>NC_082697.1:65151753-65474337 GCF_949987515.2 Delphinus delphis | reverse complement strand
CTGGCATGCCTGGCGCTTCACCATCCCCAACAGCAGATGAGTGGGCCGTGCACAGACCCCCTGGGATGTACCACAAAGTCCAATCTCAATGTTATTCCCTTATTGAAAATGCCTCCGTGACTTAGGTGTTAGGTCACTGAAAAGAGAGTTGAGAAACACATGAGCTGTGTTTAAGGGGTCTATAAAAGAGGATGTTTCACAGCCTCTTTGCTTTAAGGAATACAAGACTTCAACACAGGTGAGTTTTGAACTTCCTTTGCTTGTGAAGTGTTTCTTTCCATCAGCATTTATTATAATCTACTACACTAGGTGCTGTAGGGGTCACAAAAGAAATAGAAGACATGGAAGATGAGGAAATGTAGTGACCAGTGTGTGGACTTGGAGAGACAGCCTTGGATTTAAAGCCCAGCTCTACCACTTTTTAAACGTGTGACTTTGGGCAGGTTATCTAACCTCATCAGGAAAATGAAAGGTGTCCCTACCTGGCAGCACGATTTTGAGGACTGAATGAGATAATGCCTGAAAAATATCTGATACTCAGTTAAGAACAATGTTAGAACCCTTCTCTGCCCACAGGTAGGAGCTGATTTTCTAGGAGAGAAACTAAGATACACAGAGAAGTTAAAGCTACCATTTGTGTTATGTTTACAATGGACCAGGGTTTTGCATGTTGATTTATCATGTTCTTTACGCTGTCGTAGCAAAGGAAAAAAAGGTAATTTCCCTGCCCCCATCCATGCTGGAATAAAGGGGCCTTGTGGGAAAAAACGCTGCCCCATCAAGGAATCAAGCTGAAGCGACCTTAGAGGGGGTGGAAGGAGAGCGAATGGAGCACAGAGAGGGAGGTACCCTAAGACGGGAAGCACCCAAGGGGGCGGGGCGATCTCCTCAGGAGAAGAGTCCTGGGCCTTGTTAGCACCCCGCCCCAAGGAGTCAAGACCCCACTCAGCAAAAACAACTTCAGGGCCTCTTGGTTTGGGCAAGGCTGGACAGGCCAGGTTAGCCCTGGAAAGAGCATGGCTAATGCCTTAGCAGGAGCTCCCTCAGAGGTTGAAGGACCAACACTCAGCTAGGAAAACCACAAAAGCAACCTCAAGGAAGAAAGACTGAACTCCATCAACCAAGCAGATGAGCCTTGAAGATTGATTTGATTTGTTTCAGTAATAATAATAATAATAATAAATTTCTTGAACCAGAATGTCATTTATAGGACTATAAGGCTTTACTAAGGACTTCCATTCATATTCTGTACACCAAATTGTTTAAATCATCCTGTGAGACAGGCTTCAGTACTTCCATTTGACAGAGGAGGAAACCGCGGCTACAAGGGTTGCAACAAATCGTTTTGGGTCACAGTCAGTGAGAAATGATTAAAGACTATTTATAGCACTAACTACATATCTGACATGGAGTAGGTGTTTAATACATATGTGTTGAATTGATTGAATGAATAAGATACCTTCTCAGTAAAGTCCAATTGAAATAGCAAAACTAGGGGGCTTCCCTGGTGGCGCAGTGGTTGAGAGTCCGCCTGCCGATGCCGGGGACACTTAGTGGGACACTTAGTGGGACAATTGGGGAAATTTGACCATTGACTGACCATAAGATGAGAGTAAGGGAATATTAAATTTTCTTTTACGTGTGATGATTGGTACCGTGGTTATGTTTTTTAAAAGTGTGTATCTCTCAGGCATACAGAAGAGTCTACAGATAAAATGATATAAAGGCTAGGATTTTGCTTGAAAATAATCCAAAGATTTACAGCAAAGGGATAGTGTAGAGGACATAAGAGTATGCAAAGGTTAATGGTTGTCAGGACTAGGTGGTGGGAAGGTTCACTGTACTATTCTCTATTGTGGACTATGTTTGAAAATTTCCATTACAAAATGTTAAAAAGGAGGGGAGAATAACAAAGGGATCCAATGGGACTTACGTTAATGATCTGTTCATGGAGCAGTCTGACCATAATCTTCCTTCCCTCTGTGATCTGCCAGTAAAGGTAAGTGATGATTCTGGAAGAGAAGAAAAGAAAGAATGGCAGGGCTTCCCTGGTGGCACAGTGGTTGGGAGTCCGCCTGCCAATGCAGGGGACACAGGTTCGTGCTCCCGTCTGGGAAGATCCCACATGCCACGGAGCGGCTGGGCCCGTGAGCCATGGCCGCTGAGCCTGCACGTCCGGAGCCTGTGCTCCGCAACGGGAGAGGCCACAACGGTGAGAGGCCCGCGTACCGCAAAAAAAAAAAAAAGAAAAAGAAATAACAAAACTGGGTAACAGTAATAGCTGGCATGTGCCAAAACTGCTTTAGAACTAAACTCATCTAATCCCCAGACAACCTTAAGAGATGCATTGTCCCCATTTTACAGATGAACAAGCCAAGGCCAGAAAGGTTCAGATGTTTGCTCCCAGTCACATATCCAGGAAGTAGCAAAGCCAACAGTTAAACTCAAGAGGTCTGGCTCCACAGGCTAAGTTTTTAAGTAATGTACTATCTGGTGAGTGGATGTCACACAGAGTGAAGGAACAATCCTCGGAATTGGCACCAGGACCTCACTTTTTCTTTCTAAGATTGGGAAACTGATAACATGAAGGTTAAGAGCAAGAGCTCTGGGGAGAGAGAAACTTAACCCCAAATCCCAGTTCCAACACTTTCTAACTCTGTGATCTCAGGCAAGTGACTTAGCCCTTCTGAGACTCAGTAGGATGGAGGAAACAATAAACTGTGGAGAGAGGCAAATGTTATAGCCTCATCTCAGTGCACAGGGCCTGGTGGAATGGCAATCAACAGTGTTAATCATAATAATAATAACAATAACTAGAATGGCACCTACGATAACGTCGTTGATGATACCAGTGATGAGGAAGGAGGACAAGAAGGAGATTCCAGGAAGAAGGGACATCTAAGATGGGTTGTGAAGGTAGGGAGGAACACAAGATCAGAACAGAGAACATTCCCCAAACTGGGCAGGGGTGTCGGGGTGGATAGCACATCAAAAGGCACAGACATAAACCTTGGAACACACTCTTTGACAAGCACGTGTTAGACACCGTGGAGAGGAGAGCCCCAGACAGGTAGATGGAAGGGGGAGCCCCTGCCAACACAAGGCCCAGCAGCCCTAACCCCTACAGCCATTTTTCAGCAAGTCTGTGAGTACAGCCCGGGTGACTTCACTCAGGGACATCAGCTGGCACACGCCTCCCTCAAATCATAACAAGATTGAATCTCCAGCCACATCCTCCACATCCGTTTTGGCAGAGATGTTATTTGGAGGGACCCATCAGAAGGGGCATCTTAAACGCAACCCCCTTAATTGGAGTGACCTCCTCCCAGGGCCCTGAGTGCCTCGGCACACCCGCACAGACACTGCTTGTGTTTGAAATGTTAGGTTTGCCTGAAGCAGTTGAATGGAAACCCAAATTCAGACAACAGTTTGCCACTCGTGAGGAGCCATCACTCAGAAATGCAGTGACTGGGCTTGAAGAATCAAGGCCATCACCCGTGGCTCCTGTGTTGCTCTATTTAGCTTGGGTGACCTGGAGGCATGGGGCCTCCAAGATTCAGAGTCTAACAACATTTCCGTTAACTCGACAGAGACCCCATCCACTGGGGCTAGGAGCCAGAGAAGCCAGAATGAGAAGCAAAAAGTCAGAAGACAGATTGAGTCTCACGCTTCTTCTTCCCTCTTCTGTCAATGGGATTATGACTTGCGGTCCTCATAGACCTTGGTTGTTCAAAGCCTGGTCCTGGACCCGCAGTGGCAGCCTCACCTGGGAACTTGTTAGAAATGCAGAATCTCAGGACAAATCCCAGACTTGCTGAATCAAAGTCTGCATTTTAACAAGATCCCAGGTGATTCCTGTGCACATTGCAGTGTGAGAAGCATGGTTTGGGGGGAATCACAGCCTCTGAACCCATGTACATAGCTGGAAACATATCACTCTAAATTTAATTAAAGGCAAAGCAGTCATACATTTATGAAAGAATCAGGACATTTGACAAGGGCCCCTGGCATGCCAAGGACCTTCCACATATTTTTCTCATCTGTCCATCTCCCCACTCTCCAGATTCAGCACTGAGACTCAAAGCAACTTGCACAAGGTCATCCATGTAGTAAGTGACAGAGCTGGGCCAGTTATGGTTCATCTCCAGGGGCAAGGGATACGGTTCACTTTCCCAGAGCACAGGGCCACAGGTTTTATTATCAAGAGAGAGGGAGACAGCTCTTGGATGGGAGACCAGTGGTGTACGCCACGGCTGGACTGCAAGAGTAGAATTCTTCCACAGAGCCCTGAGGCTCATGAAATGAGAAACACATCTCTCAAGAGAGAGAAGTCATCGTCTGAGAGAAGGGAGGCTCTAAATCAGGGAGTGAGCCCTCTGCTAGTGCCTGGGCCCCTAAGTGCTAGTTCTGAGCTATCGCCAGTCCTTATTGCAGCACAGGAAGGAAGGGAACTAACCATGCTGGGTGCTTGAACCACGTATCTCACTTCTTCCTCAAATAGGCTCTGTCATTGTTCTCACTATATAGAGGAGTAAAGTGTGGTTTGTAGAGGTGATAGCGATTCCCCAAAGAGAGCTGAGACTCAGATCCTGTCTGGTATGATAGCAGAACCCAAGCCCGTTTTCCAATATGGCACACAGGATGATAAAATCCTGAACTAAGAGAGCAGCGTAAGAAACGAGAAAGGAGATAAATGGAGGAGACTCCACAGAAGTAGATTCTGCCAGCCTGGGTGTTTCTTTGGATGGGGAGGCAAAGGCAATGTTACAGGTCATTCTGAAATTTCAAGTTGACCACTGTTAAGCATGGTCAAGAGACTCATTGTCTTTATCAAAATAAAATGCTTAGGATTGAATTCCCAAGAGTTTGAGACAGATATTGACCTGTTCAACCACAGGGCATCCGCTTCCTTCATGTCCTTCTCCCTAATGCTTGCAGTAATTTCCAGAAGGAAGATAAGTGAGATCAGAGGCAACAACCCCCAAACAAAATACCCCTTGTCCATGGGGAAGACATGGCCAAGAGAGCCTGCAACATCCCCTACCCGCCAGAGAGGCCTAGGCCTAGCCACACCCGGCTCCACCCGCCATGCTATTACTCATCTGATATCCACACACACACTTTTCTCGTCTCACCATCTTTACTTGCATTTCCTCTCATGAAATTGGCCATCCATCTTAAGGCATATGGAAATTCCTCCCACCTCAACTCCCTATCTCCTCCGAAGTTGAAGAATCCTTTGGACCAAATATTTGAATATTAAGGAAGGGCTTTTCTCTAAGCACATAAAACTACTGTATTTGCTAAGCCTAGTTCCCAAAGGAAAACAAATCCAGAATGAACGTTAACATGTCCTCCCACGTATGGAACCCTGGTCAAAGCTGATGCGTCTACAGAAAAGCAGAATCTTGGATGCAAGAAACTGTGGTGATGGCCTCCTAATTTCTCATTCAATTCTCTATTGATTGAGAATTTACATCTACCATTGCCTCAGTCAAATCGCTCTTCCACACAACTTTCAGAATGATGTTTTTTAAACATCCAAATCTGATTATGCCATTCTTCTGCTTAAAACATTTCAATGACCTCTCATTGCACTTAAGATAAATTCCGAACCCCTTAACATGGCCTGTGAGGTTCTACGTGATTGGGTCCCTGCCTACTTCTTGCAAATTCTCTGGTGCCTCTTTATAAGTAAGTACCACCCTTGGATCTGGAAAAAGAGGGGTCCTCATGCTAGGCCCTCACAATGTACACAGCCCACATACCACAGACACTGAAAAATAAATTATTAAAGAACACTAGGGCGGGCTTCCCTGGTGGTGCAGTGGTTGAGAGTCCGCCTGCCTATGCAGGGGACACGGGTTTGTGCCCCGGTCCGGCAGGAGGATCCCACATGCTGAGGAGCAGCTGGGCCCGTGAGCCATGGCCGCTGAGCCTGCGCATCCGGAGCCTGTGCTCCGCAACGGGAGAGGCCACAGCAGTGAGAGGCCCGTGTACCGCAAAAAAAAAAAAAAAAAGAACACTAGGACCTATACCCTAAACATCCACTCTCATGACTAACACCATTCAAGCCCCAGGGAAATGCTTCTCTGCATCCTTTGCTCTGTATCTTTAAAAGAAAAGGCAACTGCTTTCAAATGCCATGAAGGATTGTCTCTGATGCCCCTGCTGATTTTGGAAACAAACGATGCCTTGGAAGGCAGAGATTTCAGCACTGAAAACACTTAGGTAAGAGAAAATGGGAATTAATTAACTTGTCACATCCTTCCTCTCAGATAGCACAAATGGGACACATTCTTACAAAATGAAGCAGTGTTTCCTAGTAATGCCAAGCAACCGTTTTCCTGCTTCCCTTCATGTTTCAATTCATGAGTCCAGAGGTACTCACAGATTAGTATAGTATTTGCAATGGTTGGACACGGTAGCTGAGAAATATTCTGCAATGTTAAATGATTTATATTACTCTGAAGTTTATATATATGTAGGTCTAGAGTCTATTCATGACAAGCAAAAAGCATGATATCTAATCTTTACATTGACAACTAGCTAAACTTTGAATGTTAAAATGAGTTAATGAATTTGAAAAGTTCTTAAAGCACTGATTTGTTTTACTTAAATCATTTTGATTTGGATTTTGATATGCATTATAATTCATATTTTACTGGTTAAATTTAATAAATAATTGAAAATATTTAGGCATAAGTTACACTGGCCTCCCTTGGGTTCTGAAAATTTTGCCATTGGGGCTGCTTTACATCTCCAATCTCAATGGAATTCCTTGAGTTCCTCAAGTGCACTGTCCTTTCTTACCTCAGGGCCTTGCACATGCAGCTCCCTCACCTGGGTCATACTTCCCCTCAGTATCCTTCACCTGGACAACTTCTCCTCACACCTTATATGTCGCCTTAAACTTCTCATCCTTTAGGAAGCCTTCCTTGGTTCCCCTGACTGGGTTCCCTTATCGTGCATACCCATAGCACCTGTTCTTCTCTTTTCTATGTTTTGGTTCAATATCTGCTTTCCCCAGGAGACTGTAAGCTCCTTGAAGGTAGGGACTGTCTTGCTCACATCATTCTCTCTAGCACCTGGAAGAGAACCTGGAGTACAGCAGCTGCTCAGTAAATATCACGCGACTAAACAAATAACTGGGCAGAGCGTCGGCTCTGATCACACTGAATTGTAATTACTTATCCAGGTCTCTCCAGTTACCATGAGGCTGAAGCCAAAACCTGGCAACCCCTGGGCTACATTTGGCGCACAGTTTGATTAGTTTGTCCTGCAAAATATTGCCCATACCATGCCTTTAAATTTTTGAATTAACTGCCAATGTTTAAGAACTGGGAAATTTCACTTGAAAAATCCATTATTTTTGGCTTCTCTTGGAAAAGCCAAAGATTTGGCAACATTTCCCACATGGCAATGACCCTCTGAGCTGAGACACACCTGCTCGTAGAGAGAGCTCAGTTGTCCTGCCTGCCACAGTCCTGATCTACTCTGCCTCACTCCTTCCATCACACTCCTATGGCCGCGACTAATATTCCATCACCAAACCTTTCTCCTCTTCTCCCTGAGCTCAGAGCTATATTACATCTGGCAGCCTTCCTTGCAGCTAGGAGAGGCCATGTGACTGAGTTCTAGCCAATGAATTCTGATAACATGTAATGAGGATCACGTCTGGTCCTGGCCCATAAAAGACTTCCATGCAAGGTCCTCTCTCTCTTCCCTCATCTGTCAGCTGGATATTGATGGCCAGGGAAATCCTGGAAGGCACACGTTAAAGATGGAAAAGCCCCCATAAGCCTAGGTTTCTGAAAGATTGGGTAGAAACTTCCCCATCTACCTGCTACCCACCAGGAAGAGCCACATGGGACTGTTTCATTAGAGAATAAAACATTCTTACTGTATGAAAACCACTGAAATGTTGGGGTTTATTTTTAACAGCAGCTAATGTTACCCCAACACAGCCTCCATAAGGCATTTGAATTTGGTATCCCTGCATAAGCTTTTGGAAAACAGAGATGATGTCTTGTTCACTCCTTTATCTGCAGTGCCTGGCACAGTGCTGGGCCCATAGTGGATGCTCAAAACATGTTTGCTGAATGAATGAATTACAGGAACACAAAGAATCCATGTAAGCTGCAATCAGAGCTGAGACAGGCTAACTCTACCCCACCACCCTCATTAATGGCAGCAGCATCCCTGCCCATCACCAGCCCCTAACCTTGCAGCCGAGCTTTCTCCTATAAGACCCTCTCCAGTTGGCCTCAGATCTCCCTTATCTCCTGCGCCTTCAAGGCCTTCACCCGTGCAGAAGACAGCAGGAGGTGACATGTGGAATTGGTAGGAAGAGATAGGCATGCAGTGTTAGAAGCTGCTTGGAAAATAAATTTCATGGAATCATCTGCTACTCCTACTCAAATCTCACCCAGAAACTGCACTTCCAGTCCCTGATTCAGCTCCCTTCTCTTGATTGCAGAATGCCCTGAAAAAAGAGTTCCATTGGACAAGAGGAAGAACAAAACAGAATCTACCTTCAGAATCGTGCATCAGCAAATATTTATTACATGACCAGCTCAGGTAACAGTGAATGCTGAGCAACTTCTGTGCATGCCTTCTTGTCTAGATATTGAGAATAGTAACAACTAATATTTTATATCACATCTTTAAAATCTCATTCACTTACATTATTTCATTTAATATTCAAACATCTGTGATAACACGCAGGCAGGATAAGGATAAATGCATTACACAGTTGCAAAAAGTTCTCAAACTTTTGCTTTGTATTCGTCAAGCACTCTGCTAAGGACGTTATGTTCATTATTTCATTCAAAGCTCAACAGGGTTCTATGAGGCATGTTCTATTACAATTGTGTCCAGTTCACCAATGGGGACTCTGAGGCCTAAAAAGATGAAGCGAGTTGCTCTGAGCCATGAGATAGTAAGAAGTAGAGCCAGAAATTGAACCCCTGTCTGACTCCAACATGCTATATACCCCTTCGCTTAGGGTAACACTGAGTTATTTTTGTTATGCGTATGTCTGTCTGCTCTAGATTATGAGCTCCTTCAGGGAAAGACCGAGCCGTAACACTCTCCCCAGTGAGTACCATGCCTGACACTTCCAACAGTACATATGTGGAGGATGACACACAGAGAAAAGAAAGAGTGAGTGAGGGTTTAAATAACCTGTCCACAGCCATGTACCTAATAGCTCCCTGACTTGAGACTCAGAGTTTTGAATCCAAGAACTTTTCAATAATAATAATAAGAAGAAGAATAGCTATCATTTATTGAGAACTCACATCAGGCATTTTTATGCCTATACTATTTCATTTAATTCTTGAAAGAGCCTTGTAAAATGCGTGTCATAATACCCTCATTTTGATCTCAGTGAGATTCAACACCTTGCCTAAGGTCACCCAGCTAACTAATATCGAAGACTCAGTTTGTCCTATCTGGGTGACTTAATGCTTCCCACCTTCCTCCTCTGAGAACTGGACCCAGTCTCTGTAGCTGTTCCAAGCTGATTGAATCCTTCCCACCCCACATCCCAAACCATGGCCCCCGCCCATATGACTATAAGAACCCCACTGCTCAGACATTCCTGTGATGGAGCTCCACCTCCAGAGGAGGCCTTTTAGATACGGGGGACACTCCCCAGAATTATACCAGAGAGGCCAGGAACAGGAGCTTCCGTATCAGGCAGACCAGGTTCCAGTGCTCTGCTGCTTTCTCACTGCATAAATGGTTGGAAAAAAGAAAGACAGGACTTACTGCAGACTACTATTTCTCTATCAAGTGTGGCCTGAGATCCCTAACACATCTTATGTCCCCACTACATATTTCATAGTGCTCCGTCCATCCACCCATCTATGCACCCATTCTTTTTTTACCTATCAATCCATCAACCTTGCATCCTTTCCTTTCTTTTATCCATTCTTTTACCAATGTCCCCTTCCATCATCCTTCCTTCTTCCTTCATTCACCCCTTCCTTTATTCCTTCAATCCATCCACTCGACAAACATTTGTCAACTGAAAAATACGCACAACCTAAAAGTTGAGAATTATGTCTTATTCGGTAGACACACTGAGGACTTAAGCCCAGGAGCAGCCTCTCAGATAGCTCTGAGGGACCTTTCCAAAGAGGTAAAGGAGGAGCCAGGATATATAGGAGGTTTTGCAAAACAACAACAACAACAAAAAAAAAAACAGGTAGTCAGAACATCAGAAGATTACTGTTAATTAAATAAAACCAGACATCTTAAGTTAAAGAATTTAGCGCTTTTCTATGTATGGGAAGATGCAAGAGCCTGGGCTCACTGAAATTATTCCTTTGATATGCACCTCAACTATCTAGGGCAAATATCCTGTTTTCTCCATCCTGAATCTCTTCAGCGTACACAGTCTGGGGCAGCAGCAGTGGCTACTGACTTGATGGCCACAACATCCTTTGTTTACTGGTATGGGAGGTGACATTCTTTGTCCACACATTATTGACCAACTACTGTGTTGCCAACATTGTACTGGTCTCTGGGTTTACAAAGAAAAGACACAGCACATGACGTAGTATAGTGGTCAAGAATGGGGTCAGCAAGCAGAGAGAACTAAGTTAACATCTGGGTTCTGTCACTTGCAAGCTGAATGCCCTTGGACAAGCCTGAGCTTCTCTGAACCTCAGTTTCCTCCTATATAAAATGGGGGGATGGGAGTGTAGTACATAACTCATCGAGTTGTTTGTGAGGAGACAAGAGGAAGCACATAGTGCACAAACACCATCAGTTGGCATTGTTATTATAAAACCAGTTCCTGCCCTGGAGGAACTCAAAGGAAGGCACGCTGGTAAATACGTTAAGACTTATGATATGAAACCATAAGTAGTGGGAGGTGATTAAAGTCAGCCTGAGGCATTAAGGCCCATCTCAAGAAAGATGAAGATTCCAGCTTCTTTTCTAATAAAAAGGCACCTCTTCCAGGAGAAGATTCATCCTGAATTACTTGATGACCTTGAGGCATTTAAAATGACTTTCCGAATAATCACCTCTTTCCTCCCCTTGACCAAGGTCTTTGCCAAAGTATTTTCAGCACTCTGGTTTTGTGCTGGTGTCCTGTGGCTGTTTCTGAGTTTAACAGATCTTCATTCTCCCATAGATTGCTTCTAGAATGTCCTTGGAGCATAATATATCTTAGATTCATCATAAAATTACAGCAGTGAAAAGTACCTTAGGTACTATCTACCCTACACTTCTGCACTCACTAGAAGGGAAGACCCAGAGAGGTTAAGTGAGTTGTCTGAGATCACACAACTAACCTCGTGACCCAGTTGAGATCAGATACAAGGTATAGTGAAGCCCACTCCAAGGTTACTTCCAGACTACCATGCTGCCTACTCCTCTAATTTCTCATGCCACCTAACACCCACCCTGTAGTCCTCTTTCTGTGTATTTCTTTATCTCTTTCTCATCCATGGTGGGGAGGCAAGTTGAGGGCCAAATTATCTTGAGAAAATTACTTTGCCTTGCCTCTCTGAGTCTGTTTTCCCATCTGTAAAATTATGTTGATAAGACAAACTTCACAGGTTTGATGTAAAGATTAAAGGAGAGAATTTAAGTGAAAGTACTTCAAGAAATGCTATATATTGTCTTTGATTCCCAGTACAGCCTATAAGTGGTGGAATCAGGACTCAGACTTAGCTGGATCTGACGGCAATGTGTATGTGCTTTACACTACATTTCTGACACTCAGTAGATGCTTAACAAATAAAAGAAATTAGCTTCCAAGAAGGTCAAGTAGATGTACTTTTCCCTATTCCTCCTGCTAAGTACAACTGAAATGCATGGACAGTATATATAAAACAAACATAAGTGCAACTTCTACTTCTACCTGAAAGTAACAGTGCAGCACCACTCACTTCCCCTACCAGAGCAGTGTCAGAGAAAATCAGCTGGAACCAAAGGCTTTACGAAGATACAGGGTGACAACTGCTGAACAACCATGGACAGTAAGACACTGGAACTCACCAAAAAATATACCCCACATCCAAAAACAAAGGAGAAGCCGCAATGAGATGGTAGGAAGGGCGCAATCACAATAAAATCAAATCCCGGAACTGATGGGTTGGTGACTCACAAACTGGAGAACACTTATACCACAGAAGTCCACTCACTGCAGTGAAGGTTCTGAGCCCCATGTCAGGCTTCCCAACTGGGGGTCTGGCAACAGGAGGAGGAATTCCCAGAGAATCAGACTTTGAAGGATAGTGGGATTTGATTGCAGGACTTTGACAGGACTGGGGGAAACAGAGACTCCACTCTTGGAGGGCACACACAGAGTAGTGTGCACATTGGGACCCAGGGGAAAGAGCAGTGACCTGATAGGAGACTGAACCAGACCTACCTGCTTGTGTTGGAAGGTCTCCTGCAGAGGCAGGAGGTGGCTGTGGCTCACCACGAGGACAAGGACACTGGCAGCAGAAGTTCTGGGAAGTACTCCTTGGCGTGAGCCCTCCCAGAGTCTGCCATTAGCCCCACCAAAGAGCCCAGGTAGGCTTCAGTGTTGGGTCGCCTCAGGCCAAACAACCAACAGGGAGGGAACCCAGCCCCACCCATCAGCAGACAAGTGGATTAAAGTTTTACTGAGCTCTGCCCACCAGAGCAACACCCAGTTCTACCCACCACTAATCCCTCCAATCAGGAAACTTGCACAAGCCTCTTAGATAGCCTAATCCACCAGAGGGCAGACAGCAGAAGCAAAAAGAACTACAATCCTGCAGCCTGTGGAACAAAAACCACATTCACAGAAAGATAGACAACATGAAAAGGCAGAGGGCTATGTACTAGATGAAGGAACAAGATAAAACCCCAGAAAAACAAATAAATGAAGTGGAGATAGGCAACCTTCCAGAAAAAGAATTCAGAATAATGATAGTGAAGATGATCCAGGACCTTGGAAAAAGAATGGAGGCAAAGATCAAGAAGATGCAAGAAATGTTTAACAAAGACCTAGAAGAATTAAAGAACAAACAAACAGAGATTAACAATACAATAACTGAAATGAAAAATACACTAGAAGGAATCAATAGCAGAATAATTGAGGCAGAAGAACGGAGAAGTGACCTGGAAGACAGAATGGTGGAATTCACTGCCACAAAACAGAATAAAGAAAAAAGAATGAAAAGAAATGAAGACAGCCTAAGAGACATCTGGGACAGAATTAAACAAAACAACATTTGCATTATAGGGGTCCCAGAAGGAGAAGAGAAAGAGAAAGGACCTGAGAAAATATTTGAAGAGATTATAGTTGAAAACTTCCCTAACATGAGAAAGGAAATACCCACCAAAGTCCAGGAAGTGCAGAGAGTCCCAGCAAGATAAAGCCAAGGAGAAACACACCAAGACACATAGTAATCAAACTGACAAAAATTAAAGACAAAGAAAAATTATTAAAACCAACAAGGGAAAAACGACAAACAACATACAAGGGAACTGCCATAAGGTTAACAGCTGATTTCTCAGCAGAAACTCTACAAACCAGAAGGGAGTGGCATGATATATTTAAAGTGATGAAAGGGAAGAACCTACAAGCAAGATTACTCTACCCAGCAAGGATCTCATTCAGATTTGACGGAGAAATCAAAAACTTTACAGACAAGCAAAAGCTAAGAGAATTCAGCACCACCAAACCAGCTCTACAACAAATGCTAAAGAAACTTCTCTAAATGTGAAACACAAGAGGAGAAAAGGACCTACAAAAACAAACCCAAAACAGTTAAGAAAATGGTAATAGGAACATACATATTGATAATTACTTTAAATGTGAATGGATTAAAGGCCCCAACCAAAAGACACAGGCTTGCTGAATGGATACAAAAACAAGAACTATATATATATATATATATATATATATGCTGTTAACAAGAGACCAACTTCAGACCTAGGGACACATACAGTCTGAAAGTGAGGGGATGGAAAAATGATATTCCATGAAAATGGAAATCAAAAGAAAGATGGAGTAGCAATACTCATATCAGATAAAATAGACTTTAAAATAAAGAATGTTACAAGAGACAAGGAAGGACACTACATAATGATCAAGGGATCAATCCAAGAAGAAGATATAACAATTAAAAATATATATGCACCCAACATAGCAGCACCTCAATACATAATGCAAATGCTAACAGCTATAAAAGAGGAAATCGACGGTAACATAGTAATAGTGGGGGACTTTAACACTCACTTACACCAATGGACAGATCATCCAAACAGAAAATTAATAAGGAAACACAAGTTTTAAATGACACAATAGACCAAATAGATTTAACTGATATTTACAGGACATTCCATCTGAAAACAGCAGATTACACTTTCTTCTCAAGTGCACATGGAACATGATCCAGGATAGATCACATCTTGGGTCACAAATCAAGCCTCAGTAAATTTAAGAAAATTGAAATCACATCAAGCATCTTTTCCAAACATAACGTTATGAGATTAGAAATAAATTACAGGGAAAAAAATGTAAAAAGCACAAACACATGGAGGCTAAACAATATGTAACTAAATAACCAAGAGATCACTGAAGAAATCAAAGAGGAAATCAAAAAAACCTAGAGACAAATGACAAAGAAAACATGATGATCCAAAACCTATGGGATGCAGCAAAAGGAGATCTAAGAGGGAAGTTTATAGCAATACAATCCTACCTCAAGAAACAAGAAAAATCTCAAATAAACAATCTAACCGACACCTAAAAGAACTAGAGAAAGAAGAACAAACAAAACCCAAAGTTAGCAGAACGAAAGAAATTATAAAGATCAGAGCAGAAATAAATGAAATGGAAACAAAGAAAACAATAGCAAAGATCAATAAAACTAAAAGCTGGTTCTTTGAGAAAATAAACAAAATTGATAAACCTTTAGCCAGATTCATCAAGAAAAAGAGGGAGAGGACTGAAATCAATAAAATTAGAAATGTAAAAGGAGAAGTTACAACAGACACTGCAGAAATACAAAGCATCATAAGAGAATACTACAAGCAACTCTATGCCAATAAAATGGACAACCTGGAAGAAATGGACAAATTCTTAGAAAGGAATAACCTTCCAAGACTGAACCAGGAAGAAATAGAAAATATGAACAGACTAATCACAAGCAATGAAATTGAAACTGTGATCAAAAATCTTCCAACAAACAAAGGTCCGGGACCAGATGGCTTCACAGGTGAATTCTAGCAAACATTTAGAGAATAGTTAACATCCATCCTTCTCAAACTCTTCCAAAAAACTGCAGAGGAAGGAACACTCCCAAACTCATTCTATGAGGCCACCATCACCCTGACACCAAAACCAGACAAAGATACTACAAAAAATATATATATACAGACCAATATCCCTGATGAATATAGATGCAAAAATCCTCAACATAATACTAGCAAACAGAATCCAACAACACATTAAAAGGATCATACACCATGATCAAGTGGGATTTATCCCAGGGATGCAAGGATTTTTCAATATATGCAAATCAATCGATGTGATACACCATATTAACAAACTGAAGAATAAAAACCCTATGATCATCTCAATAGATGCAGAAAAAGTTTTTAACAATATTCAACATCTATTTATGATAAAAACTCTCCAGAAAGTGGGCATAGAGGGAACCTACCTCAACATAATAAAGGCCATATACAACAAACCCACAGCAAACATTCTCAATGGTGAAAAACTGAAAGCATTTCTTTTAGGATCAGGAACAAGACAAGGATGTCCATGCTTGCCACGCTTATTCAACATAGTTTCGGATGTCCTAGCCACAGCAATCAGAGAAGAAAAAGAAACAAAAGGAATACAAATTGGAAAAGAAGTGAAACTGTCACTGTTTGCAGATGATATTATACATAGATAATCCTAAAGATGCCACCAGAAAACTACTAAAACTAATCAATGAATTTGGAAAAGTTGCAGGATACAAAATTAATGCACAGAAATCTCTTGCATTCCTATACACTAACAACAAAAGATCAGAAAGAGAAATTAAGGAAACAATCCCATTCACCATTGCAACAAATGGAATAAAATACCTAGGAATATAGCTACCTAAGGAGGTAAAAGATCTTTACTCAGAAAACTATAAGACACTGATGAAAGAAATCAAAGATGACACAAACAGGTGGAGAGATATACCATGTTCTTGGATTGGAAGAAACAATATTGTGAAAATGACTATACTACCCAAAACAACCTACAGATTCAATGCAATCCCTATCAAATTACCAATAGCATTTTTTGCAGAACTAGAACAAAAAATCTTAAAATTTGTATGGAGACACAAAAGACCCCGAATAGCCAAAGCAATCTCAAGGGGGAAAAACGGAGCTGGAGTAATCAGACTCTCTGACTTCAGACTATACTACAAAGCTACAGTAATCAAAATAATATGGTACTGGCACAAAAACAGAAATATAGATCAATGGAATAGGATAGAAAGCCCAGAGATAAACTCACTCACCTATGGTCAACTAATCTATGACAAAGGAGGCAAGGATATACAATGGAGAAATGACAGTGTCTTCAATAAGTGGTGCTGGGAAAACTGGACAGCTACATGTAAAAGAATGAAATTAGAACACTCCCTAACACCATACACAAAAATAAACTCAAAATGGATTAAAGACCTAAATGTAAGACCGGACACTATAAAACTCTTAGAGGAAAATATAGGAAGAGCACTCTTTAACATAAATCACAGCAAGATCTTTTTTGACCTACCTCCTAGAGTAATGGAAATAAAAACAAAAAATAAACAAATGAGGCCTAATGAAACTTAAAAGCTTATGCACAGCAAAGGAAACCATAAACAAGACGTAAAGACTACCCTCAAAATGGTAGAAAATATTTGCAAATGAATCAATGGACAAAGGATTAATCTCCAATATATATAAACAGCTCATGCAGCTCAATATTTTAAAAAATAATAATCCGATCAAAAAATGGGCAGAAAGTTAAAAAAAAAAAAAAAAAAGGGCAGAAGACCTAAATAGACACTTCTCCAAAGAAGACATACAGATGGCCAAGAGGCACATGAAAAGCTGCTCAACATCACTAATTATTAGACAAATGCAAATCAAAACTACAATGAGGTATCACCTCACACCAGTCAGAATGGGCATCATCAGAAAATCTACAAACAACAAATGCTGGAGAGGGTGTGGAGAAAAGGGAACCCTCTTGCACTGTTGATGGGAATGTAAATTGATACAGCCACTATGGAGAACAGTATGGAGGTTCCTTAAAAAGCTAAAAATAGAATTACCTTATGACCCAGCAATCCCACTACTGGGCATATGCCTAGAGAAAACCATAATTCAAAAGGACACATGCACCCCAATGTTCATTGCAGCACTATTTACAACAGCCAGGTCATGGAAGCAACCTAAATGCCCATCGGCAGATGAATAGATAAAGAAGATGTGGTACATATATACAATGGAATATTACTCAGCCATAAAAAGGAATAGAATTGAGTTATTTGTAGAGACATGGATGGACCTAGAGACTGTCATACAGAGTGAAGTAAGTCAGAAAGAGAAAAACAAATATCATATATTAGCACATATATGTGGAATCTAGAAAAATGGTACAGATGAGCCAGTTTGCAAGGCAGAAATAGAGACACAGACGTAGAGAACAAACGTATGGACACCAAGGGGGGAAAGTGGGGGAAGGGGCGGTGGTGGTGGTGTGATGAATTGGGAGATTGGGATTGACATATATACACTAATATGTGTAAAATAGATAACTAATAAGAACCTGCTGTATAAAAAAATAAATTAAATTAAATTAAAAAAATAAAGATTAAAAAAAAGCAGATACAGAGTCACATAGCATAATATAAAAATGTATAGGCTTTAACAAAAAATCACTCATCAGACCAAGAACCAGGATTATTTCAAACTGAATGAAAAAATACAATTAATAAATGCCAACACCAAGATGCCAGAGATGTTAAAATGATCTGACAAGAAATTAAAGTAGCCATTGTAAAATTGCTTTTTTTTTTTTTTTTTTGCGGTACGCGGGCCTCTCACTGTTGTGGCCTCTCCCATTGCAGAACACAGGCTCCGGAAGCGCAGGCTCAGCAGCCATGGCTCACGGACCCAGCAGCTCCACGGCATGTGGGACCTTCCCGGACCGGAGCACGAACCCGTGTCCCCTGCATCGGCAGGCGGACTCTCAACCACTGCGCCACAAGGGAGGCCCTATAAAATTGCTTTAACGAACAATTACAAACACACTAGGGAAAATGAAAAGATAGAAAACCTTCATAAATAAATAGAAAGTGTCAGCAAACAGAAGTTATGAAAAAGAAGACGGGAATAAAGACACAGACCTACTAGAGAATGGACTTGAGGATATGGGGAGGGGGAAGGGTAAGCTGTGACAAAGCGAGAGAGTGGCATGGACATATACACTACCAAACATAAAATAGATAGCTAGTGGGAAGCAGCCGCATAGCACAGGGACATCAGCTCGGTGCTTTGTGACCGCCTGGAGGGGTGGGATAGGGAGGGTGGGAGGGAGGGAGACGCAAGCGGGAAGAGATATGGGAACATATGTATAGATATAACTGATTCATTTTGTTATGAAGCAGAAACTAACACACCATTGTAAAGCAATTATACCCCAATAAAGATGTTTAAAAAAAAAAGAAGCAAATGATATTTTTAAAATGAAAAAGCCAATAACCAAAATTTGAAAACTCAGTGAATGGGATCAATAGCATAATGGATGGGAGAGGGGAAATAATCAGTGAACTGGAAGACTGAACAATAGCAGTTACCCAATCTAAACAACAGAGAGTAAATAGGCCGAAAAAAGAAAAGTGAGAAAAGGCTTAGGGACCTGTGGGACTGTAAAAGGTCTAAGATTCATGTCATTAGAGTCCCAAAAGGAGAAAGAAGGTGAGTCCAAAAAAGTACTCAAAGAGATAATGGCTGAAAACTTCTCAAATTTGGCAAGAGCCAAAAACCTTCAAATTCAAGAAGTTAAGAAACTCCCAAACCCTGGGACTTCCCTGGTGACACAGTGGTTAAGAATCCTCCTGCCAATGCAGGGGACATGGGTTCAGTCCCTGGTCCAGGAAGATCCCACATGCCATGGAGCAACTAAGCCCGTGCGCCACAGAAACTGAGCCTGTGCTCTAGAGCCTGTGAGCCACAACTACTGAAGCCCGCACGCCTAGAGCCCGTGCTCCGCAACAAGAGAAGCCACCCCAGTGAGAAGCCCACACACCGCAACGAAGATTAGCCCCCACTCACCACAACTAGAGAAAGCCCAGGTGCATAAATGAAGACCCAACGCAGCCAAAAATAAATAAATAAATTTATATTAAAAAAAAAGAAACTTCCAAACCCAAAGAGAGTCACACTTCATAAACAACCTTCTGGAAACTAAAGACAAATAAAAAATCTTAAAAACAGCCAGAAAAAGGACACTTTACTAACAGGGGAAAAAAACAATTCAGATAACATCAGATTTATTACCAGAAAACATGGAGGCTGAAAGGAAATGGCACAACATATTCAGGTGCTGAAAGAAAAAAAATTGTCAATCCAGAATCCTATACCCAGTGAAAACATCCTTTAGGAATAAAGAGGAAATCAACATATTCTCAGGTGAAGGAAAACTAAGAGAATTTGTCACCAGAAGCCTAAAGAATGGCTAAAGAAAGCTCTCTGGACAGAAAGATAATTTTCAAAAAGGAAACTTGAACAATCAAGAAGGAAGAAAGAACACAGTAAAGAAGATACGGGTAAATACAACAGGTTTTCCTTTTCCTCTTGAGTTTTCTAATCTATGTTTGATGGGCGGAGAAAAATAGATAAATCATCATCATAAAAAGAGAAAAATATTTGGAACTTAATTTATAAAAATTTGGAAATTTCTTTATAAAAATGTCTCTTGATATGTGCATTATTTAGAATTTCCAAAAACTTCATTACTTCACTTTACACTTGCCCTCTAAGAAGCACAAGTCTCAAGAAGATCTATCTGTGATACATCACTTCTCCCTAGTCAGATCCCACCCAGGTAAGGCACAATGTGCCCAGCACCCAGAAAATTTTCCTTTGTCTCTCTAAAAATTTTCCTTAAACATGGCTAAATTAGAACTCTTTGATTGCAAATGACAGATACTCAGTTTGAACTTTTTTAAGCCAAACAATAGGAAGGTCAGGGCTGGTGCTAAGAAATGGCTAGAATCGGTGTCTCCAATGCCATCAGCTTACCCTCCATCTCTGTCTCTCATCATGAAATTGGTATGCCTCTTCCTGCATATCAATTTCATGATCTCCTATCTGGGCTTTCTCTGAGTTTACTTCCTAACAGCCCTGGGCCCAGAGTAGAAAAAGATTTTTCTCCTCTGCCTCCCATTTGAAAAAAAAAAAAAAAAAAATCTCGGGAATTCTCTGGCAGTCCAGTGGTTAGGACTCGGCATTTTTACTGCCAGGGCCCGGGTTCGATCCCTGATAGGGGATCTATGATCTTGCAAGCCACCGGGTGTGGAAAAAAAAAAAATCTCAAGGAAGGACTCTGGTTACTCCTGGGTCTTTTCTTCCCTTTTGACCAATCTCCTAAACCTATTCCTAGGGGGTGGGATCTGTTAGCAAAAGAGAGCCTTAGATGCCGGTCAAACAAAATCTGTGGCCTGTGAAATACTTTAAAAGCATGAAATCAAAACAAGCCTTGACTATTCTCCTCCCACTGACTTCATCTTCCTTAGTTAAGAATCCTTAAGGAATCTGATCATAGCAAAGCAGGGTTTCTCAGCCCCAGCCCTACTGATGTTAGTTGCCAAATAAGTCTGTTGTACGGAGCTGTCCTGTGCGCTGTAGGATGCTGAGCAGTATCCCTGGTCTCTCTACCCACTAGATGCCAGTAGCAGTGCTCCATCTCCCATTTTTAAAACCCAAAAATATCTCCAGACATTGCCAAGTGTCCCCTGGGGAACAAAACTGCTCCCAGTGTAGTCACTGCAGTAGAGGGATGGGAGATGGGAGAACAGAGGGCATTTTCCCAGAAGCTATTACCAAAGTGGACATCTTGTGGGGTGAGGGGAAGATAAGGGGAAAGCCATGGAGGAAGGGAGGGAGGGGAGGATGGAGATGGCAGTGCTTCCAGCACCTGTCATTTTTCCATTAGCACCTTAGAACCAATTAATTTATCATATTATCTAGCTGTCAACTTGGAAGAAGAGCTAGGGCACCAGGGCATATGAAATAGAATGAGGCATATAAATACTTCAGCCTGCGGGTGTGGGGAGGGAAGGAGGGACTAAGGATTCAGACTCCTTAATGGAGCTGGTAGATGGTGGTAATTCAGCATCAGTGACCATAAACTGAGGGTGCTGGACTATGTTTCTTGTGTCTACTACCAACTGTTATCCATATTAACAAAAGCGATCACTTGTAGTTCAGAGTTTTCATTGGGGTTTCTCAGACCCAATCTTATTTGATTCTCCCCTAAACCATACGAAGTGGGCAAAGGAATGTCTTGTTATGCCCATTTTCATGAGGAAACAACCCATTGTATAGGAAATAGAGACACTATCACGTGGGCACTAAAATCGTGGGGCTTTTAATACCACAAACCAGGCTTCACTTCTTAGAATCACGTTCCTTATAGGAACTTCCTGTTGTGAGACAACTCAGGCAAGCGGGCCTGGCCAAGGCAGCTGGTTTCAGTCAACCGTTCCCTAACAACCTGCCCCCTGAGAGACTTCATACTCAAGATACTTCTTGGGAATTGGGGTGGAGGTCTGTTTCTTCTGTAACTACTTCCTGCTGGGAATGGGTGCCGTCCTGCCTAGTAGAGTAGAAGTCTCTCTCCAGCTGTTCTATCCTTGTATCTTTTTTTTTTTTTTTTTTTTTGGTGGCTCGTGGGCTCTAGAGCACAGGCTCAGTAGTTGTGGCACACGGGCTTAGTTGCTCTGCGGCATATGGGATCTTCCCGGACCAGGGCTCAAACCCGTGTCCCTTGCATTGGCAGGCAGACTCCCAACCACTGTGCCACCAGAGAAGTCCCTCTCCACCTGTTCTAAATCAAGGTATTCCGTGTCTGAAACTGGCTTCCACCCTCATAGTAACAACAATTTAGCCTGAAACTGTTGGACCCTATTAGATATAAACCTTGTAAGCAGACAGGGACCAAACAGGAGGCCTAACAGAATGTTCATTGCCGAGCCCAGAAAAGGAAGGCAAAACTTGGGGTGAGGGCTGCAGGGGGTGTGACTTTCTTCTGATTGGTTAGTGGTGAGGTAACAGGGCGGTGCTCCAGGAATCTTGCACTCAGCCTGAAGTTACCATTCCTCCACCTGGGTGGGACCCCCAGTTCTACAGAAGAGCTCAAAGATATTGTTATGCATACTCCTGAGGAGGAAACAGGGCCCTGCCCCAGGGCAGCACCACCACTTACTGCTCCTCCCCTGCTTCTGCATTCCCTACCTTCCCTGATTAGCAACTGTTTGAATCTGCTCTTTTGAACTCAAGGAAGGTCAAGGAGGCTGAAACATGGGACACAGAAAGGATTTGTACCTGGGAGCTCTACAGGGTCCTGCTCAGTTTCAATTCCCCCTTTTCTTTGAAACTCCTCAGTCTCTCCGGGAATGGAGCGACAACCACTCTGGCCACTTTTTGCCGAAATGGGGCATAGTCCTGCCTCGATCTGGGGAATAGACACCAAATTGGAAATATTCCTGAATTCCAAGTCCTGGATCTGAGTCTTTTATGATTAAGATCTCAATTCCTTGGTCTGTCATTTTGGTGTAACCGACCCAATTAGAAGTAGTTGGAAGAGTGACAACTGGAATTTTAATAGACAAAATACATCTCATTCCCCAAGGAATTCAGAAGAATAAGCTTGAAACCCAGTCTGGACCTCGCATCTTGGGGAGACTTATAGCCAGGTAGCCAGTTGTCTAATTTTACCTAAGTAGGTTTTAACTTCTGATGTAGCATTAACATATACATAACAGGAGCTATTGGCCACTACACGTATGTCTCCTCTTTTTGTTAATATCTGATCTAAAGCAATTTCATTGTCTAAGAAATTTAATAGTTACAGGAGGATATCTTGAAACCATAAGGTTGCAGCTACCAGAGGCCAGCAGATATTGTTTTGAGAATGGCTGGTGGATCCCATGTCTGATGCAGCTCAGAAAACTCAAGTTCTCAGCAATACAAGGACTTTGAAATCATGTCCATAATGCCACCTAATATTACCTTGGATGTCTGAACCGCAGCTACCCCATTTTGGCTTTCAATTGCATTTCTCTCCTTAATGGCCAAAGCAGATGTCACTGTTAATGATGTCAGTGCTTTTCTAGATATGAGAAGATGCAAGAATTTGGGCTCATAAAATCTTCTCCTGAAAGTATCAAACTATCTGAAGGCCTGTTCTGCCAGTTTTTCCCAGAGCACAGAGCACCTCATTCCTGATCTCCACCCTGAATTCCTTTCAGGGTGTGTTGAAGGCCAGTGACCACAGTAACCATAGACTTAATCCTTGCAGAGGCAGTTGACAAGTGCCAACTTTCAGCTGGCACGGTCCCATCATGGTCATAAACTTTCAGCTGGCAGGGTCCCATCATGGTCATAAATTC
This sequence comes from Delphinus delphis, assembly GCF_949987515.2. NCBI lineage: Eukaryota > Metazoa > Chordata > Mammalia > Artiodactyla > Delphinidae > Delphinus > Delphinus delphis. The sequence goes on along the minus strand of NC_082697.1, from coordinate 65,450,680 downwards.
GACCATGGTTTGACAGGTATTTCATGACCATTTTGTTCCACGGTGCTAGGAATGCTCATTCCCAGGTCTGGCAAAGATTTCGCTAGTAGGCCCCTCAATGTGCTGTTACTGGCCTAGGCCTTATTAACAGTAGCCAAAGGTCTCTAGACCACCTGTCTTACTAGTCTCTTATGGAAAATAGTCCCTCTTGCTGCTTTTTCCCGTAGCTGGAGTTACACTATTACAATCCTTGATCTCATAGGAACGTACCATCATTTTATCAGAGGCTCAGTCACACGTTTGATAATGCAAGAGACAACAAGTTTATAAAACAGGCACTGTAAAAAATAGTACAGCTAGCAGTATTAGTGAGGTCGTAAGCAAGAATTTAAGTCAAGAACTTCCATTAGGTGCAGCCCAGTGTATCTCAGGTTGTCTGACTTAGTCTGTTCTGTACCAATCCTTATCTATAAGGTAAATTTTATATTGGCATTGTCCATAAAGCACCCAGCCCAATTTCCTAGTGTTACTAGGCTGGTTATCACAAGTATGGTTTGATTGTTCCCAACGTAAGGGAGCCTTTAAATTTAAATGACCATAGCCTGGTGTTAATCTCCTGTTTGCAAATCATGAAGCATTTGATCTTCATTCAAAAACAGATTACTGAGTTAAGCTTCAGAAACAAACTTAGAGTGCCCATTTAATAATTCAATTAAACTTTACAACAATATAACCTAACAGCAAGGAACTATCTGGGAAGTGAATCTTAGTGAATACAGACCTCAATCAACAGAATTAGAATTTGATATCCATTGATACACCTCTTTCTCTCTAATATTACCCTCACTTTTGTCAAATCAAGACTGATTCGTCTGCAAATTAAGTCTGATTAATGGATAGAAGGCCCCCTAGGGCCAGGAAAACCATGCCAAGGGCTTCTCACAGATTCCGCCTTACAGATTTAGGTGAATTCCTCCCTTTTGAGGTCCACAAAATACCTTCAGATTCCTGCACCTGTTAGGAGGTGGCCTTCCTAATTTAATTTACCTTATAAAGCTGCTGGGAACCTAAGAATTTCCAATCTCTGGAGGGATCGGGGAGAGAGAAAAGAGAAATGCCGTGATTTTGCTCACAGAGGTGTGATTTACCAAGTTGTTGTTAAGTCATAAGTAACTTGAGGGGAAGGCTTCCCTATATCTGGAAGACACAAATCAAGACCAGTATAACCATATTCACCAGTTCACTCAGTAAACAATCCTCCTGTTAACTTTTTATGAGCTATCAAGCTTTCATTTAGGACTCTTTAATTTCTTACCCAGTTCAGCATTATGGTCTGAAAGTCAGAAACTTGTATTTATCCAAAAGTTCTTTCTATAAATCTTCTTGAAGAGGAAACTTTTTTTGCAAAAGCATCAGAGTAAAACCATAGCTATCTAAAATGACAAAAGACCTAAGAAGGCACGTTTAAAATCTGATTACAACGCAACTGACAAAGAAACTTGATTACTGCTGTGACATACACTTTCAGATAATAACTATAATTATGACTGATAACATTTTACCAGGACATATCAGATTCTTAGGAACCCCATATAATTTCTAGGATATCTCTATTAATAACATTTACCATACAATAGAGCCTAAGAAGATTTATTACTCATTTGACAATACTTCCCATGTAATTTAACATACCAAGCGAACCTAATAGAGTTTAATATCTCTCTTTGGGATGTTTCAGGGGCCCTTTGAAGCATCCCAAAGTTAGCTAGCAGTCAAAAGGACTTCATTAGAATTTGATTTAGGAAGTTTTGTCCAAAATTAAAAATACCAAAAAGGATTTAAAACGCTTGGTCAGATAGGATCATAGGTCACTGTGAAACAACAGTTATTCACTTAGCCAAAGTGACAATGAAAGATTTCAAAGGTAAATACAGAACTCTTCACTTAAAAGGTAAAGAAACTTAAAATCTGTTATCAAAGTCACTTCAACATTTTAAGAAAACTTGTTCTTTTAAAAGAGAGAAAAACCAAATTCAAGTTTGGCACCAGCTTACTTTTAAAATTCATTTACTCATTTAAATTCATTCTAAACTCAGCCAGTCCCAACCACGCACAAAACTCAGTGTCCGCTTCCCACAAACCTTCCATCACTTTCTGTATCTATACTCGCACATCCCTCATTTTTCCATCCCAAAACAACCAGCTCCAAGATAGAATCACTTTCTTTTTCCTTAATAAAATGTAATTCCATGCCTCATACCTTCTTCACTGAAAACATACATCCTACTGTCCTTAAGCAACCATGAACTGTCTTTTACATTAGCCTTAAACATAAATGCCAGTGATAAATTCTAAAAACATCTCAGGGAGGCACCAAACATATTCATTAATAGTCCAAAATACCTTTAGTTTCTCTGTTTAATAATTTTATTTGGGAATGACCCAGCTATTCAATAAACTTCCATCATTTAACTTAATTTAACACAACTCTAAAATTTAATGTTGCCAAATATCTGGAGAGATCATCCTCAAGTAGACATTCCTAAAACAGAATTATTCCTATAGAGTTTACCTAAAAGCTCTTATATCATTTATATTTACTTTCCTTAAAAGGTTTTTTTTTAGTTACTTTCCTTGTTGACAGATTTGTAACAGATATAATAAGGTTTTATTTGACTTTTATTAAACTTAGGTATAATAAAGGGATTATACTTAATGTCGATGACTCTAAAGACATGTTTATATTAATTAAATTTACAAACTTAAACTAAGTTTAATACCATATATTAATTTAATACTGAATATTTCCCAGTTCACGTGAACCTGAAATTAATTCTGGCCAGTTACCTTCCGTATTTTTAAGAATTTATATAAGCGCTTAATTTCCTTTAAGCCAATTAAGTAGAACTCATTGACAAATTAATCTGATAATACCATCCAAAGGTAAGGACATATATATAATGCACACAGGCATATAGAAAAACACAACTAGAGATCTCATAGCTTCATTTTCTAAACTTAGTCATGAATTGGGTGTTAAAATATAAAACTCACTAGTTTATAAATATCAGTTGGAATAAGTAAAAATTTTAAAGGCTTTTTTCCCCTATCTTTTTTTCCTCAGTCTCAGGAATTAGGGATGATCTAGGTAAGTGATCCTGAGTGCCCTGGTCTCAAGGCACAGGGTGAGAAAAGCAAATTCTTCTAGAAGGACTTATTCCCTCAAGGTCAGAATTCTGAAAAGATGTTTTATCAAGCTTGCTTTTACTAACTGTACATGCAAAAAGAACCAGTTTGGGAATTTTCAAGAGTTTTACCTAAACCAACTTTCTCTGGAGTCTAAAGAATATTGTGGCCACACAATGTTATAATAAAATATCATCTTTTCTTAGTCATAGGCTCATAGCTAAAATCTTTCCAGTCAGGCAGAATTTGCCCAAGAGGGCTTCACAGTAGAACAGGACCAGAATTTCCCATTTTACGAGGCAGAATGGCCATCACAAATCACAGCACAGAACACAGAGTATTAAACACACATACTCACAGCTGTCCTAACCAGAGATTCCCTTAAATACAAGGCTGCGGTTTCTCAGAAAACCTCCTACAGAGACACAGAACTTCAGATCAGAGTATTGACAGAGTAAACGGAAATATCTCGGGTCTTCAATGATTTCAAACGGAGGGAAGAAGGCCAGGTTGAAAGAAGAAGGGAAGGAGGAGACACAAAAGGGGTGGCCTTACGGACGTCTCCTGCCACCCGCAGAAGCCCAGGCATGACAGGACTTTTCCCTGGGCTTACAGGAAGGGAGGACGGGAACTCAGCCCTACCAAAAACCAGAAACCAGATACCAGATAATTTGAGTTCTCTGCCCATCGGAGGTGATCAGTCTCTGGCCCTCAGATCAGGCTGAGGCCCTTCAACCAGACTCCTGTGTCCAGGACAGAAGAAAGGAGGGGACAGATAGGAGGGGTTGAAAAGAGGAAAGGGAGAGGGTAGGGGAAGAGGGCAACAAACTCTCTTGTTCCTTACCCGGTTGGGGCACTCTGATCAGTCGTCCATGTCAGGAGGAGACCAGGGACAAAAGGGTCCCGGTAGCAGCTGTTGGGTCTGGTCCATCAGTGGGTGAGCTGGTCCCCAAGAACCCTGAGTGGTCGGGATGTCAGTTGTAGCAAAGAATGGGTCCCATCAGAGTCATCAGCTGTTGCAGAAAGGGGGATCCCTTTCAGAACCTGAGAGTGGGCTCTTGTCTAACACTCGGAAATCATTGTCCGAGGAGTCACACATGCTGACAAAGCAAAAACTTTACTGGGGGGCTTCCCTGGTGGCGCAGTGGTTGGGAGTCCGCCTGCTGATGCAGGGGACACGGGTTCATGCCCCGGTCCGGGGGGACCCCACATGCCGCAGAGCGTTTGGGCCCGTGAGCCATGGCCACTGAGCCTGCGCGTCCGGAGCCTGTGCTCCGCAGCGGGAGGGGCCACAGCAGTGAGAGGGCCGCGTAACGCAAAAAAAAAAAAAAAAAAAAAAAACTTTATTGGGAAGGGGCGCCCAGGTGAAGAGCAGCAGGGTAAGGGAACCCAGAAGAACTGCTTTGCCGCATGGCTTGCAGTCTTGGGTTTTATGGTGATGGGGTTGGGTTAGCTTCCAGGTTGTCTCGGGCCGATCATCTTGTTTGGCCCATTGTCTGACTCAGGGTTCTTCCTGGTGGGGCGCACATCTCTCAACCAAGATGGATTCCAGCAAGAAGGACTCTGAGATGTTGATCATCTCCTCCCTCTTTTGGCCCCTCCCGAATTCTCCAGGTTACTTTTCAGCAGCTGCACCATGTTCCTTATAGGAACCACCTGTTGTGAGACCACTCAGGCAAGTGGACCTGGCCAAAATGGGTGGTTTGGGTCAACAGTTCCCTAAGAGTATGAAGCCCTACCGCTCATGCTTTTGCACTTCTAGTGACTGGTTGAAGTGTGGGATGGCAACACAACTCTGGCCATGAAGACCTGAAAAGTCTCAAAGACTAAGGGAGCTTTTAAAAAAGCTTTCCTTCACTGAAAAAAATAAAGGTGCACAGGGGAAGAAATGGCCCCTCTTTGGTGTGATATGCACAGAATAGCTGCCACCACCTTGCAAGCATGAGAAGAACAAACTGGAGAGGAAAGTTGAAACATCAAAGACAGCAGAGCAGATGATAAAGATACCTGGGCCCTGACGATATCACTCAACCAAGCACTGATTTAACAGCCCTGGATAGCTCTGTCTTAGGACTGGTTTTCATGGGAGAAAATTAATCTCCTTTTTGTTTCATCCATTTGAATCAGATTTTCTGTTATTTTCGGCCAAATTCATCCCGATAAAATCAGCCATAATGATACCTGCACTACTAAGAATAAGATTCATTGTACACTTACTACGTTTCAAATACTGTACTAAGCTTTTTAGATTTGATATTTCCTTTGAAATATTACATGTTTCACCCTTACAACAAACTCATAAAGTAAATACTATTATTAACTCCATTTTACAGATATGTAATAAAGCGGAAGAAAGAAAACCAACATTTGTAGATTACAAGCATACATACTTAACCTCTTGGGACATTGAGGAGATGGCTAAGAGTGCAGACTCCTGAGTCAGACCATCTACATTCAAATCCAGTTTTATCTCTTACCAGCCCTGTGATCTTGGGCAAGTACTTATAAAATATTATCTTTGAGCCTCTGTTTCCTCATCCTTAAAATGGAGATGATACTTGCATCTATCTCAAAGTGTTGTTAGAATGAAAGGAAATTCATTGAATCAACAAATATTGTGTGCATGAATCAGGGTGCTGGGATTCAAATCTAACTAGGTTTCTTTTGGTTTCAAAGAAATTGGTGTGGCTACATGACAAAGGCTGTTTGGGTCTGAGATTGGGACAGAGAAGTGGAAGGATGAACTAAGCACTGGTTGTGAAGAGCTCTTCATGTTTGGTCAAGGAATGTGGGGAACACATTTCTGAACTGAGGCTGTGGGACTGTGAGAAGAAGGCAGCATGGTCTAGAGCTGGCAGTGGAGAACAGGAGAAGGTGAGCGCTGCCAGATGGGTGACCCTCAGTCTCCAGAGATGCAGTCAGTCTCTGGGGATACACTCTCCAAGGATGGCTATGGGATTGCCTCATTAATTATTAGATTTGCTTGTGCACTGTGATATTGTGATTTTTAATAAGAAATATGTATTTGTCTCTGTCCTGTTTCTGGCACAGAGCTCCTGAAACCCTTAGAATTTCCTAAGTGTTAGGAGTGATTAAGGTGTCTTCTGTTATGTAAATGAGGTGAGTTTTGGACCGCATCTAGATGAGGGCTGGTTACCAGAAAAACGAACCCTGTGATTGAAGGATTGGAACTTTCAGTCCCACCCTGCTGACATCCAGGGAGAGAACTGGAGACTGAATCACTAGCCAACAGCCAATGATTTAACCAATCATGCCTATGTAAGGAAGCCTCCGTAAATACCCAGAGGGAGGGGGTTCAGAGTGCTTCCAGGTTGGTGAACATGTGGAGGTGCTGAGCTCCATTCCCCCTCTCCCCATACCTTGCCCTGCGCATCTCTTCTACCTGGCTGTTCCTGAATTCTATCCTTTTATAATAAACTACTAATCTAGTAAACAAAATGCTTCTCTGAGTTTTGTGAGTCACCCTAGCAAATCAATTGAACCCGAGGAGGGGGTTGTTGGAACCTCCCATCTATAGCCAGTTGGTCAGAAGCACAGGTGACAACCTTGACTAGCGATAGACATGTGGAGTAGGACAGGGTGTGCACGAGGGACATCCTTGTGGGACTGAGCCTGTAACCTGTGGGACCTGACATTATCTCCAGGTAGATAGTGTCAGAATTGAGTTGAATTGTAGGACACCCAGCTGGTGTTGGAGAATTGCTTGGTGTGGGGGGAAAACCCCTACATATTGGAATGGGTATCAGAATATTATGCACTTTTGTTGCCCCAAATCCATGAGATGTTGCTGATGGTTACGGTTCAGTCACCTCTCCACCAGCCAACCTGGGCACAAACGGACCTTGAGTATTTGGGCAATCAGGGCCTCTGAAGTCTCAAACTATCTTATTCTAAAAAAACAAAAACAAACAAACAAAAACATGATCAGGTAGCTACAGTAGGAAATTTGGCGTCGGCCAGAGCTGGCCTGGAATCCTTCGGATCTAGGTGATCTTACGCACAATGCTCGACCCTTAGGCCCTCAGTATAATTGTTCTGGAGTCAGACTATCTGGATTCAAATCTTGGGTCCACCACCTACTGGCTGTGTAACCTCAGATAATTTACTTATAAGCTCTCTCCGGCTGTTTCCTCGACTGTAAAATGGGGAAGATAGCTTTACCTACCTGTTAGAGTGGTGGAGATGAAATTATATGAGTCATATATTCAGTGAGTAGTTACTGAGAACCTCCTGGATGACCGTCACGTTCTGGTGGTGACAAGACAGACTAGATCCTCGTTCTCGTGGAGCTCACACTGGAGTGTGAGGTAAGACATGATACGCGTATAATTAAAATAAAAAATAATATCAAGCAGTGATCAAACTAGAGCTGCTTTTGACAGAGAGGGAAGTTTGAACAGAAAGTTGAATAATGGTGGAGCAGGGGCAACAGCAAGTACAAAGGCCCAGAAGCAAAACTGTGTTTGGCACAATCATGGACGAAAGTATTAAAAGGCCACTGCATCTGGACTGAGCAAAGGGAAGTGAAGTGCGAGAGGTAGACAAGGGCTGGACCCTGGGAAGCCTCATCACTCTTATTTCGGAGTTTACTTGAGAAAGGAAAGCACTGGAGGAGGTTTTTAAATAAAGCAATTTCTTACCAGATTGCCATCTATTCTAAAATTCATACCCAGGGTTTGTTTTAATGAGGTATGGTTAGACACGCAGACATGGAAATGACTGTCATGAGGGAAGAAGTTTATACTCACAGATCCCTAGAAACAGGAGGCAGGGCCACACAGGGAAGCACCATGGTCAGTCAGGAGTCAGAGGTGGGATATGGCAGAGTATGGCCCAGAGCCTTTATTGGGGTACTAGCAGGAAAGAAAGGGTGAGGCAGGGTAGGTATACTGAGTAACTTTAGAAACGGATGATTGAATAATTTTGATGGGCTCTGGAGTATAGGGGCAGTCCCTAGTTGTCTAGTACCTGGCCCTGGAGTGATTTAGGGCAGGGGGAACATTGGTTTGGTGTGTGAGAGTTTGATAAAGGAAATGATTGGGGGGTATGGGATCTGTATTGGTTGGTTTGTATATCAAAAGCACACTCAGAAAGAGTTGTTTGCTGTTTCTAGGAATTAGCTAGCCCTGGAAGGGGCCATATCTCTAGCATCAAGGCCGTAGATGTCAGAACATCAAGAATACAGAAGATAAGAAAATATAGCCAATACATTACCACATAACAAGATTTCCATAATTGATATCTATAGTATTATCTAATAGAGAGGTGGGGGCAATGCATCCTATTCTGAAGAATTGTGAGAAATGATTGTGCAATGTGTGCAAAGAACCAAAAACATAGGAAGTCCTCAAAATTGTTATTTCTTTCCCTTTCCTGCTACAACACATTTTGACCTCTAATGCTGTATTTAGACCAGAAAATACGCTATAGCAGATGGGTTCTGACCTGCATTTTAAACTGAGAACAAAGTTTCACCTTCTACAAACCAAATCAGCCCTGGCAACTGATTTAAAAAAAGTGTATTCATCATTGGATGTGTTGCCACCATGTTTGACCCTCTGACAGTCACTTAAAAAGTAGCAATGACAAAAGGACAAGGGAAAGAGAATAAACACGTGTTAAGTATAGTCTATGGGCCAAGCACTACGTAAGACAAACATCATCACAATGTTTCCCCAAATATAGTCACAAAAATGCTATGGTCTGACCGTTGTGCCCACACGTCAAATCCATGTGTTGAAATCCTAACCCCCAAAAATGATGGTGTTAGAAGGTGGGAGCTTTGGGGTTGATTAGGTCATGAGGGTAGAAGCCTCATGAATGGAATTAGTGCCCTTATAAAAGAGGCCCCACAGCGCCTCCTAGCCCTATCCCATCATATAAAGACACAATGAGAAGGCTCTGGCTGTGAACCAGGAAGTAAGCCCTCACCAGCCAGTACACCAAATCTGCTGGCACCATGATCTTAGACTTCCCAGCCTCCAGAACTGTGAGAAATAAATTTCTGTGGTTTATAAGCTACCCACACTTGTGGTATTCTATTATAGCAGCCTTACAAACTAAGACAAGAGACTATGGGGAAGATAATTTTAGAGGTTCCTATACCCAACACTAAATGACATTGAATCGCAAGGAGAGAGAGTTCATTCCTTTCCCATCATTCCAATTGCAGCAAGGGAAAGTCTCAAGTGGGTGCTAGCATACCTTTAATGCCTCTCTAACACTTAACAATCTCCCCTTTCAACAAAGAATGAGTTAAGCCTTAGACTCAGAGCCTTGGCAGGCTACAACACTAGCTAGAATGCTAATGACATTAGTTTTTTTCCCCTTTGATTTCTTAAACGATTTCCTTCTTTATGAGCGAGAGAGGCTAGTTTGACTATATGTGATAAAAACTAATTCAAAAATTAATTTTAAATATCTAATTTTTAAATAGAAGTATTTCTAAGTGAATCAACCTAAAGAAAAATACTATGTAAATAATAGTACAAGCAGCAAAAATCATGCACATGGTACTCAAATTGCTAAATTTCAGGAAACACTAGGTTATTTCTTTTATCTTACACCTATGAGGCAGAAGCCTTATTTATCTCTGGTTTACCTGGAAACTGGAACACAGAGAGGAGAAATGATTCAGCCAAGGTCACATAAGCCTCTTCAACACAATTCCTTCAGGCTCCAAAGTTTGAAATCTTACAACACTGATAGATCATGGTGTTTATTTCCAGAATCAGAAGTTATCAATTTGGGAAAGCCTATGTATCTCTTAAGGAAGCTCAGGGACCTGCCGGCTTTAGAAATTAGCAGCCAGGTGTCTGGGTAACCCTCACCTGGGAAAGCCTGGGCAAATCATTCAATTCTCTCTTCAAGTCTGCTGCAGCTTCTCCTCCCACAGCACAGCTATAGAGAAAGGCAGAGCAACACTAGAACCAGACATTTCAGGTATTCAGGACACTCTGAAACTTTCCCGAGCAGGACAGCTCTTTCCTCTGCCCCCACCTAGCCTGGTCCAGCCATTAGATGACCTACCTACTGGCCTTTCTAGCTGCTCTGCTTCTGTGCCCATTGCTGCGTGGTGGAACTGGCCTTATCTGTACATTGATGAGTCATGCTTTCTGTACATTTCAATGTTTTATCCCTGCGGGAAAGATTCTGGTAAATACCTTCACTCTCACTGCTCTCAATACCCTGTGCCTCCCTCTTAGGACTATTTCTAAGGCTCTTAAAGAAAATTGAATTTTTGGCAGTTATAGTGCAGTGATTGGAGGAAAGAAAGCTCAAGGAATAGGGGAATGTTCCCATGATAGATGGCTGGAAAGGATATTCAAACCCTCTCTTCTAGTTTGACAACCTGAGTGCCTGGAATGTTCTAGGTGTTATATGGTGTGTGAGAATTCTTTGCCTCTGTAACTCTGCAAATCAAATGAAAATGACATTTGGTAACTTTTTACTCATACAATACATAGACATGATGGTAACTCTACTGTTATTGTCTCTTTTGAAGCCAGTTCTCCATCGTGCCAAGAATGGATTCAGCTTTGAGTTTTAAAAGCTGCATTTGTGTTCCAGCTCTGACACTAATACTGTGTGTGGTCATGGACACCTCACTTGACTTCTCTGGACCTCCATTCTCTCAACTGTAAAGTGGCGGAATTGGACAGAATTCTCTCTGTGGGTCCCACAGCTCTCAAGCACCAGGTCATCATGGGCACATTGCTTCCTCTCTCTGAGCCACGGATTTCTCATGTGTAGAACGAGCTAATTAAGCCCCGGCCCCTTCACACAGTAATGATGAGGATTCACACAGGATGGTTTATGTGACCACACAGGCAAACCTGGAAGATATTGCGGGTTCAGCTCCAGACCATAACAATAAAGCAGATACTGCAATAAAGTGAGTCGCACGAATGTTTTTGTTTCCCGGTGCACATAAAAGTTATGTTTACACGAAACTGCAGTCTATTAAGTGTGCAACAGCATCATGTCTAAAATAATGCACACACCTTAATTAAAAAATACTTCAGGTAAAAAATGCCAACCAACGCCTGAGCCTTCAGCTAGTCGTAATCTTTTTGGTAGTGGAGGGTTTGAAATATTTCGAGAATTACCACAGTGTGACACAGAGACACGAAGTGAGCGAATGTTATCGGAAAAATGGCGCCGATAGACTTGCTCAATGCAGGGTTGACACAAACCTTCAATCTGTTAAAAATGCAGTATCTGCAAAGCACAATAAAACAAGGTATGCCTGTACTTTGTTAAAAGTAAAGTCCTATCAATTATGAAGTGTTACTGTAATGAGAACAAAGAATCTAAAAAACAAAAAAGCGGATATATGTGTATGTATAACGGATTCACTTCGCTGTACACCTGAAACTAACACAACTTTGTAAATCGACTCCAACAAAAATTATAAAATAAAATCTTCGAATTCTAAAAAAAAAAAATCCTTCACTGATCAGTGCGTGTCCTTTAAATGAAAGGGAGGGTTTTAGGGGCTTTTTTGAGAAGTGCTCCTCACATCTCTACAGAGCCTTATCTAGACCATCTTTATGTTTGGGGGATTTTTTTAAAAAAATTGTGGTGAGGACATTTAACATAAGATCTACCCTTTTAACAAAGTTTTAAGTGTATAATACAATATTGTTAACTACAGGCACGAGGTTAAAGATAATATCTCTAGAATTTATTCATCTTCATGCCCCTTGAGTAGCAACTCTCCATTCCCATCCAGCCCCAGCCCCTGGCAACCACCATTCTACTCTGCTTCTATAAGTTTGTTCTTTTAGATACTCCATGGAAGGGGAATCATGCAGTACCTGTCTCTCTGCCACTGGCTTATTTCACTCAGCCTAATGTCCTCCAGATTCATCCATGTTGCCACAAATGGCAGGATTTGCTTCCTTTTTCAAGCTGAATAATGTTCCGTTGTATGTATACACCACATTTTCTTTGTCCATTCATCCATTGATGGACGTTAGGTTGTAGCCACATCTTGGCGACTGTGAATAATACTGCCACGAACATGGGCGTGAGGAGATATCAGAGGGCTCACAAGGAAGCTGGAAGCCATAGATCTGGGAGTGAGCAGGAAACATGAATCACAGAAATGGACCCAGAGCAGGTGAGTCCTCTTGGGCCATCCCCACGGAGATGAATGAAATCTACCTCTCCTGCCCATGTTCTACTCATTCAAGATTCTAAGCCCCGGAGGACGGAGTCTAATTGACCAAATTGAGGATACTGTGTGCCCCTGGCTGTCCTGGCTCAAAGGATCTGGCCTCTTCTGCTTCCGTAAAGTGTTGGCAGGCTCCTGAATTCACTCTCCTGAGAGCACATCCAGCGAGGAGGCTCACGCTCTAAAAGGAAATCAGGATGTGTTAAGAAGGGGAATAAGATTCTGCACAGCCCCTAAATGTGAAATAACCACTGCCCAGAGACTACTTAAATGCTTAAGTAATCACCATGTGTCACTCTCAGATATGACTTCTTTGTTTTACTTTTTGCCAATAAACACGTTTCCCCACCTGATAGGAAACAGGTTATTCGGTGAGACAGACTGGTTTTGTTTCTTTCCTCCATCTCCTGTCTCTTTTCTCCCTCTCCTCCAACTCACTTCTGTCAGGTAAGATGACAGGAGCAAAGTGAGTCTTAAAGGCTATTCAGAAGTCTCCCGTGTCTCTCTGAAGGAGAGAAAAGACTGTGCTCCTCCTGCTGCAACAGTCTGGTCAATTACACCCTCCCTCAATCTACCACCCACACACACCCGTACAGACACACACACGTGCCCTCCCTCAATCTAACAACTACACACACATACACCCGTGTGTGCACACATACACACACATATACACGTGCAGGTACATCACACAGGCATGCGCACACATGCACACATATATAAATACCTGTGCGTGTATACACGTGCATGTACATGTGCACACACACACACACACACACACACACACTCTCTCTCTCTCTCCTAACCCTCACCTCCCTTCCTCTCAAAGGCCCATTTCCTTCACCTCATCAACAGCTATTCTTTGCCTGCTGATGAAATTTACCCAGCTGTGACTTGGACTCTTTTATCCCCCCACTGGGCTGTAGGGGGAGAGAAGCACGCAATTGTGGAAATATTCTCTTCCTGCTCTGTGGCAGCCCCTGACCACTTGACAGGTCAATGACAAGCAACAAAAGACTTTATCCAAATTCTATGAGAATCGATGCACCTCTCAAAGAACTTAGCCCATGGCTGTTACACACAGTGCTGGAATGAATCCTCAGCAGCTCACCAAGACGGCCTCAACCACAAGCCATGCCTACGGAGTAAAACCAACACAGCCCCAAAACGCAAGGAAAGCAAACAAGAGGCTGCAGACAAACTGGTAAGAGCTCTAGCAGAGCTGGCCAACGGCAGCAGAGAACCCGGAGCATCAGGGGAAAATGCCAGGTACCATTCTGACAGCGTAATAGCAGGGACGGAAGGGTCTCCCGCAACATCTCTGAAGGCTGGATGTCTAAAGAGCTGCACCACCACCAGGAGGGGTTGGTTTCAACAATAGCTTGTAATAACCTGCTTGGCCAAGAGAACTTACACAAGATATTTTTTCCTATATTTTACTATTAGAATTTTCAAGGATACGTAAAAAGTGAAAGAGAGTGAAAACTCATATACCCATGACCTAGACTCTACTATTAATATCTCCTGCTTTAACACATATCTATCCTCCCTTCCCTCTAGTCACCAATCCATTTCATTGTTTGTTGCATGCCACTCACAGTGACACACTTAACTCCAGAATTTCAGTATGCATGTCACTAACTAGAGTTCAGTGTTTGTTTATGGTTCATACACAAGATACTTTTGACATAAAAATAAAAGGGGGGGTTAGGGAAAGGGAGAGAGGAATAGGTGAAGCACAGAGAATTTTTCGGGCAGTGAAAATATTCTTTATGATGCTACAATGATGGCTAATGTCCTTATATATTTGTCCAGACCCATAGAATGTGCACCACCAAGAGTGAAGGCTAATGTAAAATATGAATTTTGAGTGATAATAGTGTGTCATGTTCATCAGTTGTAACAAATGTGCCACTCTGGTGCGGGATGTCGATGATGTGGGAGGATCTACATGTGTGAGGGCAGAGGAGATATGGGAAATCTCCCTGCCTTACGCTCAATTTTGCTGTGACCTAAAACGGCTCTAAAATATAAGGTCTGGTTTTTAAATTAAATAAATCATTTTAAAATGGAACAAAACCTATGACTTCGCTATGACAGAGGACTAGCAAACTGGCATCCCATGGGCTGAATTCAGCCTGCAGATGTGCTGGTTGTACCTGCCCAGCATCTATCCCCATTTCTCCTGTTACAGAATTCCAAGTTTCCCTTGGATACATGGTCTACCTTATCTCACAGTCCATGTGGTTTGGGAAGAACTGACTCCTTCTTCTGGCTCCATCGCTGGACCCGTGAGCCCCACCCGGCCAACCAGTGCGTTTGGGTCTGTCTTCAGAAATCCAACTCAACTCGTGCGTTGGATTGAGATGGGCACATGAGAAGGGCTGGTCCGACAAGAGCGAAACTTCTATTTTAGCTCAGGTTACTAAGCTGTTAGGATACATCCAGGGATGCTGGAGTCCATCTTTTTATGATGTTGTAAGAGCCTGTATAAGAATGTAGCTAATCCAAAGCAAAGCAGGGCCCATTGGTGGAAAGGGACAAGTACTTTTTGCTCCTGGATCCAGCAAGTCCTAAAGTTCAGCAAACTTCTATATTTTTCAGTTATGAGTTGTTACATTCCTTTTTAAAGTTTAAGCTGGTTTGAGCTTTGTTATATTGATTTCAATAAAAAGATTCCTGATGAATACACAGTAGTGAGCTGATCTGGGATTCACGCCCAGGTCTATGTTCAAGGACCCACTACACACCCCTCAGTGAATTCCTACATTAAGAATTCAAAAGGGAAGGAAACTGACCTTGCCCATGAGGCCATCTGAATCCAGGAACTGCAGGTAACAGGTAACGCCTGAGCAGCAGCAGGGTGTGGTGTTGTAGAGGAGGGGCGATCTGTGCAGGGAGCTACAGGGGGTGTGCAGACTAGGAAAGGCGTCGAGGGTGAGAAGTCTGTAAAAGGGAGGAGGGACCAGCGGACAAGTTACACTCTTATGGGAGGTGGGGGACTGGGCAGGTCCGCACCGTGGGCCTAGGGTGCTCCAAGCGCCCTTTCACCAGCCCTTCCATCCTGAATAATTTCAGTCATAATCACTGTGTGTGTCTCTCTCCCTATCCGTCTGTCTGTCTTTCTGTCTATTCGTCTATTCCTTGCCTCCCTGTGTCTCTCTCCACTTCTTTGTCTCTCCCTCACTATCTCTCTTTTTCTTTTCCTCTCTGTCTCTCCCTCTCTGTCCCCCTCCCCCTCCACTTCCTCCTCCCCCCACCCACACTCGCTCTCCTATAACTGCTGGGAGGCAGTCTACTCCATCACCATCACCACCAGAGTTCAACACAACATCAGTTCTCACATGTCCAACTTGACAGCCTCATGACTTGTCTTCCCACCCCCATTCTTGTCTCCCTTCCATCAGTCCTCCACCTCTCTGACAAAGCAAATGTTTTAAAATGCAAATCTAAACCTGGCATTCCCCTGCTGAAAACCAGAGGTAAAGACCAAACTCCTCACCACAGGCCACAAGGCCCTTCCCACTCTCCAACCGCAACCGGCTCCATGTACTCTCCAGCTCACTGCACCCCAGTCTCCCTGGTCTTCTGGTTCTTCAAAGAGTCCTTCTCACTCCCACCCCAGGACCTTTTCACTTGCTCTTTTTTCTCCCTGAGATGCTCTCCTCACTCCCAGCCCCGCATCCCTTCCTTAGTTAACTATTATTCATCTTTCACATCTTTTTTCAGGTCTAAATATTGCTTCCTCAAAGAAGCCTTCCCTGATTGCCAAACCACATCAGATATCACTAGTATGTGGTTTCTCATTCCTATGACTTTTTCTGTAAAGCATTTATCTAAGTTTATAATTATGTGTGTGTGTGTGTCTGTCTGTCTGTCTGTCTGTTTATGGTATCAGATGGATTAATTCATGCCTGTCTTTTGCACTTAAGATCCAGGAAAGCAGAGACCAACTTTTTAGAACAACTGTATACCCTGAACTCAGTACAGTGGCTGGCAGACAATTCTAGTTTGTTATAGTCCCCACTTCTCCCTTTTGCCTTCCCAACACTGAATAAAGTGTTAGTTACAATTTATATTATATTTGTGCTACTGTTTTTCTTAAAGAATTATTACTTTATACCACTGTCTCTGTCAAAGGGCGGAGAAATGAAAGCTCGACCAAAAAGGCTAGGTGTCACCAGAAAAATGGGAAATAGCCTATTTCCTTATGGAACTGAAGAATGAACAATGGTTCTGCCTCACTCATGTTTATTACCTGCCCAGGCTCATAGGTATTTGAGTTTGCAACCCCCGTCCCTAACATTCTCCATATCTATCTATTATATTTATTTACTCATTCATTTAAGATTTATCGCTGGACACCTACCTGGCACTGTTCTTAGCACTGGGATACGGCAGAGGACAAGACAGATGAAGTCCCAGTCCTAGTGTCACATGGAGCCCACCTTACATTGTGTAATAGTTTTCTGTTGGATACATGTCTCTCCACTAAACTAAGCTCCTCCCAGTGGTTACAGCACAGGCTCTGAAGCCAGACCACCTGCAACCTAATCCCAGCCAGGTGGCCTTGGCAAATTACTAAACTTCTCTGTGCCTTGTTTTTCTCACCTGTGAAATGGGGCTAATAACTGTACCTTCCTTCCAGTGTTATCATGAGGATAAAATGAGTGAAGACATACCTGTTTCATAAGTCCCCAATCAATGTTAACTCTTATTACCCACCTCTGTACCCTAAGCAGGGCCAGGTTCATGGGCGTGCTGTCACACAGGCCCCTCGCTTAGAAGGGCTCCATGTTTGGTTTAATGCTCTGCTGTTACCACTCTGAAATGCTTAATTTTTGAACAAGGGCCCCACAGTTTCATTTTTGCAACAGGCCCTGCAATTATGTAGCCAGTCCTGGTCAACACATGTCAAATGTCCAGTGAAAGTCTGTTGAAAATGAATAAGTATATGAATTTCACCAACCACAGTTGTCAGCTCACATACTCCATTGTCTTACAGAGCCAGTCAAGTGGGTCAGCGCTTGAGCAAAATTAAACAGACTTTGTTGTTGACTCATCATGTCCCTCCCCCAGGACCAAGAACACCCAACGCCTGACCTTGGACCTTAAAGTTCTTCTCTTCCCACCCATCCATTTCCCAGGAAACCTGGACATTGACAGGCTGCCAAGGCTCTCAATAGAGCAGCAGAGAACCCAGTCCAATTCCCTGCTCTCCAGAACTGCAGTCTGCACCGTCTCTGCTACTCCATACCATTTCTCCCTGCTCCGCATCCCTAGAATGAGGCATACCTGGTTTCCTTCATCCCCATTTTACAGATGGGGAAAGGGAGGCTCAGAAACAAGACGTGTTAAGATTCCCCATGCAGCCCAGTCCCTCTGCCCAGTCAAGTCTCTAGTTTTATAAAGAGTCTCTAACTAGAGTCCCAGAATCAAACCACACAAATTATTTTTAAAGTAGCAGCCATATATGATAACGACATGCTAAACCTAGGATTGTGCCCTACCCCAACCCTATCAGCATCCAATGTGCTGACACTCCACAAAGACAAAGATAAACTCATTTTCCCCTGCCCGGCACGCCCTAGGTCAGTTGTGCTGGGACCCTCTATTCTTTCCATGTTTGTTGAGAATCTGCAAAATGCAAGCTCTGTGTAGAAGCACAGACAAGAAACAAACTAAATAATTAAATTGTATACTGTATGTCCATGGTGCTAAGCGTATGGAAAAAAATCAAGCAGGGAAGGGGCAGAGGAAGTGAGCGTTTTGGACAGGGGTTGTGTGAAAATTTCCATTTTAAATAGTATTGTCAGGGAAAGCTTCAATGAGAAGGAGACATATAAGCAAAGACCTGCAGAAGCAGGTTAATTCAGCTTTATGGAGAAAGAGCACTTCAAGCTGAGGGAAGAGCCAGTGCAAAAGCCCTGAGGCATTATCCATGGTTCGCAAGGTAAGGAGATCTCTGAATAGACGGGGAGCTTTGTCAAATCACATACACCTGCCCCTCCCCAACCCCAGTTTCGCATCTCAGTCTAGTTGCCTGTAGACACATCTAATCTATAGGTTCTTGAACAATTATTTGTCAAGCCTCTATGATGACACTGCTTTATTTATCAATGCACTGGGGTTCTTTGTTTTGTTTTGGTTTGGGGCAGTCACATTTAAATGGGAGAGTGCACAACAAACTTTTGATATCTAACTTGGCTTGAGATATCAGACCTGGCCTCACTGGCTTAGATATCAGACCTGGCCTCACTGGGCCCACATGACTGTGTAATATTCTAACAACGATATGTAATGATCTAACAATCCTAGCAGTGATGGGAACTGGACACAGGCCCCTTGTTGGGCAGAAGGGGCAAAGGTCCCCTCCATCTTGGGAGACCTGGAGAGGCTGGGGAAAGCCCACCCAGTCCCCTTCCCCCTGCAATAAATGTTATTGGGGGGGCGGGGCGCAGAGTGGGGTCATAGTCTTTTCTGAGCCCATCACATGCTCCTGGGATGACAGCTGCTCAGCCCCACCTCTCCTTGGGATTTCTGCAGAATCTTTAACTCTCTCACATGCACTGCCTTGAGCCCCAGGTGTATCTCCCTTCCCAATTCTCTTGTGGCCCACAGAAGAGCTGCATGGGGAACTCTCCCCCTGTCTACCCTGAGGAGAAGGGGGTGCCCATTCACCCCAACTCTCCAAGATTGCCTAGATCCCACCTGCTTTACCTCTCTTATCCTTCACTCAACCCTCAAACACTAGACCACCCCCAGGTAGCTCCCACGTGAGTCTGAGTGTGTGTTTGGTGTGTCGCATGAGTGTGGTCATTGTGCACGTTGACAAGGATGCCTCTGTGTTTTCACGTGTCTGGATGTGGGATGAGAGGGCTTCCACATGCCCCCTGAGAGTGTGATTGTGTCCCCATGACTGAGTATTGTGTCTGTGTGAGTGTGGATGAGTGTGTCTGAGTGGCTGCAACATCCCATCCCTGGCAGGAGGGCTCCATGTGGAGGGCTTCTGCAACCCTGCCCATGTTCCATTCAAAGGCACTCAGCTCAGGGACAGTCCACCTCTGGCCTCCCCCAGAGCCTACACACACACTCAGATGAACGCACACTTCCTTTTTTTTTTTATGTTTGTTTTCTTTTATTTTTCTTAACATCTTTATTGAGTATAATTGCTTTACAATGTTGTGTTTGTTTCTGCTGTATAACAAACTGAATCAGCTATACATATACATATATCCCCATATCCCCTCCCTCTTGTGTCTCCCTCCCACCCTCCCTATCCCACCTCTCTACGTGGACACAAAGCACCACGCTGATCTCCCTGTGCTATTCAGCTGCTTCCCACTAGCTATCTATTTTATATTTGGTAGTGTATATATGTCCATGCCACTCTCTCACTTCGTCCCAGCTTACCCCTCCCCCTCCCTGTGTCCTCAAGTCCATTCTCTACGTCTGCATCTTTATTCCTCCTGCCCCTAGGTTCATCAGAACCTTTTTTTTTTTTTTTTTAGATTCCATATATGTGCGTTAGCATATGG
This sequence comes from Delphinus delphis, assembly GCF_949987515.2. Lineage (NCBI taxonomy): Eukaryota > Metazoa > Chordata > Mammalia > Artiodactyla > Delphinidae > Delphinus > Delphinus delphis. The sequence goes on along the minus strand of NC_082697.1, from coordinate 65,430,778 downwards.
TATTTGTTTTCCTCTTTCTGACCTACTTCACTCTGTATGACAGACTCTGGTCCGTCCACTTCACCACAAATAACTCAATTTCGTTTCTTTTTATGGCTGAGTAATACTCCATTGTATATATGTGCCACATCTTCTTTATCTATTTATCTGTGCGTGGACACTTAGGTTGCTTCCATGTCCTGGCTATTGTAAATAGTGCTGCAATGAACATTGGGGTACATGATTTTTTGAATTACAGCTTTCTCAGGGTATATGCCCAGTAGTGGGATTGCTGGGTCATATGGTAGTTCTAAGCTCAGCTCCTCTGGTCCAGGAGAACGGACAACCCTAGAGCATCTTCGCTCCTACAGCCTCCTCTTCCCACCTCCTGCCCTGGGTGGAGAATCCTCAATATGGAGATGGACTCGAAGCCCTGGCAGGGGGTGGCGCGCGGGCGCTTGGGGGGAAAAGAAGTGGCTGGGGGGAAGGTTGAGAAAGGCAAACTGAGGACACGCTGGAGGAGTACGGAGCCTTTGCGGGAGAAGCAGGTCCCACCCACACCACGCCCCTCCCATGCGGTGGGGAGATGAGGGTAGTCTGTTCCCACCCAGACTTCCTCTGGTGTTCCCAGGTCTAACTCCATCTCTAATCCAGAATCCGAAGCCGAGAGAGGCAGCTGGGACCCCCTCCTCCCGAGCATCTCCCCCCTCCACCTCCACCGCGTCCAGGCATTGCTGATTGGCTGCGGGGAGCGGCGTCCCAGCCCCCCGGCTCCGAGGCGGGAGCCTAGAGGGTCGGAGGTGGGAGGTGCACAACCGGGCTCCGGGAGCCCCTCCCGAGTCCCTGCGCCCTGCGCCCTGCGGGAGGGCTGAGCCGGGACTCCAGGCGAGCAGGTGCGGAGGGAGCAGAGGGGACCACGGCCGAGGGTAGAAGCAAGTCCTGCGGGGAGAGGCGCTGCTGCTCCAGCTGCTGCCTCGGCGGCAGCCACCACCGAGCCGGCGTCCAGAGCAGGGCTGGCAGGCCGGGCGCAGAGCTGAGGCGAGCGAGGGGCGCGCTCATGGAGCACACGCACGCCCACCTCGTAGCCAACAGCTCGCTGTCCTGGTCCCCCGGCTGGGCCTGCGGCTTGGGCTTCGTGCCCGTGGTCTACTACAGCCTCTTGTTGTGCCTCGGTTTACCAGGTGAGGGGCGTGGGGGACAGGGAGGGAAGACGGGAGCCCCGAATGCGGGGTGACCCTGCCCGGGACCCCCAGGCCTAGCCACCTTCTCGGAGCGATCCCTGACGCCCCCTCTGAAAAAGTTTACGCCTTAAGGGCAACTGCGGACATTTCCAGGCCGTGGGAAAGGAAGTTGCGGTGGCCTGGCGGGGACCGTGCGTGTGTGCGTCTCACGAGTGTACGCGGCAGGCGATGGGCAGGGTGTGAGTGGGGTCGGTGTGAGTGCGCGGGATTCGAGCGTGTCTGTGTGTATTTGTGTGCGCGACTGAAGCGGTCGGCGCCCGTGAGGGGGTCCAGAGGGGGCTGTGCGTGTGACTCGACTGCAAGTCCGGACAGATGGTTTCTCGGGGGCCTCCCCTCTCCCGTCGCCCCCAGACTAGGGGCACCTCTGCCCCTCTGCCCCGCGGCGTGTCGCCGCCTGACCCGAGATGAAGCTGGAACCCCTGATCCTGGGCACTCTCTGGCCCCCGGGGGGCGCTGGGATGGAGCGAGGGATGAGCCCCCGCTGCCACCCTGAGGAACGCGTCTCCAGACCGGCTAGAAAGAGTCGGGGCGGCTCCGGAGCCATGCCCTGGACAGGGCAAGGGTGCAGAGGTACACGCGGGCTGCCGAGGCCGCCACCTCAGGGGGTCACAGTCTCCTTGAGGACATGCCTCACCCCTGGGCTTTGCCTCCTGGTCCACCCACCCTAGGCAGCTCAGAGCTGCTGCACATCTCTGACGGGTCCCACATCCTAGCCTCCTGTCCAAAGTATAGCTGAGACTTGTCCTGAGTTCCTGAAGAGAGCTGAGCTGTTGGGAAGGGGCTTACTGAGGGGGGAGGGGGGAGTTGGTGCTTGCCATGGTCGCCTGAGGCGGGGGCGGGCTTCCTGAGGCTCCAGCTTGAGAGGGACCTTTCTTCCAGCTAGTCCCTGAGACAGTCTCTGTGGCAGAAAGATTCCTAAAGGTCACTTCCATGCAGATGGGAGAGAGCGACAGAAAGAAAGGAAAAAAAAAAATCCAATCTATGTAAAGCCTAGAATCGTAGCTTCATCAACCCCACTGTCTTTAGCATCCTGGGATCCTGGGAACTTGGGAGCTGGATTTCTGAGAGCCTTGTGAGATTTCCTTTCCAAAACATTCATCTTGATAGTCACGGACCCTGCTAAGGTTGTTTAAATAAATCCTCCCTCCCAAATTTGGCAGGTTCGAGAAACCATAAGTTTGCTAAGGCTGAGCCTCTCCCCCAGTGAGTGATGGGAATTTTATCACTAACATTGCTCTGGCTGCCCTCGCAGAGAGGCTAGCCTGGTTCGCCCTGCTGGGGTGGTGATGTGTCCTGTAATTACCTAGAGCTGGAATTGATTTCGGCCCAGTTCCCACCTCCCCATGTTGGCCCCCCTGAGCCTCTCCAGAGCTCTCCTTTGGGGAGTGTTTTTGAGAAGGTTGGTTATTTGCTGAACCAGAGAAGTGACAGGGCCCCTTTCTGACTCCTACCCTTCACCCCTCCATCTCCTCTTTGGACTCAAGAGTAACTACGCTCTCAGGCTTTTCTGAAAACCCCTTAAGGGACAGAACCGTAAAGACGAGGAGAGACTCTAAGGGTCCAGAGCAGGGAAATGAGGATGGGGAGAATGAAGGAAAGCTCAGACCTTCAAACACCTCAAGGTGGGAGTCAAGGTACCACACACCTTTACGGCTTAACTCCTATGCCAGCTAGGACCTTCCTGACCCATTGACATCGGCACCTATTATATACCAGGCACATGCTCTTCAAGGCTGAGCTCAGGACTTAGAGACTTAAAAGAGTGGGGGATTGTGATCAGAACTTGAAGGCATTGATGTGTTCATACATTCAGAGTTATGACCACCTACTGTGTGCCAAGGGCTAAGGAGGGGTACAAAAGGGACTCAGAGACCCCTGAGGTGCAGCCTCTGAGGTCAAGGAGCTCATACATGGAGCTTGTGATGGATGCAGAAGGACCAAACATTCTGGAGAAAATCGATTGGAGAAGCCAGGCTTGCAGGAAGATCATGGGTTTTGTTAATGGCTTGCAAGGTGGTTCAAGAGTGAAATCCTTAAGTCATTCTCTCAAAACCGTAAGGGCAGACAAGTATGTCCTAGTGACTAAGAATGCAGACTGTAGAATGAAGCAGAGCTGGCTATTAATCTATGAACCTTTCATGTCTCTGTGCCTCGGTTTCCACATCTGTAAAATGGGCATTATGAGAGTACCTACCCCTGAAATTGTGGTGAGAAGTAAAGATGTGGATGGAGGCAAGGGTGCAAGTGAAGCGCACAGCTCAGTGCCTGACACACCACACATTGATTGCTGCTGTGCTCCTGTAGTTGTGGTTATCATAAAGCTGCCTTGGTTATAAGGAGGAGGGGGGTTGCTCAGCCCTGCCTGCGCCAGAGAAGGGACTGGGAAGCATGCTGAGAAGAGCACTCAGCTCAGTGCAGTGCTTCTCTGTCTGAGCTCACTACAGTACTCCCTGCCCTGCCCCTAGCCCCAGCAATTCGCAAACCCTTGCTACCTGGCCTCCGACTGGGAGGCTCAGCTATGCTGGGTGTGAAGTAACAGACCACAGGGCTTGGTAATATTGTTGAAAACTGAGATTTTAATTGAGTCACTTTTCCTGGCAGTGGACTCACCCCAATTCCAAATTCTCGCCATGGTGGTTGGAGAGTGAAAGAGCGATGGGGAATGGCTGTTTGGCAACAGGGGAGCTAGTAACTAGGGGAAAGCTGGGCTGTTTCTTAGCACTTTCAGCCTCTAGATTGAAAGGAAGAGCTTGGGAAAGGCCATGTGGTCCAATCCCCTGCCTCTAGGAATTACCCCAGACAGTCCAACTTAACTGGTCTGGTGTGGGATCCAGAGGGTTCTAATGTGAAGTATAGGCAAAGCTCTGCCACTTAAGAATTCTTATTCTCTGTACCACAATCTTCCCTGCCTATAAAATGGTGGTAACGGTAGTGCACAGGCAGTGTATATTAAATAAGATAACCTATGTTAAAATGGCTTAGCACAGGGCCTGGACTGTGGACCACGCTGGATCTTTTCCTGTATTAAATGCTTATATTATTGCAGTGAATCCCCACCACATCCCTGTGACCTGTATGTGCCCTGAACGCATTTTACAGAAGAGCAAACTGAGATTCAGAGAAGTGGAGCGTCTCATCTACAGTCACACAGTCCAGCCAGCGTGCAAACACCTTTCCATTGCATCCAGTGCCTTCATTACTACTAGTTCTTTTAACTAACTTCAGTTCTCCGTGCTGTGGGCTCACTGGAGAAAATTGGTGTCCCAGCTGTTCCTAAAACTCCATCTCTTTCCTCCTCCATTTTAAATAAGCAAAATGTTTCCAACTTTTCAAAACACATACAATAAGCCAACAAAGCAGAGTTGGGGACACTGATTGGGCCACAGCTGGGACAAGACAGTGCAAAGCAAAAGGCAGTGCAAGAGGGAAAGATGAGCCTGAATGCCTGGGGGAAGAGAGTGGGAGGGAGGACGGCTGAGCCCCCCTGATAAGGAAGGAGTAGTGGAAAATTAAACTGAGATTTGAAAGACATTTTTAAAATTTTACCTTCTGAAAGGCACAGTGGATGTTAAGGGAGACAAAGTGAAGAAGATGAAGCCTGAAACTGCATGCCACCCAGCAGAAGGGAGCATTTCTACAACTGCCTGCCTGCCTCTGAGGGCTGGTGCAAGATGAAAGGAGATGATGAGTCTGTAGCCTGGCAGGTAGTAAGTGCTCTGACATGTGCTAGTTACTGTTGTTGTTAACCACAGGTGGAAGAATGGTGGCTGCTAAGCTGGGCTGAGCCCTCCAGATGTGTTCTCTTTCGCCTGTAAAATCTTTAGAGAAGATGTAGTAAACAGATTAAGAGTACAAAGTCTGGAGCTGGACTTCTGGAGTTTTGAGTCTTGGCTTTACTACTTATAAGCTGTGTGACTTTAGGCAAGTGGCTTTAACTCCTCTGTGCCTCAGTTTCCCCACCTATAAAGTGGGGATGATGATGATAATGGTACATACTTCATAGAGTTTCTGTAAGTATTAAATAAGTTAAGCACGTAACACAATGCCTGGCACACAGGAAGCACTCTATAAGTCATTTTTTCACCATTTAAAAATTAGGGAAATCAAGGGAAAATTCCCTACTTGCTTTATGACATCAGCTTTACCCTAATATCAAAACCAGACAAAGACATTACAAGAGGGCTTCCCTGGTGGCGCAGTGATTGAGAGTCCGCCTGCCGATGCAGGGGTCGTGGGTTCGTGCCCCGGTCTGGGAAGATCCCACATGACGCAGAGCGGCTGGGCCCGTGAGCCATGGCCACTAAACCTGCGCGTCCGGAGCCTGTGCTCCGCAACGGGAGAGGCCACAACAGTGAGAGGCCCGCGTACCGCAAAAAAAAAAAAAAAAAAAGACATTACAAGAAAACTACCAGCCAATAGTCCTCATGAACATAGTCATAAAAATCCTCAACAAAATCTTAGCAAATCTAATCCAGCAATATATAAAAAGGATAATATGTAAGACCAAATTGGGTTTATCCCAGGAATGCAAGGCTAGTTCAACATTTAAAAATCATTCACCATAGTAACAATGTGATTCACCATATTAACTAAAAAGGAAAATCCATATAATCATTTTAACAGATGCAGAAAAATATTTGACAGAATTCAACATCCATCCATTTGATGAAACCTTATCAAACTAGGAACAGGGAGAGAACTTCTTTAACCTGATAAAGGACATCTATAAATAATCTACAGCTAGCATCACATTTAATGATGAAAGTTGGAATGCTTTCCCCTCAAGATCTGAAACAAGGCAAGGATGTTCTCATCACTCCTATTCAGCATCATACTGGAAGTTTTAGCCAGTGCAATACGGCAAGAAAAAGGAAAAAAAACCCAGGTATACAGGAAGGAAGAAATTAAATTGTTTCTATTCACAGATGATATAATTACCTTCATAGAAAATCACAAAGACTCCACAATAAAAGTTCCTACAAACAAACTGAGTTCAGCATGTTTGCACACTGTTAATATGCAAAAATTCTATTGTATTTCTACATATTAACAATGAACAATTTGAAATTAAAAATTGGATTTAAAAAAAAAGTAGATTTCCAGGTTCCCTTAAAAAATCAGAACTGAAAACATTAAGCTCATGTTCCCAGAAAGTAGCAATTGACTAGAGCTGAGTAAGAGGCTGCTTTTCCTATGCAGCTGTGTGTGTGTGTGTGTGTGTGTGTGTGTGTGTGGACATACACACACATTAAAAAGGTAATAACATTCATATTATTTGAAAACCTAAAAGTATAAAAAAGGCACACATTGCAAAGTCTCCCTCCCATTCCTTTCCCCTGCTCACCAGTTCCCAAATCCACCCCATCATCACCACCACCACACAAGTAACCACTGCATTAGTATCTTAGTTTCCTATTTATTCTTTCAGAGTTTTTCAGTATATATACAAGCAAATATGAATAGAGGATTTCAACTCTCCCTTTTTTTTACTCTCTCCAAAATGAGCACATTATTCACACCATCCTATATCTTGCTGTTTTTTCGCTTAATATATCACCAAGAACAGTATATATAATGCTTTTTTCATTCTTTAATGAAGCTGCATAGTATTCCATTGTATATTTGTACCATAATTTAGTGGTTGCCCCCTCAAAAGCACACATGCACCCCAGTTCGAAACATTCCCTACATGGTGCACCTAATTCTCCTCTGAAACCTGTCTGGCCCCTCTTAATGCTCATTTGGCCTTAGGATTCTTGTTATAACAGTGGGAGAAAGACTACTACATGAGGAATCCTGAATTCCAGGATTGGTTCTGGTAATAAGTCACTGTGAGACATTGGACAAGTCATTCTTGATGGGTCTGTCAATGGCCCAGGAAAGCTGGGCTCTGCTTGTGTTACTCAGTTGGAGACATGGCCCGTAGATGGGATATAAGTACAGACCAATGACGTATCTATGATGGAGACTGCCTGGGCTGGCCTTAGGTTGGGGTTCAGAACAGTAGCTTTGTAATCCTTGTCTCTGACTAAGAGTTCAATAAGTGTTATTAAACTTCTGTGCCCTGCATTGTTTTGTGGCAATTTGAAATAAAACATGCAAAGGCTTCTTTTGTTTTTTTAATTTTTATTTATTTATTTATTTTTGGCTGCATTGGGTCTTTGTTGCCGTGTGTGGGCTTCTCACTGCAGTGGCTTCTTTTATTGAGGAGCACAGGGTCTAGGCGTGCGGGCTTCAGTAGCTGTGGCACGTGGACTCAGTAGTTGTGGCTCACAGGCTCTAGAGCACAGGCTCAGTAGTCGTGGCGCACGGGCTTAGTTGCTCCGCGGCATGTGGGATCTTCCTGGACCAGGGCTCAAACCCGTTTCTGCTGCATTCGCAGGCAGATTCTTAACCACTGCACCACCAGGGAAGTGCACAAAGGTTTCTCATAGTCCCTCGCACATTGTAGAAGCTCAACAAATAGTAGTTCACATTGTTTTTATTGCCTAACATGTCAATGTGTTCAAGCCCTGAAGCCACACACTGCTTTGTACGTAGGTCTTTTCCATAAATGCACAATTCCACTCCAAGTGTACCCACCAGATATGAAGCTCCATGTCCTGGCAAACTAGGAGAGAATGATCCAGTGGATTAAGCAATCAATGCCATCATAAGCCTAGGGAATTTGTACCCCTAAGAGGGCTGCCTGTGGTTCAGTGAAACCTCCAGAAATAATATCAGTTCAGAACACGAAATGGTCTTCAGCTAAAGCTAGTGCAGAGAATGACAAGCACCACCAGCAAGATCACCCTGTATGCTGCAGCCGGGATTGCGAACAGAAGTGGAGCAGGGAGGGGAACACAGATCCCGCCACTGAACCTCCATGTAGATCTGAAATACGTGGACGATGTTTATAGGGGAAGCAGCCCTGCAATGCTAGGGGTTGGGGAGGGCAGGTGTCTTGAATTCAGATACCTGCATGGGGCAGTCAGAGAGTATAAATGAACAAAATGGGCCAGTTTTAAGAACTGCTTCACTTATCCATAGACTTGTGCTTCCTTGCTGCTTTTCTGAAAATACGTGGCTCTCAATGATAGAGACATATGCCAAAAACACTGCCCTTTCCTCTTAATAATTGCTAGCACTTATGTAGCACTCATTATGTGCTAGAGATTCTTCAAAGCACTTCACATACATTAGCTTATTTAATTCTCATGACAACCCTTTGAGGCATGGATAAATATTATGCCCATTTTCCAGATGAGAACATTGAGACACTTACCCAAGGTCACATAGCTAGAAAATGACAGAGCAATATTCAGTACTGCTGTCCAGCTTTATTATAAGAAAATGGCGGCACACGTGTAATGACAGCTGACAACTGACAGTCAGGCTGGGTTGAGGGGTGGGGGTGATAATAGGGAGGAGGGGGACCTGGGGGAGTTAGAAAGCGCTGCCACCACTCAGCTTTCCAGCCAATGGTCCAGTGTTGCCAAATTGTTCCCAAAACTCTAGAAATCCAGATTTTTATTTGAAATGTCCCAGTGTTTAAATGTTGGCAACTAACTCACAAATTTTAAAAACACTATGTGAGCCAGCATCACCTGAGCCAAATCAGACATGTCTGCAGGCTTGATACGGCCCACCAGGCTGCAGTTCACAAACTCCAGAGTGGGTACATCTCCCAGAAGCACCAAGAAACACCAAGGGGGTAACAGGGAGTGGAGAATAAAAGCAAGAAGCTAAAAGGAGGAGCAAGAAGTAACAGAGATGGAGACCCAAAGAAAATGTGGGTAAATCAGAAAAGCATGCCAACTCAGGAAACCAGGGACGTGGCATAAGCTGGAAGGAAAAGCTCCAAGAAATACCGCACATTTCATGTTGATTATGTTTTGAAACACAAACCTACCATTTGGGGGGATGGGAGTTGCCCTGAGAACCTGACAGCGTGGGCTCAGTGGTCCTCACACCTGGATCCAAGTTCTAACTTTGTGGCTTCTATTGGTGGGGCTCTGGCAGGTTGCTCAAATCTGTCTGAGCCTCCACGTTTCTGCCTGCAGGAGTGGAACAGTGCCTTTCTCACAGGGCTTATGCTGTGGACAAAATGAGACAATTCGCGGCTAGCCAGGGCCCAGAGCCCGCCACTCCATGGCTGCTGGTATTTGGTGAGTCCAAACACTTCCGTTTCACAAAATGAGGAAACTGAGACCTCACCCAGAGTCACAGAGCTGGCAATGACAGAGTCTGAACCAGAACTTAGTTTTTCCAAGTCTCGCTTAGTTCACTTTTTGCAAGATCACATGCTAGTGGTCTCTGAAGAGGAAGCAAAGTGATAAGAGTAAAGGAGCAAAAGGCTACAGAATTTCAGAGTGCAGAGTGATCATCTAGATTTGGGTGGTCCGTTGATGTTTTATGCAGGATTATTTTAGGTGGTACAAGGCTGCAGCATTCAATTCCTTTTCAGTTTTCTTAATCCTTTTGATTCCATCAAAAGGAGAGTCTCAGCTAGGTGCCAGTGTGTTTTTAACACCTTTACATATGTGCTAAATCTCCCTTTTTAACAGACACAGAGCAGACCTAGGGCTCGGCACCTCAGCAGGCAGCAGTATCTAGCTAGAATTTAATGTCACTCTTGTATTGTCATTGTATTTATTTTTAAGGCTACCTTCTGTTTACAACAGGGAGGCGGGTTTGTTATCCACGATTGTCATATGTCCATGCTGTCCACTGTAGTCACCACCAGCCACATGTGGCTGTTGAGCACGTGACATTTATTTATTTATTTATTTAAAAAAATTTTTTTATCTATTTATTTATTTTCGGCTGCATTGGTTCTTTGTTGCTGCACGCGGGCCTTCTCTAGTTGCGGCGAGCGGGGGCTACTCTTCGTTGCGGTGCGCGGGCTTCTCATTGCAGTGGCTTCTCTTGTTGCAGAGCACAGGCTCTAGGTGTGTGGCCTTCAGCAGTTGTGGCACGTGGGCTTCAGTAGTTGTGGCTCGTGGGCTCTAGAGCACAGGCTCAGTAGTTGTGGCGCACGGGCTTAGTTGCTCCGCGACATGTGGGATCTTCCCAGACCAGGGCTCGAACCTGTGTCCCCCGCATTGGCAGGCGGATTCTTAACCACTGCGCCACCAGGGAAGTCCTGCAGTACAACCTGCAGAACTGAGTTTTTTATTTCATTTCATTTTACTTAATTTACAATTAAAATCTGATACTTGACTCAATTATTAGAAAATAACTGTGTGCTTGGAACAACTTGAGTTATTCAACTCTTTCAACTGTACATTTTATGACATCTAAACAGAGATCAAGGATTTCCAGTGAAAATTAAGCATCCATAGAGAGATCTGCTGGAAGTGTAAAATGCACAGCAGACTTTGGACATTTAGTATGAGAAAAAGTTAAATATCTGGGTAATTTATAGTGTTACATTTTTGGATGAACATGGTTAAATAAAATATATTGTTAAAATTAATGTCGGAACTTCCCTGGTGGTCCAGCGGTAAAGAATCTGCCTTCCAATGCAGGGGACGTGGGTTCAATCCCTGGTTGGGGAACTAAGATCCCACGTGCCACGGGGCAACCACAACTACTGAGCCCGTGCACCACAACTACTGAGCCCTTGCACCTCAACTAGAGAGCCTGCGTGCTGCAAATTACACAGCCCACACACTCTGGAGCCTGCATGCCACAACTAGAGAGAGAAAAACCCACATGACACAACTAGAGAGATGCCCACACACCACAACAAAAAATAAATAAATAAAAATAAAATTAATGTCACCTGGGGCTTCCCTGGTGGCGCAGTGGTTAAGAATCTGCCTGCCGATACAGGGGACACGGGTTCGTGCCCCAGTCTGGGAAGATCCTACATGCCACGGAGCGGCTGGGCAACGGGAGAGGCCACAACAGTGAGAGGCCCGCGTACCGCAAAAAAAAAAAAAAAAAAAAAAAAAATTATGTCACCTGTTTCTTATTGTTTTAAATGAGGCTGCTAGAAAATTGAAAGTGCATATGTAGTTCATATTACATTTATATTGGAGAGTAGTAGTATATAAAATATAAATTCAAGAAAAAAATGGCAAACCACTTTAAAACAAGATGTTAAGTAAGTAACAGTACAGGGGACATAAGAACATGGCAAAAGTCACAACACTGGTGGGCCAGTTACTAAAATCTGGGGAACACTGATCTAGTACAATGCTCTTGATGAAAAAACTGAGGCCCAGAGAGGGCAAGGAAGTTCCCCCAAGGTTTCAGAGCTAATTAGGGGTGACCTTGACCCCAAACCTTCCAGATTCCAAATCAAGTGAGCTTTGGCCATTGCAGGGGGGATAATCCTGCCATTTCTACCCCCACCAAGGGAAACGTAAGGAAGGTAGGGTCAGGGTGTGGGGAGGAAGTGGCTACCCTGGGCCCCGGTGGGCTTCAAAGGGAGGGAACTTCTCTGTACGGACGACCCAGGAGCTTGGTCTTCCTATCAAGTGGAAGCAGAATGACTGGGGCTTCTCTTGAGGAAAGGCATGACCAGCTGAAGTACACTGAGGGGAAGCTAGGGCTTTTAACCCAAAGGTATGTTTTCATTTTGCCCCATGATGAAGAAGGATGAGATGAGAGACCAGAGAGCACAAAATTCAATCCAGAGAGCATCTGAATTCATTGATTCACTTATCCACCCATCCGTCCATCCATCCATCTGACCATGTGCCCGGCAGTGCCAAGTACCAGGCACTGTACTAGGCATATGGCAAACCAAAGAAGACCCCTGCCTTGCCTTTGTGCGCATGTGCACACAACTACACACACACACACACACACACACACACAGATGGGGAAGACCAGCATGATCAGAAACCCGAATAAATGTAAACAGTCACCTGTGAAAAGATCATGAAGGAGAGAGAGGCACATGGAGAGCTCTTTATGGGGTCCTGCCCAAATGGGGAGCCCAAGGATGGGGACCCTCGAGGGGAACAGCTGAAAACTGAGGCGGAGGAAGGGAAGGAAGGAAGGATGAGGGCGACGGGAGCGGGCTGTGCAGCCACCTGTGGCAGGAGGGGAGCTGGTGCCCGCACAGCGGGACAGAAGGGTCACCCAAGTCTGGGGGCCAAAAGGTGGCTGAGGTGGGGGCAGAACGTGGTGTGAGATGAGAGCCAAGGGGAACAGGAAGCCAGAGCTTCATAAAAACCACGCACGTTGACCCTGAGTTGGGACCACACGCTCTGCAGTGTGAGGACTGACGGGTCCACCAGCGACTTCTTTCCTTGCCCATCGTTTGCCATCGATAGAGCTCAGGGAATTGCTTTTCTGCCACAGACATTTCTTACCATTTTCAGCTAAGTGCAGAGCAAACTATCAGCCACATCCCTTCAACTGAGGGCCTCTACACACACACAGATACACAGAGATGCGCAGACACGCACACGCACACGCAAACACACAGACATATAGACAGACACACACACACAGACACGCACACAGATACCACACTCCACAAAGTCATAGAATGGCCAGCGATTCCGTCCTGGCTGCAGCCCTTGCTTTTAGCATTCCTCGCCTCACCCCACGGTTCAGCTCCACAGAACCGCTGACAAGAACCACCATCTGCCTCTTGAAAGAAAAGCACCGGCTTCCCTGGAAGGTGGTAGAACAGAGCAGTGACCGCAGAGGGAACTCGAGCCAGTGGGGCCAGTTTTTGAGGAGGGTGGGGATGGATGTTCCTTAAAGGAATCACACGACCCATGCTCTTGACCTTCACAGAACGCGGTTCCTACACATGTCCGCCCTCCACACACAGGACCCTTCCAGAACTCCACTGCTCCTGGCCAGAGGGATCAGAGAAGTAACATTGGTTTAGGAATTGAGTTCCACTTTGCTAGCTGTAAGGTCTGGAGCAGGTAGTTTGCCCTCCTTCGAGCCTCAGTCTCCCACTGAGCGCGTGCATGTGGAGGCCCTTTCACGCGCCAGGAACCCTTGTTGTCTCTGGAGGAAAAGCAGAGGGACGAGCAGTCAGCAAGTAAACCGCGCGTCCACAGAGTCATGTTAGCTAGTGATGCGCGCTACGGGGATAAGAAGACGTGGTAGAGTGATAGGGGGCAGGCAAGGGCTCTCCAGAGAGCTGATGTCTGAGTGGAGATTGGAATGACGAGAAGGCGGGAGTGGCAGCGGGGAAGGAAGGGCGTGCGGGCAGAGGGACCAGGAGGGTGAAAGCCGGGAGTGGGGACTGCACGCTGCCTCGGGGCTGCGATGTGACGAGCGAGAGGTGGGGACGAGGGAGTCACCGGCTGGATGCTGCGGGCCCTTCGGTCCGGTGAGGAGCTTGGATTTTACTCTAAGTGTTGCAAGACACACTAAGCAGGTGACATGACCTAATGTGAGGTTTTCAAAGGCCTGTCTAGCTGCTGTGAGAAGAATCGAGGGAAGGTGGTACGAGGGGAACAGCGAGCAGCTGAGGAGGTGGCTGCCGTGGGAAGGGATGTGAAGGGTTTGGGCGCCGGCACAGGGCACGCGGTGGGAGTGCAGGTCAAGGGTCACGTTCACAGCGCTCACATCCCACTCCTGCCCTTTCCACCATCTCCTCCGTCTCCAAGTAAAACAGAAGTAGCCAAAAGAAGTGAGCCAACTAACAATGTTCTGGGACGTGTGCCCGCCCCGGGGCCGTGGGGGGTACCCGCGTTGGGAGGGCCATGGTCTCGGTCATGGCCATGGGCAAGTCCCGCTGATGACCCAGCTGTCAGCTGCAAGAGTCCTGATCAGAAAGGAAGCTAGTGCCTGGGTGAGAAGAATGGGGTCACCTTCAGCTCTGTCACTTGCAAATGAACGGGAGCGAGCTGTGGCCAGTTGTGGCAGAGGGACATTGTCACTGTGACTGCATTCAGTTCTGAGGACCAGGGTCCAGCAAGAGGAAGGGAGTAATGTCCCCAAGACTGAGGTGGAGACACTGAGGACATCTTGACAATGAGCAGAGAGAGCTCGTGGAAGAGGGAAGAAAAGGCTGGTCGCCTCTTGGATTTTCTCGGAATAGACATTCTGGCCAGAAGAGGTGGGCTCTGAGAAATGAGAGGGCTTTCTTTTCTTAATCACTGTCAGCACTAAATGCTGGTCAGATGCTTGCTGGTGAACACCCTTCTCAAGCCCCTCATTCACTTTCCAAAGAGGCCTGGACTGGGGGTCACAGTCTCAGAACTTTCAGAATGTGAGAGAAGCCTGTTCAAGGTTTTCTTAAAATGCAGCACCTTCCCTATTAACATTCAGAGACAAGCTCATAACAATTCCGATTTCTCATGACTCTTGAGAAATTTTAAAGTCTGGCAAAACTGAGCTCTCCCTGACTGTCATCAAGTGCCCAGAACAAGGCAGCTCTGGTCACTTTACATGAAGCAGGTGCCGTCCAGTTCACCTCAGCCCCACCTCTCCCTACTCATACCCAGCACAAAGATTATTTTCTTCTATCTGGCCTGCTTCTTTCACTTATGTCTCCTGCCTTGCCCTCTAGGATTTGGAATTTTCTGTGTTAATGCCTTTCCTCAAATTTAACTATGTGTACAATACACACACACATGCCATATCCGTTTACACCATCACACGTTTGGCCTCACAGCCACTTTCCTACCACTCTAAATGCTTTACTGCAAGAAAGGAAGCTGGTAAGACCTGGATTTGAGATCCACTGGACTTTCTAGGTGTGCGTAGTTAATTTCTCTAAGCCTCTATTTCCGTATCTATAACATAAGGCTACCCACCTTGCTGAGAATACATGAGACGATATACATCATGGGCCTGGCATATAGCAGGTGCTTGGGGCCAAAAAAACCAAAACATAAACCAAAAGCAATGCAATATTGTAACAAATTCAATACAGACTTTTAAAAAGTGGTCCACGTCAAAAAAAAAAAAAAAAGGAGAGACTGACAAGGATTTCTCATCTGATCCCCACTGGTACTCTTACGCTGCATAAAGGATCAGGCTCCATTTCATGAGGCCCTGCTTTGTGCCGAAGGTTATAGGGGATAACGATGTGGGAAAAGACAAAGATGATGGTGAAATGGTCCCTTAAAGCACTCACACTCTAGTTAGGTAGGAAGGCAAATCAATAATCATGATACAATGTGACACATTCTTTAACAGAAGTGAGGGTGAGGCATTTAAATTCCTGTAGGTAGGGCTTCCCTGGTGGCGCAGTGGTTGAGAGTCCGCCTGCCGATGCAGGGGACGCGGGTTCGTGCCCCGGTCTGGGAAGATCCCACATGCCGCGGAGCGGCTGGGCCCGTGGGCCATGGCCGCTGAGCCTGCGCGTCCGGAGCCTGTGCTCCGCAGCGGGAGAGGCCACAATAGTGAGAGGCCCGCATACCGGGGAAAAAAAAAAAAAAAAAGATATTGAGTCAAGCGATGTGCCCTTAACAGTAGGCATAGAGTCTAAGTCATCTCTTTGACTCCAATGCCCTCTGGCATTGGCGCATGGCACGTGGTAAGAGGCTTGTTAAGTAGTGGATGGGTGGATGGATGGATGGATGGATGGATGAATAAGCAGATGACTGCCTTCTTAATTCCTTAAGTGTAATTTCCTTACTAATCTTGACGAGACTGAAGAAAACATCTTGACTATAACCATCATCATCACCATCATCATCATCATCATCGTCATCACCACCACTACCATTTATTGAGCACTTACTCTGAGACAAACACTAGATCAAACATTTTCTCCACGATGCCTCATTTAATCCTCACGGCAGTGGCTGTGAGCCTGGAAATTCTAAGCTCACTTGGCAGATGGGGAAAGCGAGGCTCTGAGAAGTAAAGTGAGCTGCCCAAGAGAATTCAGCCACTGAGCGGCAGAGCGGAGCTGTGACAAGCCTGTGCACCCCCGCTGGTACCTGTGCTGCCGCTGGGCCTGCAGCGGACATTGGTATTCAGAGCACTGGAGAAGACAAATGCTGTGTCTACAGACCTCTGCCTCGGTTCACCCTTCCAGCCTGGTCTTTGCAGGCATCTTGAGGGACTATGTCTTCCTTCGTGATCGAGGACTCTCCCAGCGTCCGCATTGCCCTTTCCCCAAGCAGAGAGTTTAATTACTTGAAATTATTTTTAAGCAAGGACAGGAAGGTGAATTCCCTCTCCACTCCACACCTAATCTACAAAAAGGAAATTGAGTTGCTTCTTTTCTTTTCAAGTGGCACATTTTGATGAAACAACTCCCTGGAAAACTCTGCCGTCTTCCAGAGCCTTCCAAGGTCTCCTATATCAGCCAGAAGTGGACTCAATTCAATCAAGTGCTCAGAATTCCAAATCTAGTCCATGGGGTAAATGTTTATTGACCACCTATTATGTGCCAGGCTCTGTTTCTAATGCTTAAAAAGAGTCATCAGTAATAGCTATTAATGTCAATATAGTGTTGGCCTATATGCAAAGTGAATTAAAATTTACAAAGGGCTTTCTCATCCATTATGAAACTGAAGTTAGGAGGAGTCAAATAGCTTTCCCAAGTTACTCCTAGTAAGCGGGCCTGAAAAACCAAAGCTACATCCTTGGACCTCAAACCAAGGGTTCCTTGTTTCACTAAATATACAAAGCTGTTAAAGATAGGAATGAGTCCCCACAAAGGGAGCCACCCCACTGAACCCTGCTAGGACTTTCCAGTATTCATTCATTTGAGAACTGAGCGCTTCCTACAGGTGCCACAAATAGATCTGGAACCCTGCTCTCAGGGAGAGCACAGTCTAGTTGGAGAGATGAAAAAGCAGATACCTCAATGTGAAGCTTGAAGTGTGATATACTAGAAGAGAGCCTGTGTACCATGGGACAGAGAGGAAAGCATCAACTCCCATCCTGGGGTAGGGGCAGTGCTGGGGATGGGGTGTGGCTATCGGGGCAGATATTTGCCCCTGCTCTCTGGAACTCCCCTTCCTCCCTTCTGGGATGGACATGCTATGTGTGTTCTGACCACAAGTCTTTTCTTCATCACACACACGCGCTGAGCACCTCCTTCAGCATCAGAACCATTGCCAAGGACTGGGGACCAGAAAGAGGAATGAACTTTGCCGAGGCTTTCAAGACATACACAGTCCAGTAGGCAAAACAAGTAAATTGAAAATGATTAGGCCACTTTTGGGCCACTTTTTGCCTTTTAAAATGTCCATTTTGTATGGTTCAACCTATTATCCTATAAATGTAATAACATGCTGTTCTGAAGAAAAACTCAGGATGATGTGAAAGCCCCCCACCCTCAGCCGAATAAGGCACACGTCCTCCTCCGCCACCCCCCGCGGCAGTGTCCATGGTGAAGCTTGGAGAGCGCGGCTGCTGAAGCCTTGATGGTAGAAGCATAGTGGACACTAATCGAGTGCCTGCTACCTACTGGGCACTGTTTCAAGCACTTTCCATGAATCAACTAATTGAATCCTGATAAGCCCACAAAGTAAATTCTGTTAGTACCCCCATTTTACAGGTAAGGAAACTGAGGCACATGGCAAGTTGTTAAGTGGCTCGAGGTCACGCAGTTAATGCCGTGGCAAAGACAGGTTTCTGACCCAGACGCTGGGAGCCAGAGCCTGTGCGCTCCTTGTTAGCTGCAGCAAGGGATGGAGATTTCCATCGCGCTTTCCATCAGTTTTGTGAGAGACTTAGGGAGATTTCAGGCACAAGCAGGGCTGCTTCGGGACCCAGGAGACAAAGGACAGCCCAGAGTCATCGCAAAGGAGGCCCTCCTCCCCACCTGTGGGCGCTTAGGACGCTGTGAATGGAATCTTCTTCCCATTCCATCTTCTGATCAGCCATTGCTGTTATGTCTGGGCTTTGATACTCTTGAGGTCTCACTTACTGGTTCCAATAAAGTTTTGACTACTTGTCTTGAGTTCTCTAAGCATACTACTATATAATCAGCAAATAAGAATAAGAATAATTATGCTTTCTTGAATAGTGTCACCTCTTTGTTTAGTTTCCTACCTTAGTGTTTTGGTTAAACTGTAGATTGGGACCCTTCATTAGTAGCATTAGTATGTAACATTAGTTAAGTTAGTTTTACGAATAGTATTTTATTAGACTGAGGAAAATGGATTGAGGTTTTGAGCACATGTACACAAATGGCTTCGGGAACAGAGGGGCAGGGGCCAGGGTGGAGCTAAGAAGTCCCTGCGGTAACTCACGTATAATATGATGCCATTCAGACTTGGACGCTGCACTAAACAAATATTTATCAAGTGCCTACTGTCTGTCAGACACTGTGCTAGTGACTAAGAATATGTCCCAAAATGAAGGAGACATAGACCTGTCCCCCACCCCAGTGTCAGGGGAAAGAGAAGAGACATCTAAGAAGTATTTGGATAAAGAATTAGCTGGATGTGGCCTTATGGGTGGGCAACAAAAATTCCTACAAGTCTCAAAACCTGCTAGTGTAATTGATAATGACCAGGAAATTGACTGAATTTTTATTAGAGTCCAAAATCTATTACAATTCACTAACCTGAAAAACAGATGAGAGCAATGAAATGAGAATTTTTCATTTATGAATTCTTTTGAGAATGTGGATTCAAGAGAAGTTAGCAGGTATTTTAATTTTCTGCTCTCTCTTTCCCGATACCAATGAGGCTCCTCCAAAATATCTTGTGATAATTAACATTTGCCTAACGTCTTTCCAGTTTGCAAAGCCGCTTCCGTGCAGCGTCTCCTTTGGTCCCCACGACAACCCTGGGAGTTTGCAAAGCAATTTCACTGAGGTTATCACACTGGAGACTTGAATTCTCAAACCTCATTTCCCTGTGGTCCACATGCCAGCCAAGCCTGTCACTTTACAGTTCTGCAAACACAACATGGTTTCACATTGGCTTGATTTTGTACTTGTAGTTCCCTCTGCCAAGAAAGTAGCCCATCCCTTCCCTGTACAACCAAGGAGTGCCCTCTTCCTTCTGGAAAACCCTGGGCAGGCAGGGAAAGGCCTTTTTTCCTGGGACACCCTGGAGTCAGGAGCCCCCAAGGATGGGGCCCATGTCAGAGGCAGACCAGCAGGCCAATGAGCACAGGGCCTGTCCTACAGCTGATTTGGGTGTCATTAGAAGCAATGGTCCCAAGGCCTTCTGACTTCTTAAAGAGTGTAGCAGTTAACAATTTGAAGTTGGACAGATCCGAGTTCAAATCCTGGCTTTGTGACTTACTAGCTCTGTAAACTTGGGCAAGTCTCTAAACCCAGTCCCGAACTCCCTCCTTTATAGAAAAGATCTGATAATACCCACCTTTAAAGTGAGGGGAGCAGCAGTGACTATTTTTTTTTTTTTTTTTTTTTTGCGGTATGCGGGCCTCTCACTGTTGTGGCCTCTCCTGTTGCGGAGCACAGGCTCCGGACACACAGGCTCAGCGGCCATGGCTCACGGGCCCAGCCGCTCCGCGGCATGTGGGATCTTCCCGGACCGGGGCACGAACCCGCGTCCCCTGCATCGGCAGGCGGACTCCCAACCACTGCGCCACCAGGGAAGCCCAGCAGTGACTATTAAGTGTAAAACGCTTATCACAGTTTTTAGCATATAATAGATTGCTAAGTGGAAGCTATTCTTTTTATTATTAAGACCACTTCTGTCTGCATCTCTGTTCCTGTCCTGCCGCTAGGTTCTTCAGAACCTTTTTTTTTTTTTTAGATTCCATACATATGTGTTAGCATATGGTATTTGTTTTTCTCTTTCTGACTTACTTCACTCTGTATGACAGACTCTAGGTCCATCCACCTCACTACAAACAACTCAATTTCATTTCTTTTTATGGCTGAGTAATATTCCATTGTATATATGTGCCACATCTTCTTTATCCATTCATCTGTCGATGGACACTTAGGTTGCTTCCATGTCCTGGCTATTGTAAATAAAGCAATTATACTCCAATAAAGATGTTAAAAAAAAACACTTCCAGGAATTCCCTGGCGGTCCAGTGGTTAAGACTCCACGCTTTCACTGCTGAGGGCCCAGCTTCAATCCCTGGTTGGGGAACTAAGATCCCACAAGCCGTGCAATGCAGACAAAAAACAAAACAAAACAAACAAAAAAATAGCAGCCTGGAGAGCTGGGTTGAATTTTTTAAAATAGTAATATTATTAAACAAAACAAAACACTTCCCTCATGGCAGAAAAAGGTATAGAATCACTCATCATCCTCATCATCACCGTTGCTGCCACTACTGCTATTATTATTTACATTTTCTCTTATTTCTAAAGAGAGAAAAAAAAACCACTTGCTTTTCTACTGACACTTTCCCTGTCCTCTCTTGGAAATGATATTTCTGCTCAGAAAAAAAAGGGAGGCAGATTGTTGTGTCATAAGCAGGACTACAGCAAAGCATGGGGGGCATCAATCCAGGGGGCTGGACAAGCTGACTCCTGAAGGGTCAAGGACAAGGGTCAACCAGATAAAGTGGATGAAGAGTGTTCTGGGAAGAGACAACTGCATCAGCAAAGACCCAGAGCCGGAGACAGTGAGGCTTGTTTGGGGAGCTGCACGTGCTTTGGTTCCTCTCCGCTGAGACAGAGGGAAGGCAGCACTCGTGAGTGAAATGGGATGGAGAAGGGAGCCGAGGCCACAATTCCAGGGGTGTCGACTCTGCAGCCCTGACTTCTGTAAGCACTTTCTATGCATTGACTTATTTAGTCCTCACAATAGGCTTCATTTCACAGCTGAGCACATGGAAGCACAGAGATGTTAGGTAACTTTCCCCGGAGTCACACAGCCAGTAGGAGTCACACCTGGATCCAGTGCCCATGCTCATCACCACAGCACTAGGAAGGGCACTGCTCCTTTTCTTCTGTGACATTCAGGTGTGTGTCCCCAAGCTAGAAAAGAAAGAGACCCCCTCAAAATCACAAGGAAGCAAGCCGACTTTCACCTGCTGAACCCAGCTTGGGCAGAATGGAAGCTACGCTCTCTCTCTGCCACCTCCCAGCGTGCAGAGGTGGGTCTTTAGAAGTTCCCTAACATAAATCCATTTCCATATAATTACACCTCCTTGACCTACATGTCATTCGGCCGTGTGGCACAAAAATCAATTTCTCCAACCAGAGAAAATTGCTTCCTGAGGCCCCCAGGTAATTAGACATTGTCTTCTGGGCATGGCCTGTTCCCTGTCCGTCCATGTCCTCTGGCACAGGTGCTGCCGCTTCAACCCCGCATCTGCTGGGAGAATGCAGGTCCCGTCGTGGAACACAACCACCACCAGGACGCTGGCCTTGGAGAAAGTGCAGCCAGGTGGTGTACATCAGGGAATTTTCCAATGTTCTTGGACATCCAGATCCCATGGAACTTTCCCCTGCCGGCCTAAGAGGGGAAGGGGACACGTTTTGCAGGAAGATGGTACCTCTCGGCATTTCTGCTGCTCCTGTCAAATTTTATATAGGAGGAAGCTACAATACCAACCCATGTTTGAAAGTTTCAATGAGTTATATAAAGGGCCCTCTGTTCTCCACCCCCCCCCCTCAACTACCTTCAAGGACGTCTAAATAACAAGCATCTTACTTAGTAAAACCCTTTAATGCTTAAAGCCCTTCACTGAATCTCCATCACCTCAGGACAAATTCAACTCAAACCCAGTTTGAATCATTAGAATCAAGTGCTGTTACTTCTCTACCTCTTCTCCCACCAGGCCTCCCTCCAACTCCCTCCCCGGCTCTGGGCAGGGGCAGGCAGATGGCAGAAATGAGTGCGGCCCATGGGGACTTGTTGAGCTGCAGGGTAGCCCCAAGTGGAAATGTGGGCCCAGTGTGGCCTCTCCTTCTGATTTTCAAAAGAAGTTCAAACCCTCAATTGGACGTGAAATACTCCAATTTGTAAACATGGCAACTGATTCAAAAATCTTAAAAACACATCTGCAGCCTGGAATCAGCCCCTTAAGCCCCCAGTCTGTGGCCTCCATTCCATGCTGAGCTTAGGAGCTGAGCTGCTGCAATGGCCATCCTCTTCCTCTCGCCTCTTGGCCTTCGCACATTCTGTTCCCTCTTGTTGACACACTTTGCTCCCCAGTCATTCGACTGGCTCCCATTCCTCCATGTCACTGCACACGTGCCACTTCCTCCAAGAAGTCTTCCGCGATCCTCTAGGCTAGACTCGTTACCCCTTCCTAAGTGCTCCCATAGCACGATGCCTCCTGCTGTCATGGAGCTTCTCTCTGGTGATCTATCTGGCTTCTGCCAGGATAGGAGCCACAGAAAGGAAGAAACCATTTCCTCGGGTTTACTATGACGTCCACAGCTGTAGCAAGGTGGCTGAATCCAGCAGGGAGTCAATGTCTATAATAGAAGGAAGGGTCTGGAAGTCGGCCTGAGTAGTCTTGGTGAATATGCAAAATTCTCCTCAGCCCTGAGTCTCTTGGGTTGGGCTGGTGAGCGACAAAATTAACACTTACTGAGCACTCATTATGTGCCAAATACTCTTCTAAGCCCTTGATTTAATTCCCACAAGAACCCTAAGAGACAGGCATCATTATCCCCATTTTACAGATGAGGAACTTTAAGGCACAGAGTTATTTAAGTAACTTAGCCAGGGTCACAAAGCTAGGAAATGACAAACTTGGGATTCAAGCCCACGAAGTCTGGTTTCAGAATCGGTGCTCCCCACTTTCCAACAATGGAAAGAGTCAGTGCTCTAAGAAAGAAACTATCACACCCAATAGAGAAATGAATAATACTTTTGAGTACATACTAAATGCTAGGCATAGTAATAATGCTTTTATATATGAAGTTACTCAGTCTTCTCAATAAGCCCTTTGGGGAAATGGTATTTTCCCCCTTGCGCAGGTGAGGAAACTGAGTTAAATCATGCCTGGACAAGTAAATGGGGAATTTGAGTCCAGATCCATCAGCCATCATAAGAGGAAACAGGAAAATGTTCCCGAGAGGCTACCTACAGAGACTGGGTTTAGAGAGAAGACAGAGGGAAGGGATAAGACCAAGTCGTCATGGATATAATGGAGTACCACAGAAGTGACAGCCAGCAGATGAATACTCCACAGAGAGTGCCTTGGGTAACCCATTCATCCACCCATCCATCCATCCATCTGTCACACTTTTACTCCTCTAACACTGACGGAGTGCATACTCTTTGACTGCCCTGTGATAGGCCCTCAAGGTTCAGAGAAAAAAGATACAGTCTCTGCCTTCCAGAGAATGGGTGATAAAGATTTTGAAGGAGATCAGTACCAAAATGTTCTAAATACTCTACCCAGTGAGGTGCTTACCTCAGTGCACTGAGATCAGGAAAGGCTTTAAAAATAAGAAGTCTGCCAGGCAAAGTGCTGTAGGCAGGGAAGGCCTTCCAGGCAGAAGAAGTAGCCCATACGATGCTACAAAGCCGAGGCAGAACACCGCACATTTAGGCAATAGCTTGTAAAGTGAAGAGCATTTGCGTGGGATGCAGAAGGGCGCTGATGGTGTGGGGGGTATCCGGTCGGCTGTGCAAAGACACTGGATTTTGCTACAGAGCAGAGGTCTCAAACCCATGGGCCCCCCCGCTGTGTGTGTGTGTTGCCTGCAAGCCTCTCTTGAAACATTGGATGACCTGGCCACAGTTGGCTGTCATTCCCTCCTGAGAAACCACCAGGGGGAACTAAACAGTGGCTGCCCTCTTGAAAGGGGGTATAAGCTGGGCAGCTCGCTAAAGGCCCCCGCAGGCTCATCTCACACATTGATGTCACCTACCTGGTCCCTTGTGCCATTTGAGTTTATAAGCCCTGGCATAGAGCCACTGAAGGTAGCAGGGAGTTTGAATGACTCCTCATGCTGCCTTGGGATGACTTATTCAGTAAGTTCTCAGCACCCTGAGTGCAGGGTCTTGTACTCCTTGAGAGTCTGACCCAGGCTTGGCTACATAGTTGAGCATCACTAAATTTATGTTGAGCTGAAATTGGATTCACATGGAAGATTCTGGAACAAAACCTCTTCTGGAGAAGCTGACAGTCTCTAAAAGATCTCACACAGTGAACACTAAATTAATTTCCAATTAATTTCCAGTTACCCTTGATCACATCACCTGACTCATTTTCTGCAGTAAACACTTAGCAGTCTTCCAGTCTATTCAAAACTATGACAAAGCCCTTCTGCATGTCTAAAATGCCATGTTAATCTATGTTCGTAGTCATTCATTCATTCAACAGATATTTAGAGCACCTACCATATGCCCAGAACTGTGTGAGAGGTTGGCAATATATTAATAATAAGAAGAAAAGAAAACACACTTCCTGCTCGTCTGGATTTCTAACCTAATAGTTATGATGGTAAAATTATATAGCCTGTATGGTACCAGGCACTGTGCTTGGTACTTTCCATATATTAATTCATTTAATTCTCACAAAAGCCTATGATAAGTGCCGTATCATCCTTTCCATAGATGAGCAAACTGAGGCATAGAGAGGTTAAGTAGATTGTCCAAGGTCACACAGCTAGAGTGGCACAGGCAGGTTTGAACCCTAGCAGCATGGCTCCGGAATCTGTACTCTTTGCCTCTTACCCTTCTGGGATGACACTGGGAGTCCCTAAAGTGACTCCCAAATCATCAAAGTGATGGTTGTGATAGTTGTGGTCAGCACTGGTGGTGTCTATAGCAATGGAACCCTGGGTAAGTAGATTAACCATAACAACATGTTCTGGGACCTTTGTATATAATAGTGAGTGTTGTTTTTTTTTTTTTCCTGACATCACATGGTATTGCTTTTCCTTCTTTTAAGTTGGAGACACTTGATGCAGACCTAATACTAGAAAGCAGCTGGAGGCGCGAAGTGACAGCTGACTGCTGCAGTTTATACGTGGCCTTAGCTGCAGGGCAGCCAGCTGCCCCTCGGAAGTGGCCCCTGGGAAGAGAAGCCTTCAGGCTAGGAAGACAGCTTGGGTCATTAGCTGAAGAATTATTTGTTTAATTTATCTGTTATGTTCCTAGTTCTTGACTGTGTTGCCCACCGTCCTGCTTCCTTTGCCCATGTGGCTCCTGGATCCCACCAGCCCCTCCTTCACGCTTCCGTGCAACTTTCCCAGGCCCCGAGGTCAGAACTCATTGCCATTTTCTCCCATGGGCCTGAGAAAATGCCTGGGCCACCTGGGTCATGCTCGCTGCTTGGTCGTGCAACCTCTTTCCCTTTCTACCTCGCTTGCTAGTGGGGAGAGACTTGTCTCTCCACACCAGCAACCTCAGTGCTGTGAATGGCACATAGTATATGCCCAGCACGTGCTTTTTGAATGAAAAATGGTCCAGAGAAATGTGTGACCCACCAAAAGCCTCAGAGTTAGCAGGCAGCAGAGCAGACCTCAACTCTGTCAACATAGATCGTAAGCCCCATGTGGACTCACGCCACCTGTGCGTTTGCACATTGCTGCATCCACAGTGCCTGGCCCAGTGCCTGGTGCACGGTGGGCAGCTCAGTAAATGTTTGTGGAATGAGCAAATGAGTGCCAACCTCCTTTAATTCTTCTGTTGTCCTTGCCTGTGTGGAAGAAGACAGGCAACAGGAATGAAGGCTTTGTGTTGGCTGCGTTTTGCATGCACAATTGATAAGCTATTTGCCCACAGCTAAAAATACCTACCCCCGACAGCCAGTGGGAGACGGATGGTGCTTAGTGCAAGACATTTAATCAAACAGCAACAACCCGAGCAGAGCCACAAAAGCCTCTGACACCACGGTGAACTCCAGACGAAGAGCCCAGAAGCCTCTGACTTCCTGTTGGTCCCCTGACACCCAGTGACCATCACTCTGGGTCCACAAAACAGCAAAACAAATGAGCATTCTGTGCACATGGCAGCCACCAGCTGCAAGTCTGGGGACGGCCATGTGGGCGGAAACCGTACACCTGGGGTGAATCCCAGGGAGAATTAGCCTGCGCGAGCACCATTCCATACGGGAGGCGCCATGGAGAGGGTCTCGGTGGTAAGCCCCGGACTTGGAGGAAGTGATTAGACCCTCAGAGGCAGAGATGAACCCCCTGTCTCTTTACCCTCGCTTATTCCCAGGGACTGTGAGTGGCGGGTGTTCTTGAAGGACCTACAACTCCTCTGAAGGGAATTCTTCCCTCAGCTACCTCATGCCACCATACATGCCAGCTGATACACACTGTTAAAAAAGAAAAAGAAACAAAGTACTGACCCAGTTCTACTTACTAGTTCCCTCAAGCTGATGATGGAAGCGTCTGGATGAGCAGGCGCATTGAATGGGCTCTAGAGTCTAATAAATCGTTTTTGAATCCTGTGTCCAGCATACATTTGATGTCTGATCTGGGCCAGTCTCTTAACCCACTGGGCCTCAGTGTTCTCACCTCTATAATGGGGATATTAATAGCATCTAGCCCTTTATGTCATGTGAGGATTAAATTTGATGCCAGTAAAACCTTTAGCAAGTGAGTCACACATAGCAAGTGCCTAATAAAGGGAATGGTTGTTAATAAATGTACCAGTTATTACTGCATGTGCTCAGCCCTTGTATTACAGGTCTGCGTGAATGGAAGAACTGGAAGAGGCATTTGACACTTTTGCATCCAACCTCAGTCAACTTCTTCACCCTCTGAGCCTCAGTCTTTCTCATCTATAATAGGGGATGAAAATAGTACCTACTTTATTAGCAAGGATTCCATACTGGATATTTAATGTTAGATATTATAATATTAGATAATGTTTGATATTGTAGACATGAAATATGCTTCATGTATATGAAGCAGTGAGTTCAGGGCCTGACAAACAGCAAACAGCTGCCCTGAGGACCTTCCTCTTTCCTGCCTTTGCACGTGCTATTCACTCTCCCTGGGAGCCTCTCCTTGTCTTGTGTGCCTGTTTAACCCCTGCCCACCTTTACCAAACGGGAGCTATGATACTATTTTTTAAATTATTTCTTTACTATTCACCGGCTCACTTTGCAGATCTGGAAACTGAGGCTCTGAGAAGGGAAGGGGCTTGTCCAGGAGCACACAAGCGTCTATGTGAGAACTCAGTCTAACCCGAGGGGCCTCCTAACAAAAATGGAAAGGCTAAAGATGCTTTCTTTTTTCTTTCACAGTTTTACTGAGATATGATTGACTTACATCACTGTGTAAGCTTAACATATACACATGATGATCTGACTTACATGTAGTGTGAAATGATCACCGCAATAGGTTTAGTTGGCATCCGTCATCTCACAGAGATACAAGAAAAAGCAGAAAAGGAAACAAAAATGTTTTCCTTGTGATGAGAACCCTTAGGGTTTACTCTCTTAACAACGTTCATCTGTAACATACAGCAGCATGAAGGACACTTTCACTGACCGAGTGTGAGAAACAAGTTAGAGGCCTTTTCTACAGCCAGTTCTCCCATCCTCAAGAACTACACCAGGAGAAGCCCCACCTAGATTTGCGGGCGCTGCTTCGCCTGCACCAGGCCTTCGCCTGGTTCAGTTTGTCACCTTCACAGGACTGGTCATCACACTCGCAGACAATAACTGTGACCACTTATACTGCACACTCTCCCTGGGCCAGGCGTCGTGCTAAGAGCTTTGTGTGTGTGAGAGATTCCCTCTAACCCTCACAACAGCCCTCTGAACTGGACAGCATCGTTACTCCCATTTTATTGATTGTTCCTTGTGTTTACTTGCCCAAGAGTGCTAGCAAGAAATGTGCAGATCTGGGGTGTAGCCCAGCTCCTCCAGACTTCAAAATTCATGCCTCTCTAAGGAGCCTGTCCTTTCCGATAACTCTTCTGTTCTGTGTTTGCTGGAGAGCCACCTCAAGCGCTGCCCCCATCTGTCTCTGTGACAAACCCCCAGAGCTGAAAAAACACAGTCGCATCCATCACTTAGTACAAAAGTTGACCCAGAATGGCACCGTCAAGTGCTTTCAGAATGCTTCTTTGACTTCCCAGCTGTGCCGTCTTGGACAGGTGGCTAAACCTTTCTGAATATTAGTTTCTCCTCATTTGTAAAATGGAGATGAGAGCCTACATTCTGCTTGCACTGTCATCTCCTTAAATATTTCTTTAAGTCAGTTCACTTTTTGGATAAAGTTATTTTATAAACAGGCTTTTATCACTACCCTAAATGGAAAAATAACATTCCTCTAGTACCACTTAAACTAAATGTATAACTTTGAAAGTAAAAATGTTCATCAGCAAATCTCATAAAATCATCTCATCTATACAGAGCCACCCAGCACACAGTAGGTGCTCAGTGTATGGTAGTCATAAGAAAATGAAGCTTGGCATTGAGAAGTATGGTTTGGAAACTTTTGAGTCTGTTGGCCAACTTGAATGTGATTTCCCAGTTGAGAATCTAGTTGTTGTCATGCTTACCCAAAGAAGCTGTGCATAGTCAAAAAGCCAGAAGCAATTTTACTGTCAAGAGAAGGCCAACTGATTGGCCTGTAGCCTGGAGGAGGACTCACTTCTCCCCATCGCCCTGAGTCAGACTGCCCTGGGGTAGCCATCTTAGCTCTTGCTGACCACTCAACCACAAGGGCAGGCTTGCTAGGTCTCAACTAGTCCTGGTCTACACTGGAAAACACTACTTTATTAAGTTCTGGGAAAAAGGAAACCTGCACCATGTATCCAGGTCCCAAGACTTCCTTGTGGCAAATCCACAGCATTTCTTCTACCAAGGCAGGCATCACCAATTCATTGCAGCACTGCTAAACCCAGGTGTGGTTTTGGAATGTTCCAACATGGCACCCAGCAGCCCCTACCAGTCAATTGAAGAGTAAACATTTTTGTCATCCCTGCCTCCGGCTATGCTATCACCCTGGGCAGGAGATCCTAGAAAGGGAGATTCAAAGAAAGGAAGAAACACAGATCCTAGCTTTGAAAAGGATCCACTCAAGTGCTAAATGTGGTGACAAGTAGGGTCTCCACAAAAAAATAACAGTGAAGGGCATGATAGTAAAGCTACAAAGAAAATTAAAGAGCTGTCAAATAAGAACTAAAATTTTAAAAGAACAGAAGCTATTTCAGAGAATGCAAGAAACAACTAAGTTATCATATAGTAATGGCTCTTAAGGGTATAGTTCCATAGATAAAGACCGATGTTTTTCTCCACCAAGCAGAGAAAAATAGAGAGGGGTTGTTGGTGGGACACAGCTGCAGCTAGAGGAATTGGGAATGAAGAATTTCCAGGGCTTCCCTGGTGGCGCAGTGGTTGAGAGTCCGCCTGCCGATGCAGGGGACACGGGTTCGTGCCCTGGTCCGGGAAGATCCCACGTGCCACGGAGCAGCTGTGCCCGTGAGCCACGGCCGCTGAGCCTGTGCATCCGGAGCCTGTGCTCCGCAACGGGAGAGGCCACAACAGTGAGAGGCCCGCGTACCGCAAAAAAAAAGAATTTCCAGATAAGGTGACAGGACTATAGTGCCTGGAATGATCCATGGAGGTAAACGAGAATCTTCCATGGATTCCTTGAGAGCTCAGACTCTCTCCTATTCAGCTCTGCTTCCAGCAAAGTGTCTGGCCTCTAGCTCAATAATTGTCTGCTGAACTGAACTGGCCAGGTGTGAAAAGTAACAAAACTAACATTTACAGAGTGCTCACCATGTGCCAGGGGCTGTACTAAGTATTTTACACGTTATTTCCTCTATTTTTCTAATAACCTATGAGGGTGCTATTTATATTGATGCCGATTTCACAGATGTAGGAATTGAGGTTCAGGGAGATTAATCACTACACTTCACAACCTCTTCCAGCTACGATAGGTTCCTTTTTTCTTTTTAAGTGAGAATTTTTTAAATTATTTATTTATTTTTTGGCTGTGTTGGGTCTTCATTGCTGCGCGGAGGCTTTCTCTAGTTGCAGCGAGCGGGGGCTACTCTTCGTTGCGGTGCGCGGGCTTCTCATTGCGGTGGCTTCTCTTGTTGCGGAGCGCGGGCTCTAGACCGCAGGCTCAGTAGTTGTGGTGCACGGGCTTAGTTGCTCCGCAGCATGTGGGATCTTCCCGGGCCGGGGCTCAAACCTGAGTCCCCTGCATTGGCAGGAGGATGCTTAACCACTGCGCCACCAGGGAAGTCCTATGATAGGTTCTTATGTACCTGGATATGTGGGGTGAAGTTCAGCCTGCAAAGAGGGAAAAGAACAAATGGCCCTTCAGAGCCCTTGCAGGAACCTGGAAGCTATCCCTCAGGGATTGCCTTCACATGAGCTGGGGCCCCACTGCCTGACCTCCACCCCACTAGTCCACAGTCAGTTTCGTGCCCCTAATAGCCAACTTCAGGAAGTATGTTCCACATTCCCTGGCTTCTGCCCTGGAGCAAGTGGAACAATGGGAAACAAGATTGGCCACAGGCCAGCGGGCAGTGCCTGGGGTTGGGACCACATGGATGGACAGCTGCCCTTGGGAAACCCTTCCCTGATCCTCTCCTAGAAGCCCTCAGGGCACAACTGCCTGAAGACCTCCTGGCACCATCCACAGAGGTCAAAAAGACTGAACACCAAGTCCCGTCAGCATCATCTCCCCCCATCCCCTACTGGAGACGAGATTTTAATAATGCTGATGGGGTAGGAAAGGCCCGGGGGGCATGGGGGGCTGAGTCAGTCAGCAAATGCATAAGACCTGGGCATGTGGGAGTAGGTTAGGACATATTCACCGTTCTTGGGTTCCGTGGCTCCTTCTTTGGGGAAGGGAGAGAGCATCTAGAGGGGAACCAGTCAAAGAGCAGTGAGGGAGCTGTTAGGGACTGGACAGCTGAGAGCTCCTAACCTGAGAGGACGCAGCACAGAGGCACCAACGTCTGCGTGGGGAAATGGGGAGGGGCAAGGGTTGGCTTCTTGGGGAGGGAGCCAACCTTGGCCTGGGTGAGCTCTCGAGAATACCTGGTGTTCCCAAGCAGAGTGGGGCAGGACCCAAGGCCCCCTCGCTGTGGGCCTCCTTAAGGAGAAAAAGGCATTCAGGGAGCACCCCCCCCCCAAGGGGTGCTAGAATTGTCCTTCAGGCTCAGCTGGGGGCAGACGAGGCACCAAGGCACCAGTTGTCCGGGGTGGGGCGGGGCAGCCTCCAAGCTAAGCGCCGTCCTGCTGCCAGGTCAAGCCCTCCAGGGAGCGCACGACGTTGATCTGCTCGGCCAGCACCTGGCCCTGCCCTTGAGGCGCCGCAGGTGTCAGGCTGAGCTTTCAGGTCCTTCCTGGTGCCCAGCAGGAGGATGTACACCTCAGGGCAGTGGTGACACACTTCTGGATGCCACTTGTGCCGCACATTCTCTGGCAGTGGAGACATAGATGACAAAGACGTTGGGCTGAGGGCGGGAGAGTGTGCGAGACGGTCATGCTCCTGGCCCCGCGTCCCACAGGTTCGGGCTCACCGTGCGCCAGTCAGGTGCACTTCGGGCACTGTAATCGTCGAACGCCGCAGGGTGGACTCCTTGGGGAAGGCATCAGCTGTGTAGCAGAGGAGCCCCATCACCTACCACCACTCGCTTGATGCTGTGCATGGTGGGTGCAGCTGCCGCGTCGAGGCCACGCCTCCCTCCCCTTCTGGCCCCTCTGGACGCAGCGACCTGGTGCCCTGCCCACCACGGGGGAGCTGGGGCAGCAGCAGCAGCTTGGTTCAGGGTTCCAGAGCCAGCACCAGCATCTTATTTCCCCTTTCCCCTTTATCTCCCCTTGGTCCAAGATCCCTCCGAGACCTGTAGTGGAGCAGGTAACAGTAAGGGAGATGACAGCCCTCAAGAGCAATGCCCCATCACCCAATTCAGTGCCCACTCCCCAGATGATCTAAACAAGGGCAGTGCTGACTTCTTGCCTGCGAGGCTTAGAAATGGCTTTGCCTAAAAACCTGTCCTTGAGGCACCTTCCAGCAACCATATAAATAGCACCACTGGAATGGCTCACAGTGTCAGGGGTCGTCATGTGTCTGTAGGACATGAGGGCTGACTCTTCTAGTACAAAAGATAGGCACCTTGAAGGAAGGAGGGATGCATTTAAGTCACAGGGGATGGGGGCTGAAAGGGGTGAATTGCTCTCTTTTTGGAAATTCACGAAAATATAATTTAGGATGCAGAGAAAGAGGATTTGCAGAAGGTAACGCCAGGAATTTAATCAGCCCAGATACACAACTCTGTTCTTTTCAGAAGACCTGCGTGGACCAAACAGCTGTGGTGTCAGTGGCCTGCTCTCGTTCCCATAACTACCACTGTAGTCAGAAAGTGCTTCTTGGTGTCTAAACTAAATCTTTTTGTAGCTTCACCTTGAGCTCTTTCCCTTCTTACGAATTCTATTAGCTGCCTTTAAGAAGAAAGGAGGGAGAGAGGGAGGGAGGGAGAGAGGGAGGAGAGAGGGAGGAAGGGAAAAAATCTGTGTTACCCTTTAAGCCAGCATTTCTACTTTTGAGAATTTATTCTACAGAAATATGCAAGGATGTTTAATGAAGCTCTGTGGTGGCCAAAATAATAAAATAAAAAATAAAATAAGTAATGTCCAGCCATAAGTGAATATTTCATGAATATAATTGACATAGGAAAAAATTCACGATTTATTTCTAATTGATTAAAAAACCAACTTGGGGCTTCCCACATGCCACGGAGCAACTAAGCCCGTGTGCCATAACTACTGAGCCTGCGCTCTAGAGCCCGCGAGCCACAACTACGGAAGCCCACATGCCTAGAGCCCGTGCTCTGCAACAAGAGAAGCCACCGCAATGAGAAGCCTGCACACCGCAACGAAAACCCAATGAAGCCAAAACTAAATTAATTATTTAAAGTTTTTAAAAAAGAGAGAGAAAAAAGATAATAAAAAACCAACTTGCACAACAGTATTAGTGTATGATCTCATTTTGTGGTGATAATCTTATTACTAATTATATTTATAATTATAGGCATATAAATATCCTAGAGATACAAACACCAAATGGTTAATAAACCTCTGTTCTGGTTGCAGCATTGCAAACCACCCGAACACTTAGAGGCTTAATACAGCCATTTAGGATTATTTGTCCTGGTTCTTAGGCTGACTGGGCTCAGCCGGATGCCTCTTTCTCAGGGTCTCTCACAGTGGCAGCCGCAGGGCACTGGGACTGCAGTTATTTGGGGGTTCCATGGAGCTGGACATCCAAGAGCGCTCACTCACATGACAGACACATGACAGACAGTTGATGTTGGTTGTCGGCTACGAGCTCACCTGGGGCTTTCAACCAGAGTCCCTACACACGACATCTCCATGTGGCTTGGCCTTCTCACAGCTGGGCTCCAAGATGGAGCGTCCCAAAGCAGGTATTCAAAAGGCCCACGTACAACCTGCTCATGCAGTGTCACCCCCACAGTAGTCTACTGGTCGAAAGTGAATCACAGGGACTTCCCTGGTGACGCAGTGGTTAAGAACCTGCCTGCTAATGTAGGGGACACGGGTTTGAGCCCTGGTCCAGCCTTGGATGGCGGAAGATCCCACATGCCGCAGAGCAACTAAGCCCGTGTACCACAACTACCAAGCCCGCATACCACAGCTACTGAAGCCCGCATGCCTAAAGCCCGTGCTCTGCAACAAGAGAAGCCACCAGAGAAGTCACCACAATGAGAAGCCCGGGCACCGCAACGAAGAGTAGCCCCCACTTGCTGTAACTAGAGAAAGCCCATGCGCAGCAACAGAGACCCAACGCAGCCAAAAGTAAATAAATAAATTTATTTTTAAAAAAAAGTGAATCACAGGACAAGCTCCAATTCAAGGGGAGGAGACTACACAAAGGCATGAACACCAGGAGGTATGGTTCACTGAGGACCATCTAAGAGACTAGATACCATAATATCTCTAGAAAATGCGATTCGGACAGACTTTCACTTTCCAGTGTCTAATGTAATAGTTACATGTACAAACTCAGGAGACAAAAAGCCTGGCTTAATGTCTGGGCTCACCACTCGCTTGCTCTGTGACCACAAACAAGTTACTTATAACCTCTCTAAGGCTCGATGCTCTCAGATAATTGTTCCAACCTCATAGGGTGGTTGTAAAAATTAAATGAAATTAAATGTGTGTAAGATGCTTAGAAGTAAATGCTCAATAAAAGTGAGCTAATAATATTATTATACACTGATATGTTTAATTTTTAAAGGTATATTTTACTTTTGTAATTAAAAAAAATAATTTTCAAAGACCAAAAAAAAACAACCAAAAACCAAGAAATGTAGCAGAATTAAGAGATATAAACTCAGAACTCCCAGTCAGGGCTCTTCCAAGGAATCTCCAGGAACTTCTTAGTCCTCACAGACACAGAAAATACCTCTGGAAGACCTTGACCCTTTCCCTCTGCACCAGTCAACCGTCCAGTGGTGGGGTCTGACAGCCCAACCTGTGTTGATCTTTTAGCGCTCCCTAAATCCTCTCAAGTTTGAGCATGGTAAGCTGCAAAGTATAGGAAATGAATTCCCCCAAGAATATAACAAAGAAGCTTTGCAATCACAAAACATGGTCTTTATATTACCCACCTGTCCAACGACACCATTGACAGAAAAGATTTGCTTTTTAGAAGCACTGACTTTTTTTTTTTTTTTTTTTTTTTTTTTGCGGTACGCGGGCCTCTCACTGTTGCGGTCTCTCCCGCTGCGGAGCACAGGCTCCGGACGCGCAGGCTCAGCGGCCATGGCTCACGGGCCCAGCTGCTCCACGGCATGTGGGATCCTCCCGGACCGGGGCACGAACCCATGTCCCCTGTACCGGCAGGCGGACTCTCAACCACTGCGCCACCAGGGAAGCCCTAATGCAATATTTTTTAAAGTAAAAATGCAATGAAATGGAATTTCAGGTGGTGATGACTTGCGTTTCTTCGCTTATTCACCCTTTATAAATACACACAGACCCTGTCAACACCACTCCTTTTCTTTGGGGAAAAAACTGTCACAGTGGAAATGAAAGGATTTTTCAATGTGGGGAATTATAGCAAATGCCGACCTTGGGAGTTGAAAATTCTACCTTCTCATTTCTTTTTCAGAAAATCAATACACAGGCATTGTTCCATTCCCCTCTGGGTCTCTGTGGCTCACACATCTCTCTCATCCCAAGGATGTTCTAAGTGTTCTTGATATTGCCTTGGGAGCAAATCGACCTGCACGAAAGCAATGGGAAACTCAATGTCTGCGGGTTAGTTTCTCGAGAGACGCAATTACTAGAAACTTAAGGAAATGTCAAATATGAATAGCTGGAAATTTAATTTGGAGTTGATGACTTGCCTGACTTAAAGCATTAATTAGATGGAGATGGAATATTTTTGAAGAGTTTGGATAGGGAACATTTTTAGCACCACATTACAAACAGGGTTCGATGAGGAAGTAAGAGATGGTGTTGGAAAGTGACTCTCCGCAGAATATATACAGTCAGCCCCCTGTATCCGTGGATGCGGAACCCACGGAGACAGAGAGCCATCTGTACTCTACAATTTTATTTAAGGGACTTGAGCATCTGCAGATTTTGGTATCACAGGAGGGTCTTGGAACCAGTACCCTGCAGATACTAAAGGATGACTGTATAACATTTTTTTCTGGGGACGCCCCAGCATTTATTCATCCCTACCCCCCTTATAAGCTGGGGAGCAGAGCAGGGACGTGAGAGAGTGTGTGGACGTTGTTTAATGAATGGAAAAAAGAGGTTCTGAGAAATGACGGCACTTTTCTAAGTCAGGGGCAACTGAGAGAACAGGAATCACTTTCC
Source organism: Delphinus delphis (assembly GCF_949987515.2). Taxonomy (NCBI): domain Eukaryota; kingdom Metazoa; phylum Chordata; class Mammalia; order Artiodactyla; family Delphinidae; genus Delphinus; species Delphinus delphis. Next base: position 65,394,998 of record NC_082697.1, on the reverse strand, counting down.
TCCGGCTGGAAACGAAGCGGAACTTGATATGCCATAAAGTCAGAGAGAGCTGGAGTCAACTTCAGGCTCTCCCACTTACTCAGTTTGTGGCTATGGAGAGAGAACCTAAATATCAAAGCCTCAGTTTCCTTCCCTGTAAAATAGGGATGATAATAGGACGGATGAGAGTCCTTCTTTCAGTTCCATGAATACCAAGTTCTTTCCTACCTCAGAGCCTTTGCACTTGCCATTCCCCCTGCTTAGAGTTCTTTTCGCACGGATTTTTTATGGCAGATCCCCTCTCCTCATCCTTAATTGAACTCAAATGTCCAATCTAAAAAACAACACCCCCCAACGATTTGTCTCATCCCTTGGCTTTATTCTGTATAGCATCACTATCTGAAATGCTGTTGTACATTTTTGTATTTATGTGTTGTCTCTCTCACCCACTATACTATAAGCCCCATGATAAAAGGGAACTTGTCCATTTTGTTAATTCCTGCATCTCCAGCACCTCATACAGTGCCTGACACACAGTAAATGCTCCGTTAATAATTGTTGAATGAGTGGATTCTCAGTCAAGAACTAACATTCATTGAGAACTTACCACATGCCAGATACTGTCCTAACCACTTTATAAAAATTATCTCACTCAATCCTCAGAATAACCCTATTAAACCTGTTTTATGAAAAAGGAAACTAAGGCACAGCGGGATTGAATAAAGTTGCCCAAAGCCAAAGAGTCAATAAATAATAGAGCCAGGACTGAACCCCAGGCAGCCTGGCCCCAAACTCCACATTCTAAATCACTGTGCTCTGATGCTCTTGGCTTGATGGGAAAGCATCAGACCTGGTTTTTTGGGTTTTTTTTTTAACATCTTTATTGGAGTATAATTGCTTTACAATGGTGTGTTAGTTTCAGCTTTACAACAAAGTGAATCAGTTATACATATACATATGTTCCCATATCTCTTCCCTCTTGCGTCTCTCTCCCTCCCACCCTCCCTATACCGCCCCCCCCCCCAGGTGGTCACAAATCACCAAGCTGATCTCCCTGTGCTATGCGGCTGGTTTTACAGCTTGAGTTCCATGAAACTCTGACTGTCAGGTCGGAGTAGCCTAACTTTTGACCCATCACCTCCTCCAAAGCCTTTGCCCTTCATTCTGTATCTATGCACCTGTGGCTCATGTATCACTGTGTGTATTCTTGTTTGTCTCTTTAATATTCAGCCCCTTGCATGCTGTTTCTACACTCTCTGAGTGGAGACTCTGAATGTCTACAATACTAATTTGTATCCATCTTGGGCCCATGTACACAGAAGGAAGATGCTAGATGTTTTCTGAAAGGATGTCTAAATGAATAAGACATTTTCGAACACTTTTCAACAGGCTGTTTAATAAAAGAGAGCTATGAAGTGCAAAAATGTATACAAAGCAAGTAGAAAGCTATATGAGTATTCCTTGCCTTAATAAACTCAACTCTTCATGCTTTCCCCACCTCAGGGCCTTTGCACATGCTGTTTCCTTTGCTTGAAACACCTTCTCCAACCACCTTTTTTGCCTATTTACCTCCTACTGGGTCTCCAAATTTCAGCTTGGACATCACTTCCTCAGTAAAAATTCTTCTGATCACTAATAGCACTTACTAGAGCTTCCAGTTACACATTTTCTTCTGTGAGTCTTCAGTTGATGCTTTTCTTGCATAGTAAACTCTAAGCTCCATGAAGTTAAGATGGACCATGTCTATTTTGTTCAATATCTCCTTCCAGGGTATAGCTCATAGTAATTATGGAAAAACACTGTTGGATGCATAAGTAAACTTTTGAAATTCCAGGATTAAGAATATAAAGAATTTTGCTTTAATGGACCTCTTTTCTTAGATATTGACTTAAAGTAAAATTTACTCATAATTTTTCTTTATTGTCCAGGGTGTAACATACTCACATGGTGCCCTCGCTCCCACTTAGAAGTACTGATATTGCCGAGTGGTTTAAAGCATGGGTATTGAATGCTCTAAACCACTGGGAATGAATACTGGATAATTAATATAATTGGTACCTTAACTCTCCACCACTTCAAAATGTTATTTCAAAGTGCTTTGAGCAAGAACAAGGACAGCACAGCCTTAAACAAACAAACAAACAAAAAAACCTGACAGTGCCAAGTAATGAGAGGTTATGGAGCAACTGGAACTCTCATACTCTACTGTTGGGAGTGCAGATTAGTAAAACCACTTTACAGAGCAATTCAGCAATATCTGGTAAAGATGAAGATGCACATATTCTAAAGCATAATAAACACCCTTCTACATACGTATATACTACCTGAGAGAAACTCTGACACATAGCTACTTGTCATGGAGAGTCATATCAAGGTATTAACTATAGCAGTTTATAACAGCAAAATCCTGAAACCAAGTTAAATGTGTATATATATATATATATATATATATATATATACACACACATATATACATATACAAAGACACATAGATGTCTATATATAGTATATGTGTATATATATACACATATAGACAGCTAGATGTATATGTCTACATTAATATGTGTATATATACATATATAGACACGTGTGTATATGTATAAATATGTCTGTGTATATATGAATAAATAAATTGCAATAAGGTTATTAATGGAATTGCTCTATAGTTGTTAAGATGAGTGAAATAGATCTACATGTATCCAAAAAAAGAGGTCTCAAAAGCAATTTGTTGTGTGAAAAAAAGCAGCATGTAGAGTGGCAGGTTCTGTATAAAAGAAAGTTAAGAGTATGCAAACGTGGCCCTGAAGATCGCAGCACTGTGGCTGCCTCTGGCGGGGAAAGGGGGAAGGGAAATGATGGGCCGGAACAATTTCAAAGAAGACTTCAACTGCATCTATAGTGTCGTTTCTTTATTTAAAAAGAACTAAAGCATATGTGGCAAAGTGTTAAAATGTGTTTAACCTGAGTGATGACTACACCAGAGTGTGCATATTAAAGACATTTTCACATGTGAACTATTGTGAAATAATTTTAAAGGCACATGCGAGAAAGAGAGCCCTGGATTCCAGCTCTGCCACTGCACTTCAGACAGGGGACATAAATTCTCTCAGACCCTTGTTTGCAAACTAAGATTAATAATGTTCAAATTTCAGGTTTGGTTGTGACTTAATGAGAATAAGTGTGTAGAATGACTTCCAGATGTTATCCGTTGGGCTATCATTTTAGAGTCAGTTCCTAATGACCTTCCAGATGTATCTTATTCAGAGAGACATTTGTTTTTTTAAAACTGATCAGAATTATGTGGATGCATTCCAAAACAATTCTGACCCCCAGAAAAATAATGTATTGCTACTATATTTGCAAAACCTATATACACACCTATTATACAGACATGCATAAGCACAGATTATTTATTAACTATGAATGCCCTGAGGGAGGGGTATTTGGGTGGTTGCAGAATAAGAGTGGAAGGAAATTTTACTTTTCTATTAACTTTAATTATGTACCATGTGTACCAACTCTAAAAATAAATATAATTTATTTTTAAATTAATCTAAAGGTCATGATCTTCTCCATTCCTTCAATTCTGAACCCACTTAAAAAAGAAAGGTCTTAAAATCCAAGTTCTAAAGGTTCTTAAGAGGTTGTATAGTCCAATGTCCTACTTGAGCACGGGAAACAGGAAATGCCATCCCAGCCCCATATTCTCCATGCAGTCAGACAAAAGAAAGAGCAGAGGACTGGGGATTAGAGGATCTGGGTTTGGTCCCTGTCACCATGAATGACTAACTCTGTGGCTCTAAGTGAGTTCCTTAAGTTCTCTGAGACCCAGTCTCATTTCTGAAGCAAGGACAACGGCAGCACCACTGTCATGACTGTGTGAGGGACAAATTAAGTACCATGTGAACAGGAAACTTTGTCAAAATCGTATCCAGATGTTTGTATGAGGTGCAATTGCAGTGCAGAGATTGTCCCTCAAGAGCATGGGTTCAGTCCCTTTGATTTCCGTGGGAGTGCCTGATACACTATGCCTAGGGGCCCCTAGTAGCCAATAAAGTCATCTTGCTTCAGACGTAAGCCAGATTCTCTTCTCTCCACAGCAAATATCCTAACCGTGATCATCCTCTCTCAGCTGGTGGCCAGGAGACAGAAGTCCTCCTACAACTATCTCTTGGCACTTGCTGCTGCTGACATCTTGGTCCTCTTTTTCATTGTGTTCGTGGACTTCCTGTTGGAAGATTTCATCTTGAATATGCAGATGCCTCAGGTTCCCGACAAGATCATAGAAGTGCTGGAATTCTCATCCATCCACACCTCAATTTGGATTACTGTTCCATTAACCATTGACCGGTATATTGCGGTCTGCCACCCGCTCAAGTACCACATGGTCTCCTACCCAGCCCGCACCCGGAAAGTCATCGTAAGTGTTTATGTCACCTGCTTCCTGACCAGCATCCCCTACTACTGGTGGCCCAACATCTGGACTGAAGACTACATCAGCACCTCCGTGCACCATGTCCTTATCTGGATTCACTGCTTCACTGTGTACTTGGTGCCCTGTTCCATCTTCTTCATATTGAACTCAATCATTGTATACAAGCTCAGGCGGAAGAGCAATTTTCGCCTCCGTGGCTACTCCACAGGGAAAACCACTGCCATCTTGTTTACCATTACCTCCATCTTTGCCACACTCTGGGCCCCACGTATCATCATGATCCTCTACCACCTGTATGGGGCACCCATCCAGAACCGCTGGCTGATGCACGTTATGTCCGACATTGCCAACATGCTGGCCCTTCTGAACACGGCCATCAACTTCTTCCTCTATTGCTTCATCAGCAAGCGGTTCCGCAAAATGGCGGCCGCTACCCTCAAGGCCTTCTTCAAGTGCCAGAAGCAACCAATACAGTTCTACACCAACCATAACTTTTCCATAACAAGTAGCCCTTGGATCTCGCCGGCCAACTCACACTGTATCAAGATGCTGGTGTACCAGTACGACAAAAATGGAAAACCTATAAAGGTATCCCCATGACCTCATAGGTTTGGCAGCTCGCGTCTCTGCATAATCCATTTCCAGATGGGAATGTGGCCCATCCTATGGCTGAACAGCTCTCCTGAAGAGTGCTAACCTGATTTCCTGTCTCCACAGATTGAGCACCTCTCAGACTGGTAGATGAGGAAAGATGGAGGAGAAGAAAGAAAAGCATGAATCTTGTTTTCATTTATGCATTCATTTCTACCAAGTCATGCTGACAGCAGAAGTCCCTACCAGTTTGAAGATGTCATTGGAGGTTGTGTCATTATCCTGTGGCCTGTAAGGACACACAGTAGAGAAATAGTCTATGACTTAGCCTTGGCACCATCCACGGTCACTGGAAACCGCTCATTTATGTGACACATCAAGCCACAGTAGCACATAGCTGAGCCCACACTCTTCTTCCAAGAGCTGAGGTCATCCATCATTTCCCTGTGTTGTTACCAGCAGCTAACGATGCTGACCAATTCGAGAATTTTCCAAGGTGCCCTTTGTCCTAGTGAGGGTTTTGGTCTTGAAGTGGCCCTGGCACCCCAATCTGTAGAATGAGATTCTGGGGGCAGGCGAGGATTGGATCTTACTCCAACTCTGGTCAGAGCTTCTGTGCAAAGGCTCCTGACCTACATAACCACGACACTCAGACCTGGGGTCTAAGATGCAGCCTTTCTATTTGCCATTATGTATATATTTTAACTAGTTCCTCCAAAACAAAGGCCCTGCCTGGTGTGTGGGGATATAGGAGGAGTTCTTGAGCCCAGAAAAACAAAAAAATAAGCCCACTCTTGCCATTGTTTCAATCCATCCTTGTGTCAGCTGTGTACGGTCTCCTTACTCAAATAGCTTCTTGTTGCGGTGCCGCTCACGCTTCCTGGAGAAGGCTTTATGTGTAGAGTTGCCAACCCTGCCTCCTTGCTTGCTGAAGCCGTCACCAAACTGTTTTATTTGAAGTGACTTTGGAACTGGGTTTAGTTTTTGAGGGTCAGGAACTGTAGCTCTCCAGGTGTGAAGGGAGACATTCTCAGCTCTGCCCCACTGTCCAGCTGGCATTGCCATTCGGCCGCAAATGGCAGTGGAAAGGTATGCGTGTTGTCTGCATGTCTGCGCTTTGATGCACATGGCTCAAAAGGGTGGTGCCCGTTTTTGGTGATGCTATTTAACCCAGATCCTTTGCAAAATAATAAAATATGAATTTATTTATTCTGCTCTTGTCTGTCCAAGGCAAGAACAGTTCTAGGGTGTAATTAATAGAGGCTTCCCTGGGAACTACAACTCATGTGTGCACACACACAGACTTGATTACATTAGGTTCCTATGTGCCCCATGACGTGTTTTGAAAGAAAAATCCATGCTGGAGTTTTTCTCAGTTACATTTTTTTAAAAACTTCTCTCCCAGATTCCCAGTATTTGAACTTATCCCTGTTCTAGAAGAAGTCTTCCAAAATGATTTTGGAATTGTATGATATTTTTGGTGATCCAACAAAAAGCAGACAGTCCACCTGGAACACTTGGTTCCTCAGGCTGAATTTTTACTGCACTTTTGTCCCTAAATTGGAAGACATGTCTACCCTTTTAAAGGGAACTTGCAATAAATGAGCAGGGTAGAAAAGGCTCCGATGCCACACAATCCCTAAACTTCAACCAATGTCCTCAACACTAATTCAATCAACTTTAGGTCACATTCATCCTGATGATCCGAATTCCTACTCCTTTTTTTTTTTTTTTTTTTTTTTTTTTTTGCAGTGCGCGGGCCTCTCCCGTTGCGGAGCACAGGCTCCGGACATGCAGGCTCAGCGGCCATGGCTCACGGGCTCAGCCGCTCCGCGGCATGTGAGATCTTCCCGGACCGGGTCACAAACCCGTGTCCTCCGCGTCGGCAGGCGGACTCTCAACCACTGCGCCACCAGGGAAGCCCCCTACTCCTTTTAAATAATTGCAGTAGAGTCTCATCAAAAATCTGGCAGAGCCAAAGTTATTTCTGCAAAGTTCTCAGGAAGGAGCCATGTTGGAGACCATATTCTACCCCTTAAAAACTTAGCTAAGTTTTCTTCCAGCATTGGAACAGTTTGCTGTTTCTTCTGTTGAAGACAAGACGGAGTTGGCTTGCATTTAGGGACCATATGGTATGACTCTCATGTACCCAAGAACATTAGGATCACACTGGTGCAGCAAGATGCTCCCACTAGAAGAGGTTCATGGCAGTTGCTTGACTGAGGGACAAGCAGATTCGTTATCTCCCAGGTCACACTCTCCCCAGGGCATGTGCACATCTAGTGGAAGAGTGGCCTGATTTCCCCTTAAGTTGCATTTCCCTCTGTTTCTTTTTTGCCAAGCATGTGTAGTCAGGCATCTGTTCATTAAATGTGTGTATGATGCGACTCCACCACACCCCCTTGTGAATGAACATTGACCAAAGGCTACCTACACCTAATATATACACGTATTTATTTAATTATTTATTTTTAAACACATAGCTCTGAAAAATGCTAGTTTGAACTATACATGAATGAGTCACAGTGCAATATCTATAAAGGTTAAGCAATTCCTTTTTGAGAATGTATGTAAGATGAAAACCATGTATGTGGATCTCAATGCTCTCTGCTCCACGTTTTTAGTTGTATGTAACAATTATTTATTGATGTTTAAAAAGTAAAAACTGGGTGTGCATTTGGAATGTTTTCCTCATACACTCGTTTATTACTTCTCTTAACAACAGAGGCTGTACCAACTAGTATTGTGATCACTCTTCCTTCTGACTGTATTTTCTATTTTGATACAGTAATGTTTAAAAGAGGTCTGATTTTTGAAGGCAGCCCAGAGGTGTTGTCTTCTGGTTAAAATGCATACAAACGCCTGTTGGCTTAGGTTGATACATATCTCCTGAAGTTTATTTCAGATAATCTAAGGACTTTTAATTTATTCTTATTTATAGTAATAATTGTGGACAAAAATTAAAAGTTTTTTTAAAGAAAAAAACAAACTTTTAAGCCTTTTCTTTCAGGCCAGTTTTAGAAATAAAGCCTTGAATTTTGAAGCCTGTCACGTAAACAGCTGCTGTTGATTGCACTCAAGCAATTGCCTTATATCAGGATTTTGTGATGCCTCCTTCAAAGACTGTTAACTAGCATTCCTCTTGTATGATTTGTGTCCTTGGTTGGGCATGCAGTGATGCTACACATGTACACACTGTATCTTTTTTATTGAACAACTCAAGGACTGAACTGTCTAATAGGAAGGAAATACGGAGGATGAGAGACAAACCATAAAAAACAGACCATGAGAAGGCATGAAGTTTCATTTTGCAAACACTCTGCAATTAGAAAAGGTTACTTTGCACAGTTGGTGCCTACTGGTCCAAACTGGGGGCCTATCTGAAGTGAATAAGAGACTCTAGTGTTGGCTATTCCAGTTGAAAGAATGGAATAAAATGTTACCATAGAAAAATAGTAGATGTTCATATTTTCTTAATTAGATATATTGTGTTTGGACTTGTTTGTATTATAATAAATTCTAATATGGTGCACACTTGGTGTTTGGTACATGCATATATGCTCAAGCAATGGCAGAACTCTGATTAGAATTTTTAAATAAGCATCTCCCTTATGCTTTGTGCTGGTGCTAGAATGAGAGCTGAGTCCCACCTGCCCCTGCCACTGAGCTCTGCTTCCTATAATCCTAAATTAGGTAGCTTACTGGTTATAAATCTGAATTCTTTTCTGACTACATCGTCTATGCATCTTCGAGGCTGTTATCATAAGTGGAGATCTAGCATAATGGCTGAGAGCTTGGGCTTTGAAGTCAGACAATCACAAATTCATGTCCTAGCTCCACAATGTACTAGATGTTTGACCTTGAACAAGTCCTTGAAGATCTCTGAAAGATTGTCCTCATGTAGAAAGTGGTGTAAAAGGCAAATTTTCCCAGGTGCCTGAGAGGTAAGTAGACACTCTCAAGGTCAGGACACCAAAGTTTGGAGTGAGTTATTGTCAGCTATAACTTTGCAGGCTCTGCCACTTTCTAGCTGTGTGGCCTTGGGCAATGTTTTCAATCTTTCTGAGTCTCAATTTCCTCTCCATAAAATCGGGCTAATAGTAGTTCCAGTAGGTACTTCATGGGGTGGTGATTATTAATAGTAGAGCTAAAAAGAGCCTCCAATTGTACATCCTCTTACAGGTGAGGATGCTAGGCTCAAACGCTTAAATGATTTTGCCCAGAGTAGAACCCAAGTCACCTAACACTTCATCCTTTCCACTCTACCTCATTGCGTCTCTGCAAGATTCTGATTCATCCCTCCAAAAGTTCACATTATTTTTGTGCCCTTTTTAGAGTTGGTTATATTACATAGTTTTCCAACTCTTCAAACCCAAGTCATCCAAGCGTGAGATATAGTATAACAGCATCATAATTAAAACACTTGATTTGACCTTTCCCTGTGAGGTGTAATTTTTGTTTTTAATTGACTCTATCAGGAATTCTAACCACAGCTCTCAAACTAGCTATGCATTTCCCACACAAACCACTGTCAATTCTGACAGCCACCCACAAACTATTGCCATAATCTATCTTTGCATCAACTTGGAGCATGAAAGTAACTTACAAGTTGAGAGGGAAGTATAGAAAAGCAAAAATTTTGATAAGAAGGTTGCAAACAGAAGCTGGTAAGCATGACCACACTGTTCTCATTAATTTTGTTCACCAACTCAGGGAAGCAGGATAAAAGTGAGTTGATGGAAGTTGAACTGTTAAATAATAATCCTTTTATTACATTTATTGGCTAAATGTGATGGCTCAGCCTCTGTGAGGGTGTGCAATTAGTCTGAGTACTTGCCAGACACAACAAGGGGGATGAGAGGTTTGTGTCTATGGGATGAATAGACACAGTGGATTTCCTGGGTTTATTGAAAGAATGTGTCACTGTCATGCCAGAAAAAGAAAAAGAAAACTTTTCTGATTAAAAAGGAGCAGAACAGGGCTACGGGGAAGAGAGATGCCGTCTCACCAACTCTGCATGAGGAGTTACCATGTCTGCGGAACTTTGTTACCTAGTGAATGGCGGTAACATGATATTTCTCTCCACTGGAGATAAAACAAGAAGGAATGAGACCTAAACTGCAGTATAAGGGATTCAGATCAAACCAAAGAAGAAATCTTCACAGTGATGTCTATTAAATCCACAAATGGTTTTCTATGGGTGTCCTTAGAATCTGCTTCTCTGTATATATTTCCAAATGGATTGTATATCAATCAGAGTCTTGGAGGGAAGCAAATCTCACTCAGATGATTTCAATAAAAAGACTAACCAAGAGACTATTCAGTAATGATTTGAGCAAGAATAAGAGCTATTGAGGCACCCGGGAACTAGAAACAATAGGAAGCCTTACCTCCCTATGCCTGATGGGCAACGGGAGGAAATAGCTGTTACTGCAGCTCAGAGCAGGATGTGCTTTGGAGAAGGGGCCTTCCAGCAAGCAGGTGCCACACCGCTGCCAGAGACATGATGCCAGAGAGGAAGGAAGGGGTACCCCAACCTCTTTCTTCCTTCCCTCTGATATCATGCTGATGCCTCCACTGGCCGAGCTCAAAGAGAAGTCAGCGAGGAAGGGAGTGCAGGTGATGCAGTCCATAGTGGCCAGATCGCAAGGCACAAAACAGTGAAAAATCAAGGGCGAAGTGAGATAGGAAGTGATTGCAGAATAACCAGCAAAGGGTAGATTCTTATTTTACTATCATAGGATGCTGGAGAGAATCTTAGAGATTATTTCACCCGAATATCAAAAAGAAAGAAAGCTAAGGCCCAAGAGATCCCTTTGCCCAAGATTATAAAACCTAGATGTTGGTAGGTCCAATTTCCAATGATTTCCTAGCACATTACAGAAAATATATGTTATAGACCTTTACAAGCTGGCTTTCTAACCTTCATCATTAGAAATTTCTTTTATTCATCTTCAGCAACTCCAATGACTAGACTATCAACTTGAATATGTCTAGGAATGGAAATAAAGAGCGCCAAGAGAGTGGGCACTCATTTAACAACCATGTGTCCCAGCACTCCCACGGTCATTGATTTATTTGACTCATATGTATTTAAATACACTATGTGGCAAGATCCATTCTAGGCATAGTGATTGAAGACAGATTCAGTGAACAAGACAGATAGGGCCCCTGCCCGAGTAGGAGAGACAAAACACAAGGAAGCCAATAAAATCATTTCAGGTAGTGATAATTTCTAGGAAATAAATGATAGTGACTAAGGTCAGGAGGAAAGAAGAGCAGACAAGTTAGTCAGGGAAGGCCTTTTTGAGAAGGTAACAGAACTGGAATCCAAATTAAAAGGAAACAGTCATATAAAGAACATTCCAGGCTGAGGGGAAAAAAGGACAGAGGCCTTGAAATGGGAATAATTTTGAGTACTCAAGGAAAAAACAGAAGACTAGGACTGCTGAAGCACAGTGACCCAGCAGAGAATGGTATTGGACAAGGCAAGGGCGGGGTGGGCAGGAACAAAATCGTGCAAAGCTCTGTGGGCCCTGGTGAGGAATTTGGTGGTAAAAGGCAATGGAGAATTTTAAGTAAGAAATTGATGTGATCTTCTTACTTCATTTAATCATCATAACTCTTAAAATGCTGTCACCTCCTTTTTTCAGATGAGAAAACTGTCTCGTGGGAATTAAATTAAGCTTGTTCAAGGTCACAGTGAGTAACTTATGAATTGTTATTTAAGGCCAGTCCCGTATGGTTCCATGAGCCACTTCATCAGGCCACTTTGACACATTTTCCTTGACATCCCAACACTCTCCTGAATTAGCAGCTTGTTCCCATTCACCTTTTCAGTATCCAAGGTTGATATTTAGGCTAAAGTCATCCTCTAATTCCAGTAATGAGGATTCAGAGATCATCAGGTCATAATATTAAATGGTTCTATTTCATGATCCAATTCATGTGTCTAATGAAATCAGGCAAAGTAGAGAATCAGCCCCACAAGATTGTATTTGAAATAATATAGACTATACTAGCAGGAAGGGCATTAAAAATGTATATACTTTTTAAAACTTTCCCACACAACCCGCAGTAATATATTCGATATCATTGTTTTGCAGATGCTTTTGTATGCAGATTTCAAATCTTGGTCCTTCCCTAGTTTATGCACTGGTCTTTCAAAAAAAAAAAATTGGACTTCCGGGAAGATAGCGGAAGATTGAGACGCGGAGATCACCTTCCTCCCCACAGATACACCAGAAATACATCTACGCGTGGAACAACTCCTACAGAACACCTACTGACCGCTGGCAGAAGACCTCAGACCTCCCAAAAGGCAAGAAACCCCCCACGTAACTGGGTAGGGCAAAAGAATAAACAGAGACAAAAGAATAGGGACAGTACCTGCACCAGCGGGAGGGAGCTGTGAAGGAGGAAAAGTGTCCACACACTAGGAAGCCCCTTCGCGGGCGGAGACTGCGGGTGGCGGAGCGGGAGAGCGTCGGAGCCGCGGAGGAGAGCACAGCAACAGGGGTGCGGAGAGCAAAGCGGAGAGATTCCCGCGCAGAGGATCAGGGCCGACCGGCACTCACCAGCTGAGAAGCTTCTCTGCTCACCCGCCGGGGCGGGCGGGGCTGGAAGCTGAGGCTCGGGCTTCGGTCGGAGCGCCAGGAGAGGACTGGGGTTGGCGGCGTGAACACAGCCTGCAGGCCGTTAGTGCGCCGCGGCTGGCCGGGAGGGAGTCCGGAGAAAAGTCTGGAGCTGCCGAAGAGGCAAGAGACTTTTTCTTCCCTCTTTATTTCCTGGTGCGCGAGGAGAGGGATTAAGAGCGCTGCTTGAAGGAGCTCCAGAGACGGGCGCGAGCCGCGGCTAAAAGCGCAGACCCCAGAGGCGGGCATGAGACGCTAAGGCCGCTGCTGCCGCGACCAAGAAGCCTGTGTGCGAGCACAGGTCACTCTCCACACGCCCTTCCGGGGAGCCTGTGCAGCCCGCCACTGCCAGGGTCCCGGGATCCAGGGACAACTCCCCCGGGAGAGCGCACGGCGCGCCTCAGGCTGGTGCAACGTCACGCGGCGCGCCTCAGGCTGGTGCAACGTCACGCCGGCCTCTGCCGCCGCAGGCCCGCCCCGCACTCCGTGCCCCTCCCTCCCCTCGGCCTGAGTGAGCCAGAGCCTCCGAATCAGCGGCTCCTTTAACCCCGTCCTGTCTGAGCAGGGAACAGACGCCCTCTGGCAACCTACACGCAGAGGCGGGTCCGAATCCAAAGCTGAGCCCCTGGGAGCTGTGAGAACAAAGAAGAGAAAGGGAAATCTTTCCCAGCAGCCACAGAAGCAGCGGATTAAAGCTCCACAATCAACTTGATGTACCCTGCATCTGTGGAATACATGAATAGACAACGAATCATCCCAAATTAAGGAGCCCTGTGGATGAAAGGCTCTTGGTGCTGCAGCCAGGAGTCAGTGCTGTGCCTCTGAGGTGGGAGAGCCAACTTCAGGACACTGGTCCACAAGAGGCCTCCCAGCTGCACATAATATAAAACAGCGAAAATCTCCCAGAGATCTCCATCTCAACGCCAGCACCCAGCTTCATTCAACGACCAGCAAGCTACAGTGCTGGACATCCTATGCCAATCAACTAGCAAGACAGGAACACAACCCCACCCATTAGCAGAGAGGCTGCCCAAAATCATAATAAGTCTACAGACACCCCAAAACACACCACCAGACGTGGACCTGCCCACCAGAAAGACAAGATCCAGCCTCATCCACCACAACACAGGCACTAGTACCCTCCACCAGGAAGCCTACACAACCCACTGAACCAACCTTAGCCACTGGGGACAGACACCAAAAACAGCAGGAATTACGAACCTGCAGCCTGCAAAAAGGAAACCCCAAACACAGTAAGATAAGCAAAATGAGAAGACAGAAAAACATACAGCAGACGAAGGAGCAAGATAAAAACCCACCAGACCTAACAAATGAAGAGGAAATAGGCAGTCTACCTGAAAAACAATTCAGAATAATGATAGTAAAGATGATCCAAAATCTTGGAAATAGAATAGACAAAATGCAAGAAACATTTAACAAGGACCTAGAAGAACTAAAGATGAAACAAACAATGATGAACAACACAATAAATGAAATGAAAAATACTCTAGATGGGATCAATAGCAGAATAACTGAGGCAGAAGAATGGATAAGTGACCTGGAAGATAAAATAGTGGAAATAACTACTGCAGAGCAGAATAAAGAAAAAAGAATGAAAAGAACTGAGGACAGTCTCAGAGACCGCTGGGACAACATTAAATGCACCAACATTCGAATTATAGGGGATCAAGAAGAAGAAGAGAAAAAGAAAGGGACTGAGAAAATATTTGAAGAGATTATAGTTGAAAACTTCCCTAATATGGGAAAGGAAATAGTTAATCAAGTCCAGGAAGCACAGAGAGTCCCATACAGGATAAATCCAAGGAGAAATACGCCAAGACACATATTAATCAAACTGTCAAAAATTAAATACAAAGAAAACATATTAAAAGCAGCAAGGGAAAAACAACAAATAACACACAAGGGAATCCCCATAAGGTTAACAGCTGATCTTTCAGCAGAAACTCTGCAAGCCAGAAGGGAGTGGCAGGACATATTGAAAGTGATGAAGGAGAAAAACCTGCAACCAAGATTACTCTACCCAGCAAAGATCTCATTCAGATTTGATGGAGAAATTAAAACTTTTACAGACAAGCAAAAGCTGAGAGAGTTCAGCACCACAAAACCAGCTCTAAAACAACTGCTAAAGGAACTTCTCTAGGCAGGAAACACAAGAGAAGGAAAAGACCTACAATAACGAACCCAAAACAATTAAGAAAATGGGAATGGGAACATACATATCGATAATTACCTTAAATGTAAATGGACTAAATGCTCCCACCAAAAGACACAGATTGGCTGAATGGATACAAAAACAAGACCCATATATTTGCTGTCTACAAGAGACCCACTTCAGACCTAGAGACACATAGAGACTGAAAGTAAGGGGATGGAAAAAGATATTCCATGCAAATGGAAACCAAAAGAAAGCTGGAGTAGCAATTCTCGTATCAGACAAAATAGACTTTAAAATAAAGACTATTAGAAGAGACAAAGAAGGACACTACATAATGATCAAGGGATCAATCCAAGAACAAGATATAACAATTGTAAATATTTATGCACCCAACATAGGAGCACCTCAATACATAAGGCAAATACTAACAGCCATAAAAGGGGAAATCGACAGTAACACATTCATAGTAGGGGACTTTAACACCCTACTTTCACCAATGGACAGATCATCCAAAATGAAAATAAATAAGGAAACACAAGCTTTAAATGATACATTAAACAAGATGGACTTAATTGATATTTATAGGACACTCCATCCAAAAACAACAGAATACACATTTTTCTCAAGTGCTCATGGAACATTCTCCAGGATAGATCATATCTTGGGTCACAAATCAAGCCTTGGTAAATTTAAGAAAATTGAAATTGTATCAAGTATCTTTTCCGACCACAACGCTACGAGACTAGATATCAATTACAGGAAAAGATCTGTAAAACATGCAAACACATGGAGGCTAAACAATACACTACTTAATAACGAAATGATCACTGAAGAAATCAAAGAGGAAATCAAAAAGTACCTAGAAACAAATGACAATGGAGACACGACGACTCAAAACCTATGGGATGCAGCAAAAGCAGTTCTAAGAGGGAAGTTTATAGCAATACAATCCTACCTTAAGAAACAGGAAACATCTCGAATAAACAACCTAACCTTACACCTAAAGCAATTAGAGAAAGAAGAACAAAAAAACCCCAAAGTTAGCAGAAGGAAAGAAATCATAAAAATCACATCAGAAATAAATGAAAAAGAAATGAAAGAAACGATAGCAAAGATCAATAAAACTAAAAGCTGGTTCTTTGAAAGGATAAACAAAATTGATAAACCATTAGCCAGACTCATCAAGAAAAAAAGGGAGAAGACAAATCAATAGAATTAGAAATGAAAAAGGAGAAGTAACAACTGACACTGCAGAAATACAAAAGATCATGAGAGATTACTACAAGCAACTCTATGCCAATAAAATGGACAACCTGGAAGAAATGGACAAATTCTTAGAAAGGCACAACCTGCCAAGACTGAATCAGGAAGAAATAAAAAATATGAACAGACCAATCACAAGCACTGAAGTTGAAACTGTGATTAAAAATCTTCCAACAAACAAAAGCCCAGGACCAGATGGCTTCACAGGCGAATTCTATCAAACATTTAGAGAAGAGCTATCACCTATCCTTCTCAAACTCTTCCAAAATATAGCAGAGGGAGGAACACTCCCAAACTCATTCTACGAGGCCACCATCACCCTGATACCAAAACCAGACAAGGATGTCACAAAGAAAGAAAACTACAGGCCAATATCACTGATGAACACGGAGGCAAAAATCCTCAACAAAATACTAGCAAACAGAATCCAACAGCACATTAAACGGATCATACACCATGATCAAGTGGGGTTTATTCCAGGAATGCAAGGATTCTTCAATATACGCAAATCAATCAACGTGATACACCATATTAACAAATTGAAGGAGAAAAACCACATGATCATCTCAATAGATGCAGAGAAAGCTTTTGACAAAATTCAACACCCATTTATGATAAAAACCCTGCAGAAAGTAGGCATAGAGGGAACTTTCCTCAACATAATAAAGGCCATATATGACAAACCCACAGCCAACATAGTCCTCAATGATGAAAAACTGAAAGCATTTCCACTAAGATCAGGAACAAGACAAGGTTGCCCACTCTCACCACTCTTATTCAACATAGTTTTGGAAGTTTTAGCCACAGCAATCAGAGAAGGAAAGGAAATAAAAGGAATCCAAATCGGAAAAGAAGAAGTAAAGCTGTCACTAGTTGCAGATGACATGATCCTATACATAGAGAATCCTAAAGATGCTACCAGAAAACTACTAGAGCTAATCAATGAATTTGGTAAAGTAGCAGGATACAAAATTAATGCACAGAAATCTCTGGCATTCCTATACACTAAGGATGAAAAATCTGAAAGTGAAATCAAGAAAACAGTCCCATTTACCATAGGAACAAAAAGAATAAAATATCTAGGAATAAACCTACCTAAGGAGACAAAAGACCTGTATGCAGAAAATTATAAGACACTGAAAAAGAAATTAAAGATGATACAAATAGATGGAGAGATATACCATGTTCTTGGATTGGAAGAATCAACATTGTGAAAATGACTCTACTACCCAAAGCAATCTACAGATTCAATGCAATCCCTATCAAACTA
The DNA here is from genome assembly GCF_949987515.2 of Delphinus delphis. Lineage (NCBI taxonomy): Eukaryota > Metazoa > Chordata > Mammalia > Artiodactyla > Delphinidae > Delphinus > Delphinus delphis. Next base: position 65,377,650 of record NC_082697.1, on the reverse strand, counting down.
CCACTGGCATTTTTCACAGAACTAGAACAAAAAATTTCACAATTTGTATGGAAACACAAAAGACCCCGAATAGCCAAAGCAATCTTGAGAACGAAAAACGGAGCTGGAGGAATCAGGCTTCCTGACTTCAGACTATACTACAAAGCTACAGTAATCAAGACGGTATGGTACTGGCACAAAAACAGCAAGATAGATCAATGGAACAGGATAGAAAGCCCAGAGATAAACCCACGCACATATGGTCACCTTATCTTTGATAAAGGAGGCAGGAATGTACAGTGGAGAAAGGACAGCCTCTTCAATAAGTGGTGCTGGGAAAACTGGACAGCTACATGTAAAAGTATGAGATTGGATCACTCCCTAACACCATGCACAAAGATAAGCTCAAGGTGGATTCAAAACCTAAATGTAAGGCCAGAAACTATCAAACTCTTAGAGGAAAACATAGGCAGGACACTCTATGACATAAATCACAGCAAGGTCCTTTTTGACCCACCTCCTAGGGAAATGGAAATAAAAACAAAAATAAACAAATGGGACCTAATGAAACTTAAAAGCTTTTGCGCAGCAAAGGAAACCATAAACAAGACCAAAAGACAACCCTCAGAATGGGAGAAAATATTTGCAAATGAAGCAACTGACAAAGGATTAATCTCCAAAATTTATAAGCAGCTCATGCAGCTTAATAACAAAAAAACAAACAACCCAATCCAAAAATGGGCAGAAGACCTAAATAGACATTTCTCCAAAGAAGATATACAGACTGCCAACAAACACATGAAAGAATGCTCAACATCATTAATCATTAGAGAAATGCAAATCAAAACTACAATGAGATATCATCTCACACCAGTCAGAATGGCCATCATCAAAAAATCTAGAAACAATAAATGCTGGAGAGGGTGTGGAGAAAAGGGAACCCTCTTACACTGTTGGTGGGAATGTAAATTGATACAGCCACTGTGGAGAACAGTATGGAGGTTCCTTAAAAAACTACAAATAGAACTACCATATGACCCAGCAATCCCACTACTGGGCATATACCCTGAGAAAACCATAATTCAAGAAGAGTCATGTACCAAAATGTTCATTGCAGCTCTACTTACAGTAGCCCGGAGATGGAAACAACCTGAGTGTCCATCATCGGATGAATGGATAAAGAAGATGTGGCACATATATACAATGGAATATTATTCAGCCATAAAAAGAAACGAAATTGAGCTATTTGTAATGAGGTGGATAGACCTAGAGTCTGTCATACAGAGTGAAGTAAGTCAGAAAGAGAGAGACAAATATCGTATGCTAACACATATATATGGAATTTAAGGGAAAAAAATGTCATGAAGAACCTAGGGGTGAAACAGGAATAAAGACACAGACTTACTAGAGAATGGACTTGAGGATATGGGGAAGGGGAAGGGTAAACTGTGGCAAAGCGGGAGAGAGGCATGGACATATATATACTACCAAACGTAAGGTAGATAGCTAGTGGGAAGCAGCCGTATAGCACAGGGAGATCAGCTCGGTGCTTTGTGACCGCCGGGAGGGGTGGGATAGGGAGGGTGGGAGGGAGGGAGACGCAAGCGGGAAGAGATATGGGAACATGTGTATATATATAACTGATTCATTTTGTTGTGAAGCTGAAACTAACATACCATTGTAAAGCAATTGTATTCCAATAAAGATGTTAAAATAAAAAAATTAAAAAAAAAAAAAATTGCCTGTGCTTCTGTCCAAGGTGCTGAAGCCATTTGGCCACGAATTTGACTTGAGCAAGAAAGGTAATATCTGTTAAAATTTTATGTATGAAGATTCAGATTTTGCTCCCCCTTTTCACTAAAAAAAGGAATTGGGGCAGCATTATTTACTTTATGAAATCATTTAAAATACGATTGCTTACAGAAACAAAATTCACTGTCCTTGCTTCTCCACCTAACAGGAGCATTGCATGGGCATCCCCTGGGAGTTTGGAAGAAATGTGGAATCACAGACCCCATCCAGCCTGCTGAACCAGCATCTGAATTTTAATAAGATCCCCAGGTGATTCATACACATATTAAAGTTTGGGAAGCACTGCACTGCTGCACTTTAAAACAGTGGTTTTACACCCTTGGCAAGCTTTTGAAAATCGCAATCCCAAGATGAAATCCAGATAGCAGTATTTTTAAAGCTCCTCAGATGATTCTAGTGTTCACCCAAGATGGAGACGCTTTTTTTTTTAGTGAAGTACAGTTGATGTGAAATATTATTTAAGTTACAGGTGTAAAATATAGTGATTCACAATTTTTAAAGGTTATACTCAATTTATTGCTATTATAAAGTATTGGCTATGTTCCTTATGTTGTAGTCATATTGTGTTGTATTCTTATAGCTTATTTTATACATAATAGTTTGTACCTCTTATTTCCCTATGCCTATATCACCCCTCCCCTCTTCCCTCTCCCCACTGGTAGCCACTAGTTTGTTCTCTATATCTGTGAGTCTCCTTCTTTCTTGTTATAGTCATTAGTTTGTTTTATACTTTAGATTCCACATATGAGTGATCCCATAAGTATTTGTCTTTCTCTGTCTGGCATATTTCACTTAGCATAATACCCTCCAAGTTCATCCATGTTGTTGCAAGTGGCAGATTTTCATTCTTTTTTATGGCTGAGTAATGTTTCAATGTGTGTGTGTGTGTGTATATATATATATATATACACATATATATTCATACATATCTTCCTTATCCATTCATCTGTTGATGGACACTTCCATATCTTGGTAATTATAAATAATGCTGCTATGAACATTGGTGTGCACGTATCTTTCTGGGTGCATGTATCTTTTTGAATCGGCGTTTTGGGGTTTTTTGGATGTATACCCAGGAGTGGAACTGCTGGGTTGTTTGGTAGTTATATTTTTAGTTTTTTTGAGAAACCTCTGTAGTGTTTTCAACAGTAGCTGCACAAATTTACATTCCCACCAACAGTGTTTGAGGGTTTCCTTTTCTTGATAGAGATTCGTTTCAAAGAAAACTTTATATCACTACCATAAGCGAAAACCAGTATCACCTGCCATAAATAGATAGACACCATTAAAGAAAAAGATCAAAGACTGTCAATAATTCTTACCTTACATAATTGTCGGAAACTGACATCTACTCTCTTTTTGTTAAAAAAACAAAAGATAGGTGTTAAGGGCCTACTACCACCATATTGAGACTTTTCTTTAACCTACTCGGAAGAATTAATAGCAAAATAGAAAGGGAGAAATTTTTTTCACTATGTGCTTCATTGTTACTGCTATCTCAGCCTACTCACACACCCCTTGTGTTATAAACACTGTACTTTGTGAAACACTGATCTATTAAATAAGGAGATTGCAGCAGCTTCTTTATTTTAGTGATTCCCAGCCTTAGCTGCACTTTAGACTCACCTAATGTTTTTAAGCCTATGTCTAGACGCTACCCCCAGATGCATTAAATCAGAACATCTGGGAATGGGCCCAAGGCATCAGAATAGTCTAAAACATTTCCAGGTGATTCTTATATACAGCCAGGATTGAGAACCTGCTTGTCTCCTTGGTAACACTTGGTTGGCTATAAGAACTGAGAAATTACAACATAACTTTCCCAAATAATCTGTCATCAGGCCAGTTCCCTAATTCAAACTCTCCACAATTGGTTGAGGTTTTCATTGCACGTGCAGTTCCACTGTTGAAGATTAAGGGGGCTGACAAATCATGCCCATCTACCCCCTCACTCTCAGTGCGGAACAAATTGAGAAATAGATTCAAGAAATAGACTTGTGGCGATCAATTACCAGCTCTATTATTGGAAGGGTAGGTTGCAAAATCTCAGTTGAATCCAGGGCCAATGGACTTCCTCCCCAACCAGTTTAGATCTCGGCTCAGACACCCCTGAGGGAGTCTGGAACTGCATAAAAGACAGTTACCCAGATGATTACAAGCAGACTTTCTGTCCCCCCAAGTAGAGTCTTATTAGTGAGGACAGTTAGAGATGGACATCTAGACCCTACTCTGGAAGCTAAGCCTGGATCACAAACCAGTTAGGGTTCCGGTATGTAAGATGGGTGCATAGAAAGAAGTCCTCCCTTCTAGAGACCTGAGAAATAAAGAGTGAAGGAGGCTTTCTCACATATGCTGTGTTCCTTCTTCCAATCCTACAAATCAGTCAAGGCTTTCCTTCCCCATCAATGATGGAATGAAAGAGAAGGGTTGAGAGAAATTATATTCCAAATACGTCTGACAGTAAGATCAAGAATTCCTAAATAATGGACTAAAATAGAACTATTAGAGAAAACGGTTCCCCCTATACTCACCTCCTCATGACCTAGGGAATTTTACAAATGTGACTCAGGGAGTTTCACAACCCTCAAGGAGATAGACAGGTGTGCTGTACTGTTAAAATACTTAGAGAAAAGGCAAGAGAAGATCCTCCTGGGGTTTCATTGTCCTCAAATTAAGGCTATTGGCTACTTCCAAAGGCATAATTCTATCTTCAGGGTCTGAGATTCTAGGCCCTGGTATATGCATCTCTCATGGATGGCACTCAGGTATCTAAAAGTTCTGAAATCAAAAATAATTTTAATTGACTTTGATTAAAATAAGGATGCCAAATAACACTTTTAGGAGTGAACAAAGGTGGTGCTAAAATCAGACACATTCATAGCATTGCAACCCCCAAGGGCAGGTTTCTGGTTTGCAAGGATGTGGGTTGTGCAGATCTGGGTTCAAATTCTGATTCCACCACTTTCTAGCTGAGTGACATTGGACAAGTTATTCCCAGTCTCTGAGCTACTGTTGCCTGATATGTAAAATGAGAATAACCATAGTACTGACTTCAAAAGGAGGTATTGAGAATTATTTGTAATATGATTAAGTGTATAGAACATACTTGTATTATTCATAAACAGTATTATTATTATTTAGTTCCCTGTGATAGGGACAGAGAACATGGCATATTCTAGGACTTCTCTGGGAAACTTGGTCACCTTTGCAATGAAGAGGACACTCCCAGGAAGAAAGGGTTTAGCTACGTCATTTTCCAGCTCTTTCTCTTTTCTAGTGTAGAGAGAGCATGTCATTCATTTCAGTTATCCAATGACAGTCCCTGAAAAAGCTATAGCATCAAAGATTTGGAAGACGAGAGGCAGGCCATCAGTCACTCCATACTCAATTTCAATTTTCAATGAAATGTGGCCTCTAGTTTTACCCTAATTCTTTCTCTCAGTCAGTTTGCATCCACTGTCAAGCTCTGGAGCAAAACTTTAGCCTTTGGGATGATGTGATGGCAGCTGCACAAAGGCCAACTCGCCTGTCTTGTTAGAATTGCTATCACTTGGTTGCAATGATGAGAAAAAAGGAAGTAGTCCTTTTGCTGGTGGGTGGAGGTTGATACCGGTAACCTGTACGTCCCCACTATGTCAAGAATGTCTCTAGGGCTCTGAAAGAGGATACAAATATTCCTCAGCTGGAGACAAGGCCTTCTTGTTATTGTAAATTAATCTTGTAAATATCTGATTTCTAAGAAGCTGTAAGGAAATGACTCCCTCCTGCTACATGTGTGTGCCTCTTAGTGTATCTGATTGCTGGGACATGGTGATGTGTTCTGACATTGCTGTCCCAGTGAGGTCTGCAAGGGAAAGGCCACAACCATGAGGGGAAAGGACAGGGCCTTTTCCACAGATGAGGTCATCATAGCATCAGTCATCCAGGGGAGAAGCAGGTCATCAGACAGGTGAAAAAGAAAATGTGCCTGGGAAGGTAGGAGAAAGGGCTCAGATTCTCTGTCTTACCTTGGACAGTCTAGATATCAGCAGTAGTTTTCTCGGGGCAGAGATGTTAAAGATAGGGCTTGAAGCCAGAAGAAAAAGGACTGGGATGGGCCATTTTTCCTGAGGCCCCATTAATGAGAAAGGTATACCTGGAGAAGCAGCTCTACTTCAAGCTTGACCAGATCCTTAAGGTTCTGTTTGTTAGTGTCCTGCTATAATCCCAGGACTTTAGCAAAGCCCTGTTTAAATACTCCATCTTGTCTCACTTGAACTGACATGTTAAACAAGAGTGTACCCCCAGTCAAGGCCAGCACAGCTGTAGAACCTCCCTCCCAAAGAGAAAGTGAGACAGGATCAGATCTTATGATAAGAGATCTCCTGCCTGGGGAAGCAGCAGTATCTTTGAGAGATTAACTTTTCCCTTTGGTTTACACATATGCTGCTAGGGTTATAAAAGGATTGAACTGACGACATATTATCCACAGCCCAGAAAAGGGTAAAATGTTTAATAATCCAAATATGCCCCTGCCTCATCATCTTACAGACACACAAAGAACTACATCGAGATGTTCCATTAATCAAATTGTTTATGCCTTGCCTCCCTGTGTTCACTCAGGTCCCTCCTTCAATATTTCTGGGAGTCTCTGCAGTCACTTCACATGTTCTCAGTCTGTCAGCTATTGTGTCCATGTGGGGTCCCACCACCCCCCATTCCTCTTCTCTTGTCCCAGGTCCTCCTTGTTGATGTCTCCCAATCACGAAGAACTTCAGGGACATCATTGCTGCCACTGCTGACGGAGGCCACATGAAAAGGAAAACAAGGAGCTAGAGTAGGGCCCCTCCCTAGCAGAGGTGGGAAACTGTCCCTCTTCCTGGTCAAGTCACCTTGGCACACATTTGGGGAAAAAATGGATGAAAGTTCTGACTATGAATAGGCAGTTCATAAAAGAGAAACCTGGATGGCTAATAAAAATAAAAAGCTTTCCTTAGTTCACTAAAAATCAGAAATGTGAACATTAAGATATCAACAATGTTCACAACTATCAGATTGATAATAATTAGAAGAAACAGACAACCTCAAGTGTTGGGTGGAAACGGAAAAGACAAGGACCTCTGGTGAGAGTGAAAGTGGATACAGTCACTTTGAAGAGAAACTGGGCAACCTACAGAAAAATTGATGATGCGTTACCTTACAACCAAATGATTCTATTTCCAGGTGTATGCTGGAGGGAAAGAACCTCACATGTGCTCAGAGAGGTAGATACAGCAATGTTTATTGCACGTTGTTGTGTTAGCAACAACTTGGAAGCAATCTATATGCCCATCAAGAGGAGAATGGATAAATAAATAGAATACTGTACCACAAAGCAAATGGATGAACTAAGGCTACATGTGTCAACAAGGATAGGCCTCAAAAAGGGAATGTTGAAAGTTGACACCTATGTACAGTATGATTCCATTTACATGAAGTTTCTCTGCATACATACATACCTTTGTAGAAACAGTATAAAAAACATGAATAGAGATGCGAAATTCCAAATTTCCGAGAGTGAGTACTTCTTGGACAAGAGAAAGAAGTTAAGAAGGGGACAGATATAGCAGGAGCTGAAACTCTATCTGTTTCATTACTTTAAAAAACTCTGAAACGAACAAGGCAAAATATTTAAGATATTATATAGAAGAGTGTCCTTTCTGTTATTTCCTACGGCTTTCTGTGCATTTACCATATTTTATAATAATGTGACAGATATATCCTAACGTAACCTTCAATGGGTCAAGTCCTTACATAATTCACTCCCTATGAGTGCAGGCAGAACCTGTGACTTGATTCTAACCAATAGAATACAGTAAAGGGGACGGATTCTCATTGTCATCATTAGGTTATGTCTTATGGCAAAGGTGGTAGGCTGTCACTGTCATGATTTCATTACATTACATAAGACTCTGCCTTAGAAAACTAGAGTGAGTTACTCTTGCTGGCTTTGACAAAGAAGCTGCCATGTTGTGGGAGAGCAACATGGCAGGGAACTGTGGGTGGCCCTCTAGGACCTGAGAGCTGCCCCCAGCCGGCACCCTGCAAGAAGCATGGACCCTCAGTGATATAGTCACAAGGAAATGAATTCTGGCAGCGACTTGACTGACCTCGGGTCTGAATTTTTCCCCAGCCAAGACTCCAGATGAGAATACAACCCAGCCAATCTCTTGATTCCAGCATGCTTGGATCCAAGCAGAGGACCCAGGTAAGCCGTATCTGCACTCTCGACCCACAGAAACTGAGACCATGAAGGTGTGTTGTTTTAAACCTAAATTACTAAACTACTAAATTTGCAGTAACTTGTTACACAGTGGTAAAAAGCTAATACAAATAAAATATTCATGAAAAGAAACAGAAGTTTAGAGGAAAACCATAAAATGGTGATGTCGTAATGCTCAAGTTTCAAGAAGGAAGCAATTAGCTAAACAAAAGCTCTCAGGCTAAAGTAGGGGATGACCAAGACATCTCCTTGGCATTAGCAGTTTCCAAGTGGTGGATGGGTCGGAGGCTGGGTGCCAGTGGCTTGAGAAGTGAGTAGGAGATGAGGAACTGGGGACAGCTGGCCAACAAGTGTCAGGAAGGAAGGTTGAGAGGGACGGAGCTGCTCACTGCAGGGAGTTGTGAGGCTGAGGGAGATTTGCTGGGTTTAGTTATTTTTATAAACCAGGAGAAACTTAAACATGTTGACTTGGTGTCTCAAAAGTTCTTATGTATGACGGGATGGTGTAGTACAGGTATACCTCGTTTTATTGCACTTTGCTCTATTACACTATGCAGTTTTGTTTTTTGCAAATTGAAGGCATGTAGCAGCCCTGCATCGAGCAAGTCTATCGGTGCTATTTTTCCAGCAGCGTTTTCTCACTCTGTGTCTCTGGGTCACATTTTGGTAATTCTCAAAATACTTCAAACTTTTTCATTATTATTATATTTGTTATGGTGATCTGTGACCAGCGATCTTTGATGTTACTACTATGACTCACTGAGGGCTCAGCTGATGATTAACATTTTTTAGCAATAAAGTATTTTTTAACTAAGGTATGTACATTTTTTAGACATAATGCTACTGCACACTTCAGTATAGCGTAAACATAACTTTTATACACACTGGGAAACAAAACAATTTCATGTGACTCATTTTATTGAGATATTGGCTTTACTGCCAACGATGGTAGTAGTCTGTGTAGTTTGGTAGTTTGGTTCCAGTGGTCTGAACCAAACCCACAGTGTCTCTGAGGTCTGCCCATATCTGGTGTATATCCATGCTATAAAGTACTATTCGACAATAAAAAGGAATAAAATATGAATACATGCTGCAACATGGACGAACCTCATGAACATTATGCTAAGTGAAGGAAACCAGACACAAAGACCACACACTGTGTTATTTCATTTACATAAAATGTCATATACACAAAAAGGCAATTCTATAGAGAACGAAACAGATTAATGGTTACCTGAGGTAGAAGGTGAAGGTGGTTATCATCTGTAAACTTTTTTTTTCTTACCACTGTTGCGTTAAAGAGACTTTCTCATCTCATTTGTTCCCAGGTCCTGGCTCCTGGGGGTCCACCCTTCTATTGGGGTAACATCCTCTCTCCAGATGATCCTCGCGTGTGACATGCCTTTGAGGATGACCCATAGCCAGCTTCCTTCCATGGGTAAGGTGGGGGCACCCTTGGCTGTGAGACTCAGGGGAATACAAAGGCAACCTCATCTCATGCTCTGCTCCGAGCCGGCATCCTGGCTCTGGATGGCTAGGAATGCAACAGGTAACAGTTACTGTACTCCTCAGGTTTCAGGGGATTTAATTCAACCTATCCAAGCAGATATCTTTAATTCCACTACCGCCCTCTTCTGCCCCATGGTTGGAAGAGGAGGGAGAAATTGTTAGATCAACAGTCTAAAACTTCTCTCCAAATACACCTTCACTCTTTGGTTTATTCACGCTCTACAGTCTACAACTGCTGAATGAAATTTTAGCCTTTTCCCCTGGAGGCTGGGGATGAGCTAGTGCTAGAAAACTCTATTTGGGGGCCTGCCAAAGTTCTCTCAAAGGAGTCTAGCACCTCACTTTAAAATATAAGGATCCTTGGTCCCCATTTATCTCAGCTTTGGGGACTCATCCGAAACTCTGAGACGAGATGACTGACCCGTATGAACCATCTATTTCGTCTTTGTTGGCTGTCTGAAACATCCAGGTTGTGTGAGGACCCAACTGTAATTTGAGTGTGTGTTTCTTCCAGGTAAAGGCACAAGCGAATGGATGTGTTACACTGAAGGGAAAGGTGTGCTCAAGGTGTTAAAGCATTGGGTTTTAACTCGGACATCATTCAGATGGCTGTGCCATGATGATCGTGCTGAGTGGGTGTGGGCTGCTGTGACATATCATCAACGTCACCCAGCTTTGCTCATTCAGAACGACACACTGCCCCAGTTCACTAACACAGGCAAAAGTGCAAGAGTTGGATTGGCCACACTCCACATCCAGTGTGTGAGCCAGACCTTGATCCATCAGACTATGGTTGTTCTGGCCGGGGGCCACATTTCTATTCAGGCGATGGTTCCAAACATGGGACAAATTTGTAGCAGCCCACATCTATTATTCATCTTGAAATACACATTGGTTCTTCTCTAGCACAGGAGTCAGCAAACTTTTTCTGCAAAGGGCCAGAGGATAAGTACATTTTGACTTTGAGGACCATACCAATTCCATTAAATGACTCAGTTCTGCCATTGCAACATGGAAGCAGCCATAGATGGTACATGAATGAATAAGCATGGCTGTGTGCCAATAAAACTTTACTTACAACATACAGGCAGAGGCCATACTTGAGCCATGGGCTCTAGTTTCCCAAGTCCTGTTCTAGCAGATTGTCAAAAGATAGGTAATCAGGGCCTCCAAATAACACAGGAGATATTTTGCCAAATAATCTTGTTTCCTTATTTATTGCCCAATAAATTGTACATTTATGGGAAACAACTTCTGGTGGAAAGGAATCAATACAGGAGAAAAGTTGAAACTACTGGAAAAATTGGGAATAATTGATGGAGCATAGACCCTGAGAACCCAAGAGGGGGGATTCCAGAGCACAAGTGAGACACCACTTTGACCATACGAAAGAGAAGGAGAAGATGCTCAGTTGGAAAGGAGGGCCTCCCCTTGATTGATGGCTTCCATGAGCATCTGCTGAGGGATGGTAGATGGTGGGAGGAGTAAGAACAGAGAAGGTTAAATTGCCATCGTGGAGGATGGACATGAAAGCTGAACAGGGACGTGGAAGGCATGGGGGCCAACCACAGTGAGGCTCAAATTAGCTCATTTTTAAAGTGAAACAGCGCCACCTGCCTCACCAGATGATGGCGGACGTGTTAAAACAGCCATCTAGGTATTCAGGAATCCTGGAACGTCTGACCAAGAAGGGACTTTGAAATCATGGGGGCTTCCCCGAATGAGTCATGATTATCACTGATGAGGGTAGAGATTGGTTTTTAAGTGGTACCCAGCCATGACATTAAATAATATCAATTCATATGCTGGGGCAGTACTTTCCTTCTCTGTTCTTCTTCTACCTTCCTAATCACCTCACACAGACAGTCTCCATCTGGTTCCGGCATGTCTATAACACCTCTCCTAAACGTGCTATTTTCCTATTTAACAAATCATGGCAGGCGCCAGATTCAGAGCTTGCAGTGGGTGATGGCATCTGAATAGAATTTAATAGTGGGTTTTTTTCCTCCTATTTATTTTCATAGTTGTCTTCTGCTTACGGCAATTGATTGGCTTTTCATTCATGATATAAAGATTATATAATTTTTCCTTTTAAAGTAAATTTAAGGTGAGTCATTTTAATAGAAAAAAATTCAGGTAACTCAGTCTCAAGGTAGTACACAAATAGGGAAACATAATGAAGATGTTGATAGAATCAGACATCACAGATAGGGCTCCCCAGAGGAAAGGAGTTTCTCCCAGGTCACACAGCATGCTAGAGCTAAGCTGGAATCAAACACCAGGTCTCTCCATCCTGAGTTTCTTAGTCTTGCTGTTAAACCAGGCCTCACTCTCACTGAAAAGTTCTCATGTTTTGCATTGTACAGCCCCAAGCTGAGACCCCATCAGTAACCCTTTCATGCTCTCTTCTCAGAGGCGCACCTTGGTAGGATGCAGTCACCAGTCGACACGGTGGACAAAAATGTTCTTGTCCATCAGCTCTGGGCTTTCATGCAGGTAAGAGGAGCAGCACCGTGATATGTGTGAGGAAGCAGCTAGTGAAGGGACTGGAGCTCAGGGAGCTGCACGCTGCTTTATCCCAGTCTCGTGAGGAATCAAGATGCTCCGGCAGCCACTGGCGCTGATGAAAAAATGTAAGGGAGAATTGGGAAGGATGCTGAGGGTCTGGAGGGGACAGTGAATCTTGATCAAGGTAGCAGGCGTTTCTGGAGGCCAAGGGGCCAGACCCACTCAGAACTCAAGGGCAGAGCCCCACTGCCCACATCTTAAATGAAAATCGCTGCTGTGCTGTTGGTCACGAGTGGTCCTTGTTTTGTTCTCTGCTATATCCCTGTGTCCTGGCACGTATTAGACACTCAGTGAAAATCTGCTAAATGTCTAATGAAAGTGAACCTTGAGTAAGAGAGAAAGGAAAGGGGGAGGGAGACAGGAGAGAAAGAAACACAAAGGGGAGGAGAAGCAAGAAAGAGGAGACTGCAATTTCCGTGCAGGCAGGAACTGTGTCTAATGTCTTTCACAACATTTCCGCAACTGGTAAGACAGTACACAGTGCAGGGGTAACTCTCAATGGATACCTTTTAAAGAAATGAATGCATGAATGGAAGCAATATAAGAAGCATTCATAAATAACCATGATATAGTTACGAAGTGGGAATAGTCAAAACAATTCTAATAGATAGCATTTATTGAGCACCTACTATAAGCACTCAATGGATATTAATGATGTTAACTGTTGCTACTATAACTAGTCTTACTGAATACCAGGCACAATGCTAGGAGCATTTACATGATTATCCCAGGTAATCCTCAGTATTCCTCGAGGCAGGACCTCTTATCAACCCCATTTTACAGGTGAGAGAACTGAAACCTAGAGAGGCCAAGTATCTTGCTCAAAATCAATCAGCTAATAAAGAGACTGGTGGAGGCAAGACCCATGTCCAGATCTATATGGCCCCAAAATCTGGGATCTGTCCTTTATATGACACCCAGATTAGTAATATGACACCCAGAAGGCTGGATAGATTTGACAGGTGTTTGAAAAGAATCGATTAGACACAAAGTAGAAAGAGGAAAAGAGACACTGTGGGAGACATTACTAGGATTCACCAAGATTTGGGGCTCCCCTTTCTTTCTGGGCAGACCTTTCTTAAGGTGAGGCATAGACGTATGACTTTCTTTGGCCAATGGAACGTGAGCACGAGTTACATATATCACTTCCGGGCATTTAAGAGCTACTCGGTGATCTGTCTGCACTCTCTCCCTGCCAAGCCATTGTTGAAAGAATCTGGGACGAGCCAATATATGGAGGTCGGGCACCCAAACCCACAGTGAATTTTAAATGAGTAAGAAATGAATTTGTGTTAAGCAACTACACTTTTGGGGCCGTTTGTCACTGCAGCATCACTTTGCCTACCCTGAGTAATACGGTGATAACTATGAAAGAGTTACAAAGCAGTGGTACCTGTAAAAACTGAAATGTAGGAAACAATGTTCGCATAGAAGAATCTATTCATGGATGTCAAATCAAAGAGAGAGGTTTTCAGTCTGCTTAAAAAATAAAGCAGCAATATCAACCCCTTTGAAAAGGTCGTACAATGTGGTAGATAAGTGGTGTCTGATCAACCTGGGATTAATTCCGGTCTTGGACACTCACCAGCTGGGTAGACTCAGCCTCTCTGAGTCTGTTTTCTCATCAGCAACATGGGATTGACAGTAACATTAACCTCATAGAGTGGTTACAAATTTTAAGTGATACTTTACCCATAAATTACTCAACGTACCTGGCACAGGGTAAGCCCTCAAGAAATGTAACTATTATGACTGAAGCAGGAGGCAAGAGTTACTGGCAGGAATGAAGAGTATGTTTGCCCCTCCCAACAATGCCCCATGAGTCCTGCAGGGCTTAGCCCGAGACACACACACACACACGCACGCACACGGTCACATGTGCAGGTACATGCAGCCGCACGCACTGCCCTATGATTCCTCTCCCAAGGCAGGAATGGAGATGAAGTCTGCCAACTGTGCAGACTTAATTGCATTTTCTTCCTGAAAGAGGGTCTGGTGCAGAACACCTGCGGTCCAGCGCTACGTGACCGCCAGGCTGTCGTGCAGGCAGCAGTGGCACAGGCAGCGTGCAAATTTGGGGCCTCTGGGACCTGAGATGTAGCCTGACCCCTGGATGCCCTCCCAACCGCTGCACCCACCCCGGAAACAGAGCTTCCTGTGCAAGGCTGGGGGCAGTCTGGAATTTTGCAACTAATCCCCCTTTCAAGGGCCCTCAGGTGGAGAAAGGGGAGTACAAACCTTTCCCCGACACCCTGGAAGGCAGAATACAAACGTGGTGTAGAGAGCAGAGGGATTCGAAAGGGAAGAGTCAGACCCCAAATCAAGCTCTGACATCACTAGCCGTGCAACTTAAGCAGGTGTGACACACTCTTCCAGAACTAGTTTCCTCAGCTGTAAGACCTGAGATGGTAACGTTTGCAGGTCTGTGTGGGGCGATGTATCTAAGGTGCTCAGCCAATACCGGACATGTAGTAGGTGCCCGATCAACTGTAGCCATTATAATTAGGATGATTCATTCATTCATTGGACGAACATTTATTGAGTTTTACCATGTGTCAGGTACAGTTCCAGCTCAGTGGTTTGCTAAGGCAAACCACTTAGACCAGGTCTCTGCCCGTGCAGAGCTTACAGGGCAGAGGAAAATAATCATGCAAACCAATTAGATAAATTTAGCCCCGCATAAGTTCTCTGAAGGAAATAACACAGGATAACAGGATAGAAGATAGCTGAGAGTAGAGAGCCCTACTATAGCCACACTCTCCAGGGAAGTCTTCTCTGGGGCACCTGAAGGAGAACATGTTGGCAACTATGAGAAGATGGAGGGTAGTGTGTTCCAGGCAGAGGGAACAGCAAGTACAAAGGCCCTGAGGCAGCCTCTCAGTCATCATGTGGAGAGGTGGCAAAGAATGTCTCATAAACCACAGCTACCAGCACTCATTCAGGTTTACAAGAACTGGGATCCATCTAGAAGGTTTTCAAATGTTCCAAGGTTCTGAAGCCCAGAGCAGAGGGGGCAGATTAATATTCCATAAAAGGTAGTCTAAGACTGCTTAGACTCTACAAATATTTACAGAGCATCCTCCATGAAGCAGACAGTAGGCTGAATACTGGGGAATACAAGGGTAAATCGGGATGGCTGTTGCCTCCTATACCTGTGACCTCCCTGTATCCCAAGCTCGAAACCCAGGGTCTGGAAGATAGAAAGTAATCGGCAAATATTTGTTGACAGAAGCAACAAGAATGATGACATTTGTTAAGTTCTTATTCAGCTCTTCTACACCATTAACATATTGGCTCATTTAATCCTCCCAACTCTAATATTAAATACTATTATTATCCCCATTTTACAGAAAGGGAAAGTGAAGATCAGAGTGATCAAGTAGCTTGCCCAGAATCACACAGCTAGTAAGTGGTAGAGCCACGATTCAAATCTTGACAGTCTGGTTCTACAGCCCATGCTCTTAACTGGCAGCAGCATGCCCAACCACCCTGATTTGCCTGGAGCAGTCCTGGGTTTAGTGCTGGAAGCCCCGTGTCCTTGGAAACCCCTCAGACCTGGGCAAACCAGGACACCTGATCATTCTACCCAGTACTGCCTTTCTAACAAGATATATAGCCATGAAATAAAATAAATTTCAACGTGGTGAGCCAAGTAGAACAATAAATGCACGTACACCTCCAGACTAGCAAAGAGAGGGAACCTAGACTCCTTCTGGATAGAAGGGAGGTTTCGTATAAGACTCCTTGTACGAAAGGAGCTGGGGTTCCACAATCCTGCCTGATATCCGGTTTGCTCCTGTCAAATGCCTCTTCTCTGTATCTGAAGGACAGCATCACTCACTAAAACTAACTGTTCCCAACTTTACCCACTTGATCACTCACACAGTCATCTAATGAACAGTACCTACTCTTTGCTAGGCACTGTACTAGTCATGGGCATTGAGGATTTGCAGCTAACCAGACAGATGTGGTTCCACCCTCCTGTCATTCTTAGTCTAATGGGGACACAGGTACTAAACTACCAAACATAATTAACTAAAGAATTCTAAATTGTCAGAAACCATGAAGTAAACCAATACCCATAAAGTACCAAAGGAGAGGATAGTCCCCGTTTAAACTAGGAAATCAGGGAAACCCTCCCTGACCCCAACAATGGTCAGCAGTTAGCCAGGTAACAGTAAGGCAGGTGAGAATTCTAGGTAGAGGAAGCTGTGTGTGCAAAGACCCTGAGGTAGGAAAAGGCTTGGCTGGGAACTTCAAGAAGACACATGTAGCTGGAGCAAAGTGAATGAACTGGTGAGAGGCATGAGATGAGCTGGAGAGAGGGGCAGGAGACAAATCATTAAGGGCAGTGAGTTTGGATTTCATTCTAAGTGCAAAGGAAAAAGCCACTGGAGGGTTTAGTTCACACTTTACAAAGATCTTTCTGACTATTAGATGCAGAACGGATTGGAGATGAGCAAACGTGGCTGCAGGGATGTGGGTGAGGAGGGAACTACAGGGGTCCAGGCAAGAGATGATGCAGGTTGAACCAGGCTGGTGGGTGTAGACACAGACATGTGGGTACAGTGGAGAGTTATTTAGAGGAAGGTAGAATCTACCTATTTTTAAAGATCACTTTGAGAGGAAGACCTTAACAAATGGCACTACCCTCCACCCGGTTTCTTACGCTGGGAACTTAGGTTGTCTTTTTCTTGAGAGGTGGCTCTCCACTCATGGGAGTTAATCATGGCTCACATTCCCCTGTGGCCCTGATTTCTCATGGAAAATAAAACCATTTCCCAACACATTGATCTTCCTCCCCTCCTGTGATGGGTTGAATTTTGTCTCCCAAAAAGGTATGTCCAAGTCCTAAACCCTAGTACCTATGAATGTGACCTTGTTTGGAAATTGGATCTTTACAGATATCATCAAGATGTAAATTAAAACAAAATTATACTGGACTAGGGTGGGCCCTAAACCCAGTCACTGGTCTCTTTGAAGAAGAGACACAGACACAGGGAGAATGTCATGTGATTATAGGGGCAGAGATGTATTTACAAGCCAAGGAACACCAAGGATTTCTGGCTACTACCAGAAGCCAGAAGAGACTTCCCCGTCACCCTCTGTTGGTTTGCAAACTGGCCGCTGTACACAGAGGACAAGGAGAGACCAAAGAAAGAGACAGTCACTCCAGATTGGTAGGGTGCAGGTTTAACAAGCAAGGGAAATTACAGTAATACGAGGCTTGTCTTTGGCACCACAAGACAAGTATACATCTCCGCACGTGCCCACCAGAATCTTAACGGTTTATAGAGAGGCCTTAACAGGGTTCAGTCACATTTACAAGTCCAGATGGTCTCATCAACACATTACTCTCTCAAGGCTGCATCCTTGAAAATGGCCCCAGTGTGGGAACAGTGGGCGGAGTATACATTCCAAGGACAGGGGAGGGGCGAGGAGCCTCCCATTGCCCAGGTCCGGCTCAAGAGTCAGCCAGCGGCCACGTCCTCTCCATGACCTCCTCCAACCCCCTCCAGAGCTCAGGAAGGCACCCCTTTTGACTACCTTAAATACAAAGAAACTGAAGCAGAGAAGAGCTCTCATTAGACATCTCACTGTCTCAGAAGACAATGGCAGGATATACTATAATAGTTGCTACCAGTAAGGGTCAGGGGCTGGCAAACAGCCAAATTCAGCAGGCTGCCTGTTTTTGTAAACAAAGCTTTATTGGCACACAGCTAGGAGAGATGTTGTTTAAAGGCGCAAACTTGCAACTAGTAGATAAATAAGTTCTGGAGATCCAATTTCAACGCACAGCAGAATGATTATCAAAGTTGCTAAGAGACTAGGTCTTAATCTCACCACAAAAAAGAAAGGATAATTATGTGGCATGATCAAGGTGTTAGGTAACACTATGTGATAATCATATTACAATATATAAGTGTATCAAATCGGCATGTTGCACACCTTAAACTTACACAATATTACACACCAATTATATCTAAATTAAAAAATAAAAATAAATAAAGTAAATAGGAAGGTCCTTCTTTTTCCTCTCTCCCCTCTGGGATATATACAGTTTCTCACATGGCCTTCAAATCATTTTCTACACATAAATATCCTTTAAATACACACACACACACACACACACACACACACACACACACACACACACACACACACACACACAATGATCGCATACTATACCTGCTGACAAAAACTTGCTTTTTTCACAGAGTATGTCCTGGATATTTTTCTATGTCAGCACGTATGGGGTGACCAAAGTATTCCGTAGTAAGGAGGTACCATAATTTATTGCTAAACTTGCAGTGGCTTTCGGTATTTTACTCTCCAAATGATACATCAGTTGGATTGGTTTTCTCCATGGCCTTCAATGAACAGCATTCAGGCAACAGCTAATCTAACACCTGATATGAGCCAAGCACTGTGTTAGGTGCTGGGCTCCAGAAGTGAATAATCCATGGTCCCTGTCCTCAGAGAGCTCACAGTGTCTTCCAATGATAATGTTGATAAATTTAATGAGCATCTACTATGGGCCATTCAGTGTAATGATACTGACCTGCATTATCTCACCCAATCTTCACAACAAAAGCAGCTTATGAGGCAGGTACAACTATGAGCCCCACTTTACAAATGAGACTGAGGCTCAGAGAGGTTAAGTAACTTACTTGAGGTCACACAGCTAGCAACAGGTTGAGCTGGAATTCAAACCCAGGCTCTTAAGCACCCAGCCTACACTCAGGAGACAGAATTAAAACTAGTGCAAGTGAGAGCTTCGAGGAAGGAATGAAGGACTCAATTAAGGAGATCAGGGAAGGCCCCACGAAGAAGTGACAACTTAGCGGCATCAAAAAGAACAAGCACTTTCCAGTGGACAGGAGGGACTGGGAATCCCAAGCAAAGAGATTAGCATGCACAAAGCCATGGAATTTCTGGGAACCGGTATATTCAGCATGATTTGGGTGCAAAGTGAGGCGGATGAGGCTAGAGAGAGGCATGGCAGGATCACAACTCCTCATCCTAGCTGAGACTCTAAACTTTATCCTAAAAGTTATGAGGAGCCATTGAAGGGTTTTTAAGCAGGAAATTCAAGATCAAAGTTGCTGCTGGCTGCAGCATGGAAGGTAGATCAGAGAGGAGGGAAGGAGTGGAGGCCAAGGAGACTGATGAAGAGGTGGCTGTACCTCCGTGCTGTACATGGAGAGTTTGTCTTCTCGGGGCCAGCTTTTACCCATATAAGACAGCACGGTGGTAATGAGGGCAGGACACGCCGATCCAGGGAGACTCAGGAGCTCCTGGCAATGTTAAAGGCAGACTGAGTCCCTGTTTTTCCCTGGGATATGAGAGCTGATGGCTGACTGCCCAGTGGGGGAATCTGACTTAACCCTGGACTATTTCACTCCATGTTCAGACAGCTTCCAGCAGCCGAGAGACTTCCTCGGGTCGCCCAGTCCTGGTGAGAGGAGGACATCTTGAGCAGTGGCCCGTCCACTTCCACCACCCCCTCAAGCTGGCACCATGAGGCTGTGGGCCTGCAGAGAGCCAAGCCACGAGGCCACCGCATCGTGAGTCATCCCAGCTGGTTCCGGCTATTTTCCCTGGGATGCAAGAGAGCCAGCGGAAGCGTGTCCTGGCGAGGCCAGGCGGGAGACCAGTGGCCAGCCTGCCAGGGGCTGCCAGGCATGGCCGTGGCCTAAGGGGAGGATGGATGCCTACAGCCACCCGCTGACCTTGTGGGGAGGAAGAGAGCCACTGGGAGGGCCTTGCTCACTTCCACAAAGCAGGCAGAGCCATCAGCAGGTCTGGCTCTGAGACACAACATACACCAAAGGACCCTGATCAGGGCCGGAGCACAAAGCGCGAGGGAGTGGCGTCAGGGTGGCAAATAAAACAGCTAACTATTTATTGAGTCCCAACTCTGGTCCAGGAGCTGTGCTGCACACTTTACAGCATCATCATGTCTGCTAAAATACTTTATAGCTATTACTTCATTGAGTCCACTACAACAGGGGTCAGCCAAAGCCAGCTTGTGACCTGTCTTTTTATGGCTCACGAACTAAGAATGGTTTTTACATTGTTAAAGGGTTTTAGAAAAAAAAAAATATGTGATAGAAACCATCTGTGGCCCACAAAGCCTAAAATATTTACTATCTGGTCCTTTAATGAAAACGTGTGCCAATTCCTGCACTAGAATATAAGCTCCAGGTGGGCAGGTAGGGTTTGCATTGTATGTGTGCTCCACTCCTATATTCCCTGACACCTAGAAGAGTTCTTAGCACATAGTAAATGCTCAATAAATGTCAAGTGAACAAATGAAGGCATGAGTGAATAAATTTTATTATCACCTAATCAGATAGATACTATCATTAGCCCCATTTTACTAATGAGTAAACTGAGGCTCACAGTGGTGAATCAACTTGCCCAAGTGAAAGAGATTTGTCAATACTTTGGAAAAAAGTGGATTGAGAACTAGGGAGTCAGAGAAGGGAGAACTGATTCCTGGTAAGAGCACGATCACGTTGCATGTGGAAATCCAGACTACACAAGGCCAAGACCCAGACACACCTAAAACAGAGCTTGAGCATTTGGGTACAGAAGATCTCCACTGGGGCACAGAACTTGCCTAACTGAGGACATTAGGGGGCAAAAGTCACAATCGTGAGCCACACCCCACTTAAAAGCAATTTAACTTAGTTTATTGTGTTTTTCTTCTTAAGTCACTTTGTTTTTAAATCACCAACAGATTTAAGTCATTCAGTCAACGTAATCATTACAATTAAGCATCTCTTCTTTTTACAGCAAAAACAGTGAAAGTAGAGAAAGGAAAAGGAATCTAGAAAAGAAAGCAGACTGGGGCAGAGAGCAGAGAAGCCAACAGGAAAAAGGCTGACAGCCCACCCACCTAGACCAGACACACAAGGAGAGCAGAGAGGCAGAAACCAGGGAAGCACGGGGCCTTTGAGGCCACACAGACCTCGTTCCACCACTGGCCAGCTCTGCATCCTTGAGCTGGGCACTAATTTCAGTCAGAGTTCAGTGAGAGGAGCCAATCTATAGATATGATGCAGATGTGGATGTAGATGCAGATACCGATAAGGATACAGATAGAGTTAGACTTGGGGGAATCGATGTTCAGCAAACATTTAATTTGCACTTTAGTGGGGATGCAAAGATAAAAGTGCTCCTTCACGCAAAGAAACAAAAATAGATACTTATGAAATAATATAACTACTTATAAACTATTTTAAATGCAGTGGTAGAACTGTGCACAGGGTACAGTGAGAGCAGTGAAGAGAGTCCCTAACTCATATGTTGGACCATAAGATTAGAGAAGGTTTCTTGGGGGGAATAGAGGGGATGAGCTTATCCTTAAAGAATGAATAATTGTGAAGGAGACACTGAACCTGCCAGGACAGAGTAACTCAAAACATAGATGCTGTTGGTGAAGAGTCAGGGCTTCAGATTTACCAGCAAAGAAAATATTCTTTTCATCACATTGACAAACAGGGGAGTCAAAAGTAAAACCTTTTTTGGTAAAAATATGTGAATTTGAGATATTAGCACAATATCCAATTAGAAAAGCCTAGAAAGGACAGAGTCTGAAATGAGTACAGTTTGAAATGAGAACACAATTGCAGGTAGATTTGGGAGGCAGACACAGTCACCTAAGTTACTATTCTTCTGGCTGTGTTTCTCAATCCACTTCCTATTCCCTGCCTGTGTATTGAATGCTTATGCCTTTGAGTTCTTTCCTTTACTTCTTTTCTTCTTACATTAAGAAAGGAAGGGAAGAAGGGAGGGAGGGAGGGAGGAAGCAAGGAAGGAAGGAAAGAGAGAAGGAGAAGGTATAGGGGGCTGATCAAGAGCAGGCTGGAAGCCACAGGCACCAGCCAAAGCCCATGTCAGTTCCTGATGGCTCTCACCTTGGTAACTTCACTGTGGAGGTGAACAAACTCCTGCCAGGAGAGGGAGAAACTAAGGAGGAGCCGAGGGAGGGGGGCAGCTGTAGGCCTGGCACTGCCTGACACCAAGGAGGTGAGCCGGGAAGTCAGCAACAATGTGGGGAAGCTACGAATAGCTGCTGCTCCCCACCGGCCTCCACGTCTCCCACCAGAATCCAGAAACATGCAGGAAAGAGGATTCTGGGAAACGTAGTTCAGTCTAGACAGTCTTCACATTACAAAGCCACCACAGCCCTTAAAGAAGTTTCTTCTGTTTTGGGAGCTAAGATGTGAGGTGGGGAGCTGAGCTGTGGTTTCTTTCTTTATGTAATGGAACAAAAATAGCACAAACTATTAAAGGATAATGTTTTTAAAACAAGTGAAATGTTGACTCTCATACAAATATAAACACATGTCAAAGATTTTATGTAACTCATTCATTAATGAGAAAACCAGGAATATGTTAGCAGTGGTTCAAAGGAGAAGCCAAAGAACAGATACACATATAGGTAATCAGCATTCCAGAAATAAAGTTGGCTTAATAAATTCAAATCTGGTCAATATCCACAGAACAGTAGTTAATTGCATTCTACTAGACACAGTTCATTTGCCTTTCTATGGACAAGAATAATTTGCATTATCGGTTTTCTGCAACTTACAAAGGTGTAAAATAGATCAAAGACAATGAAAACTAGAGAAAATCCAGAAAAGTGCACTAGCTAGGACACCCAGTCTTATCTTTTTGCTCATCCCAAGTCTTGCACAATTTTCCTGACACTAATAATAGGCAACGTTTGTTAAGTGCTTACTAACAGCTCCAAGTAAATGTCAAGTATAACTTGTATAAAGCTACCAACAACGCCTGAAGTTGTATGGTACTCAGTTCACAAGTGGGAAAACGAAGGTTCAGTGAAGTGGAATAACTCACCCGAGGTCACACATCTAGTAAACATAGGAGCTGGGATTCAAGCCTGGCTGTCCCACTCTGGATTTAAACATTTTCCCTTCTCCGACTCCCTAGTTCTCAATCCACTTTGTAGTGGCACTGGCATGTGGGGAGGGGAAAGTGTTTTATCACAGACATTGCTTAAAATTTCTGGCCAATGCTTGTTGATAATAAAAAGGAAAAAAGGATGCCCACTTGTCGTTTCAATACCGATTTGAATTCTCTGCTGACAATGACACCCCTTCCCCTTTCTTCCTGGGGCAGACTGCCCCATCACCCCTCCCCTTGATAAGTCATCTTCACCTCTGCCCCTATCCTCACCCCCACCCCTGCCAAGGGTGGCCTTTACAGCTAATCTCCAGCTTTTGTCCTGCTTAAAAGGGGATGCTGAGTGTGGGAGTAGAATTCCTCAGGACACCAGAGGGGCTTTTGGAGGTTACAAAATGGGAGAGGAAGAGGAGGAAGAGAAGGGGGAAAAGGGGAAAGAAGAGAACACAGGTGGGGAGAGATGGGCCCCCTGTTGAGAAGAAAATTTGGTGGGCAAAACACAGATGTTTAATGAGGAATCTGGTTGGGTTTCTGCAGAATGGAGTGCAGTGTGAACCACCTTCCCTACGTCCATGACATCTCCAGGAAAAAAGGATGAAGAACCCAACGCTTGGCCCCTGGGATCCAGAAAGAACAAAGAGAGGAAGGAGAGAGAGAGGAGGGAAGAAAGAGGGAGGGAGGGAGCCTGGGTGGCTGTTGAATGAATGACAAATTCTACCAAGAATAATGGTTGGCTGCAGGGAGAAGGTGGGCTGAGAAAGTTTCTCGAAGTCTTGAAGTAAGATTAAGAGCTGGCCATGGACAGGATGGGAATAAAGGCGCAGACCTACTAGGGAATGGACTTGAGGACACGGGGAGGGGGAAGGGTAAGCTGGGACAAAGTGAGAGAGTGGCATGGACATCTATACACTACCAAATGTAAAATAGATAGCTAGTGGGAAGCAGCCGCATGGCACAGGGAGATCAGCTCGGTGCTTTGTGACCAACTAGAGGGGTGGGATAGGGAGGGTGGGAGGGAGGGAGACACAAGAGGGAGGGGATATGGGGATATATGTATAGCTGATTCACTTTGTTATAAAGCAGAAACTAACACACCATTGTAAAGCAATTATATTCCAATAAAGATGTTAAAAAAAAAAGAGTTGGCCACGGAGAAAGGCAAGCTGGGATGGTCAGCTGCCTCAGAGGAAAGCAGCTGAGTGTCTATGAAACTGAGGCCCCTAAAACTGACTTTCCCTGCCTTTATGATTAACCTCTCTACCCAAAACTTTAACCCCTTTCGTGTCCTGCCCCGTTCCCCTCAGGACTGAGGACTCTCCAAAAAAAGGAGGGGGTGGGGGGGAGAGAAACCAAGCAGGACCCTGTGGGGACCTCCTTGGTCCAAAAGCCCCTCCACGTCCCCCATTTCTTGTTCGTAGAAAAAAAGTCTTTAGTCTCAAGGCCTTCCCTGAGTTCCAAAGAATAGCCTCAAGCAGTTAATGATGAGGACAAGAGTCACAAGACTCCTAGTTCCTGCTGAAGGGACACAGATAACAATCCGATGCACATCTATGAGCTGCTCTAATAGAAACTAAGACTCCCACCCAGGTGGAGGACAGTGACTACATGCCGACCACGGGCACATAGACCACAGGCTGGCTGGAAGCAGAAGGTTGAGACTCCTGAAACATCACCCTGTTACCTCACCACCAGCCAATCAGAAGAAGGTCCACAGCCGATCACCATGCAATGAACTTCTCCCCTAACAGTCTTTAAAAACTCTTGCCTGGGGCTTCCCTGGTGGCGCAGTGGTTGAGAGTCAGCCTGCCGATGCAGGGGACACGGGTTCGTGCCCCGGTCCAGGAGGATCCCACATGCCGCCGAGCTGCTGGGCCCGTGAGCCATGGCCGCTGAGCCTGCGCGTCCGGAGGCTGTGCTCCGCAACGGGAGAGGTCACAACAGTGAGAGGCCCGTGTACCGCAAAAAAAAAAAAGAAAAAGTGCAGAGAAAGCACGCGAGGTCTCCTCCCCATGAGCTCACCTCCCCCTGGCCCAGCACTTGAGCTCCTCGTCCTTGCTAATGATCCCTCACCACAAGTGAATCGACTCTGCCCACAACAGCTAACAATGAGCCGATGGTGTGTTTGCCTGCTCCGGGTGTCCAATTTGAGGAGTGTATTCAGGCTAAGGGAGCTTGCAGCATCCTGACCGTTCAGGATGTGAGGCTTTTATGAGGGGTCAGACAACAGCTGCTTCTCCAGAGGCAACTGGGCAAACAGCACATCGTCCTCCCGCCCTGCCTTCTGTCTCCAGCATGAAAGCCTCAAGAACCAGGTCCAGCCTGAATCTAATGTGTCCCTGAGGAGACTCCTCTTCCTTATAAATATCTGTCCTAGACCCAGGTGTCCACTGTCTGCAGCTCTGTCATAGAGAGCCATTGTGCACCGGTGGCCCCCAGCCACAGGGTGAAGCGCAAACCTCAGCCAAAGGCTCACAGGGTCTGACCCCTCGTCAGTTTCCCCCACACTGAATCAGTTTCAGATCCACACCTCTCTTGCCTCCTGGGCTGTGCACATGCAGATCCTTATGCCAAGAATGCCCTTCCATGACAGGAGGTTGGTTCAATAAACTATGGTACACTCTTACAACAGAATGCCATGAAGCCATTAACAGCAGTGATGGAGAAAAATATTAGGTGCCATGGAAAATGTTACAATATATTAAGAAAGTCCAGTTATGAGAATCATAATAGCAGCTAACATTTATTGAGGATTCACTCTGTTCTACAATTCTAAGCACTTTACACGTAGGAACTCAATGAATCCTCAGAACAACCTCAGGAAGAGGATACGTTCTTATCCACCATTTTACAGATGTGGAGACTGAGGCTCAGAGAGTTTACATAACATGTCCAAGATTACAGGCCCTGCCCGTGGCAGAGCTGGGATTTGAACCCAGGCCATTTGTCTTTAGTGTCTACATTCTTAACCACCACACAGCAGTGTATCAAACAAAAAGCGTTTGTGACCCTGGTTTTATAAAAACAAAGCAAAAAAGTATACACGTAGTAAGATGTCGAGTTTTAAAGCAACACCTTGATATGTACCAGGATGTTCACAGTGGTTATCTCCCGAGAATGAGATTGATGAGGGGCGATGTTGCTGGTGGGTTCCCCAGGAATCAGCCTCGGAGGTGGAGTTTAGCAAGAAGCATGTTTATTGAGAAGGACTCTTAGGACCAACACCTTTGGGAGAAAGAGACAGGAAGCGGGAAGAGGGCAGAGAGAGAGCGTGGGCTTTGCTGCAGGGAGCTCTAGCTCTAGAACAGTCCTTCAGAGTGTCCCAGGTTGGGCTGAGGTAGCCAGACCTTTACGCCTCCCACATTCATCAGTCATTTGACGGTGCTGGAAGGCTGGCCGCTAGCAGCACGTCCAGCATGTGGACAACATGTGCTTCCTTAGGAGAGTCTGAGGGGTGCAGTGATTTTAGTTTTCTTCCGTTCGTTTGTCTATATGGGCTATGATTAATCCATATCACTTGTGCAGCAAGGGAAAGAAGCTACAAGAAGAAAAGAAGTCATCAATCCTCAACCGCATCGAGGCCAGAGGCAAGCTTCGCTCTGGCTTTAGAAGTAAACAAGGCCCAAGTGGAGGATCACGCCCGCGTCAGACAGTAAATAACGCGTGCCTTCTGGGATTGCTTGGGTGTGAATATTAGTTCAAATACTGCACGTGAATTAACTGGTAGAGAGTTGCAGAAGCTGACTGGTGAACAAGAAAGACTTTGACCAAGAGCCTGGCTGATTATCTGGCCTTAGGGAAGCATGTAGCAGCTGTCTCCTCACCCCAAAATGCCGCGATGGTAAACAATTCCATCGCGGCCACCAATGGACCACACTTTTTGGTTTGTATCTTTGGTTTTGGAATTGGTCATGGGGCTTGCATTGACCAATGGGACCATAGCAAGTGTAATGCAAAGAGGTTTAATAAGCATTTGCACACTGGGCTTATCTTCTTGGAACACTCCTCTTGGAACCCAGCTGCCATGCCGTAAGGAATTCCAGGCTGTCCTCCACGTGGAGGGGTCCTAAAAGGGGAGACATGTGCTGAGAGAAGCCAGGTACAGAAGAGCCCAGTAGAGCTCCCAGCTGAACACACCACCATGAGTGACCCAATCAACACTATGTAGAACAGAACTGCCCAGTCAATTCACAGAATCATGAGAAATAAGAAACTGTTACTGTTTTAAGCCACTCAATTTGGGCTTAAAAGCAACAGAAAAGTGAAACAGCAGGGCTGGGCTGGAAAAGAGGTCACTGGATAAGTCTGATCGTCCCAGCCTGCCACAGCCTGGCCCGTCCTGTAATCCATGTGCTCAATGCCTACTTTCAAACCAATCCAACCTGCCTGCCTACCACATAGCCATTGAGACATAAAGACAAGGATACCTCAAGGATATTCAGAACAATATCCTTGAGGTCTCTGTGTCCCAGAAAGGCAGCTGAGAACATGAGCTCTGGAGTGAGTCTGCCCGAGTTCAAATCCCAGTACCCCTACCTACAAGCTAAGTGATCTCTCCGAGCCTCAGTTTCCCCCTATGCAAAGTGGGTTCATAATAGTCTGTATTGGGTTGAATAGCATCCCCTTTAAAATTCACATCTGCCCAGAACCTGTGAATGTGACATTGATTGGAAACAGTCTTTGCAGATGTAATCAAGCTAAGATGAAATCATACTGAATCGGGGTGGGCCCTAAGTCAATATGACTGGTGTCCTTATGAGGAGAGGGAAATTTGGACACGAAGACATCAACAGAAGGAAGCTGGCCATGTGAAGACAGAGGCAGAGATTGAAGTTATGCTGCCACTAGTCAAGGAGTACCAAGGATTGCTGGCAACTACTAGAAGCTAGGAGAGGCAAGAAAGGATTTTTCCCTGGGGTCTTTGGAGAGAACAGGGCCCTGACAATACCTTGATTTCAGACTTCTCGTCTCCAGGACTTTGAGATCATAAATTTCTGTTGTTTTAAGCCACCAGTTTGTGGTCATTTGTTCTGGCAGCCCCAGGAAACTAATACCCAGTCCTTGCTGGGTGGTGATTGAATGAGTTAATATAGATAACCTTCTCTAGCAGAACTCTCACTATGGAAACTAAGGAAGTAAATAGATTTGGATAGTGGGGGACACCTGTAAGGTACACTTACTATCACCCAGCACCCAGTAAGTGCTCAAGCAATGGTAACCATGACTATTGTTGACCAACTGTCCTTCTAGTCTTGTCCTGGACAGTCTCTGAGCTTAGGGCTCCATGTCCTAGATCTGTGATTCTAACTTCAGGGTATTCAAAATCACCTGGAGGAGCTCACTAAAAACACAGCTAATGGGACCCATAACTCTAGAGTCTGATTTGATCAATTGGGACTGGACCCATGAATAGTCATTTTTTAAAAGTACCCCAGGAACTACAGAAAAGGATGGTCCATAGACTATACTTCGAGAAATGCTGCCTGAGGACTCGGGGTATACACCCATTCTCAGGATGTGCTGTTGACTTGTCCTAAGGGATTCCAATGTGGCCTCACCCTTCTGGCTCCAGTCCATCAAAAGTAGAATGTTCTACCCTGGCACTAGCTAGATGCCAGCAGCTTGGCCAAACCTCCACTCCCTGACACCACCCAGACCCTAGGACATTGGAATTGCTAACACTTGGGCAAAAGGCTTGAGGCTGCTGAATAATAACTACAATAACACTTACCACTTATTGAGCATCTACTGTATGCTAGGTTTTTACACATATTATCCCTAATTTTCACAATAACTCTGAAAGTTAAGTTTTAGACATTATTATTGCATTTGAGAAGACGGTCTTTTGTAAATGCAGAGCTGTTTTTTGTATATACTGTTGGGTTTTGCAGTCATGCAGCCAGTAACCATGTCTGACCCAAAGTCCACATCTTCTCCTAGATACCATAATTATTTGGTCCCTCTCTCTTCTGCCCTCATCCTCCTTCTAAAACAGAGAATAGCTGGCAGTATCAGTCAGGGTAGTTGACAATAGCTGCTATAACAAACATCTCTGAAATCCCAGTAGCTTAACAAACAAAGGTTCATGTCTTACACACACCACAGTCTGATGAAGGTTGAGAAGCTCTTTTTCACAGGTCCTGGCTCATTGCACAGTATAGTGTCATAATCTTCAAAATGTGGCTTGAACAGTCACTACCAAAGTCAAAAAGAGATCATGAATATTTAATAGGGAGGTTTGTGGCCAAGCGTAGAAGAGGGTCAAATCCCTTTAACCCACTTTCATTGGACAGAAACCAGTCATATGGCCCCAATCTCATTGTATAGGAGGCTGGAAAACACTCTTCCTGTGCTCCCAGGAAGAGGAAATGAGATGGGTATCTAGCCAGATTCAATCATACCTTGCAGCGGCTCCCATTTTCTAAGTCATGTGCCAGATAGTATAAACCATGTGCCAGGCAAATGTTTTACATGCATTTAATCACCACAACACTATTATGTAGGTACTAATATTATTCCCATATATGGTTGAGGAAACAAAGCTTTGGGGCAGTTAAGTGACTTACTCAATGTTAAATACCTAGTAAGTGTATAAACCGGGATTTGGATCCAGATCTAACTGCACAGTCCATGCTGTTAACCACTACTCTATACTGCCTCCCATTGGCCAATAAAAGAAATTGCACCTGTCTCAGTTAAACTGTCCCAGCAATCAAGTTAGATTCCCAAATCTAACTGTACCCCATAGGGAAAAAATTTTTTTAATTAAAAAAAAAAAGTAAAACCATTGAAATCAGAGTTAAATTAGGTCCAGTGGGAGGATAGGAAGTTGCAATATACAGAACACACTCAAGCATAGATCCAAATGAATAAGAAGAATCCAAGCACATCCCCAGTGAATGCAAATCTATACAGATGAATGTATTTGGCTATGCCCGTCTACGTAAGTAACAATGTCCTGAAAAGCAAAAGTGGGTGGGGGTCAGCTTTTCAGAAGGCAGTGCCCCTGCTCTTGTCCTCTCTTGGTATAAGGGTCACCACTGGGCAAAAGGGATAAACCTCCATATTGAATACTGTAAAGAAAAGATGTACCAGGGGTGACATCCAGACCTTTGCAGGAGTTCAGATACCTGAGAGGAGGGAGGCCCAGCTTATCCAGCTCCTGGTGAGCTGCCACATTCAATAAATTAGTAAAAATCAGTAAGGAAAAATCCTCTTTGAAAACAAGTGCCCATTTTCTTGTCCCAAAGGTAAATCAGCAAAAGCTGAATTGGAAATCTATCCTTCCAATGCAATCATCGTCAAACTTTGGTGTGCATTAGAATCACGAAGGGCCCTTACTTAATGTGCACAGCTCTGTGCCAGTCCTCAAGACCTCCTGAGTCAGGCAGGCTGGAAATCTGCACTTTTAAAACACATCCCTGATGATTCTGAATCAGGAAGCACCTGGATCACCCTTTTAGAAAGCTGCCACTTAAAAAACACAGGTTTCAGAGCAGATAGACCTGGATCTGAGTCTCAGCCTGACATGTACTAGCTGTGGGACCTTGGCTAGTCGAAAAGGTGTCACAGCCCCAGTACCCTCATTTGTAAAATGGGTCTAATTTTATTCTCCCTTTCAAAGGATTGCTGTGATGACTAAATGAGATAATTCATTTAAAAGGCTTGGCGCAATGCCTGACACACCGTAAAAACTCAGTAAATATTTGGTATAATTACGATGATCATTCCCCGATAAAAGGCTAGAACTAGAGTCTCCTTCACCCAGTGTCCAGGTTGATTCATGAAATAAAGAGTTGTACCATTACTGGGTGAATAAGTCTTTACCTTCCCTTCTGCCTCTCACTGACTCCTCCCCCTGAGAGGCGGAGCAATGATCTGATTGGTTAGTTGACAAGAGTCTGCATTCCATTGGTCCATTGTTACCTTTTGACATCAAGTATCCCTCTCCCTCCTCCTCCACCTCCTCCTCTCTCTCCTCTTCTCCCTTCTCCTCCCTTTCTCCTTCTCTTCCCCCTTCATCTCCCTCCCCGCCTTCACTCCCAGCTCTCCCTATAAGAGGGTTTCAAATTCTAGACCAGAGGAGGAGTATTAAGAAGGATGATTAGAGCCACAGGTCCAAGCTATATTCTTCAACCCAGATTAGCCAGCAACAAGCTTGATATTTTTATCCCTGTCTCACTCCTGTGTCTATTAGTTTCCCAGTTGGTCTGAAACTCATAGAACCAAGGGGTGACCATCCGCCTAAAACCCCAACACCTAGTGTGTACTTTCTGGGCGCTGTCCTCAGCGCACAGTGGGTAAGTTCCCTTGATACCTATTGTCTAACGTGGCAGTTTCCCACTGAGACCAGTTATTCAGTCACGATTAACCATGGCAACCATACTCGTGCACTAATTTCATGGTGGTCAAGATTTCCTCTCATGGAACAACCTTTAGTTGCTTGAATTACTATTTTTCATCAATTCTTAATCAAGTGGGTTTATGTGTGCAAAATCAACAAACAAAACAGTCATCATAAATGACACCTCAGAAGGAGCTCCCCAGACTCAGACCCTTAACAATTAATAACTGGGTTTTGAAGAACCTTTCAAAAGCATGAAATACATGTTTATACACAATGTCACTGCCCAGCCAGCTCCCCTGAAAACAGCAGCTGCATCCATGGGGTGCAGACTGCTTGCTGAGCACTCTGAGCAGCCCTTTACATCCATTCGTTATCATGTTTAATCCTCACGACAACCCCATTTGCAGATGAGAAGACTGAGACTCAGGAAGGATCACTGGAGGCACTGCCCAGAGTCATACAACAAGCAGTTGCAGGGCCAGTATTCAAACTTAGGTCTCTTGCCGCTAACATCCTCTTCTCTTTCCACCACACCAGTATGCCTCTTTGAAACACTCCCATCATGGCCCCTTGTATTTGAGAATATGTCAAGCAAACCTCAGACTGAATGGCCTATTTTAATGCTTAAACTCAGAATAATTCCTAGATTCTAATCCTGGCTCTTCCTCTTGCTGGCTGTGTGATTTTAGGCAAATAACCTCTCTGAGTGATTCCCACTTCCTGGTATTCACCCCCATATGTAAACTCCTGCTTTTGAGTATACATAGGACCCATGACTTGCTTCTAATCAATAGAACACAACAAAAGTGACGGAAAGTCACTTCCATGATTACGTTACAAAAGATTGTAACTCCTGTTTTGCTAGAAGACTCTGTTATCTTCTCAGCATGCACATTTTGATAAGGCAAGCAGCCATTTGGAGAGACCCATTTGTCAATAGACAAGAGGAACTGAAGCTCTCATTCCACCAGCCATGAGGAATTTAATCCTACCAGCAACCACATGAGTCTGAAAGCAGATCCTTCACCAGTTGAGACTTGAGACCCTTGAGCCCCCATTGACACCATGACTGCCACCCAGGAGAGACCTGAGCCCCAGGATCTGAGCTCTGCCTGAATTCATGACCCACCAAAACTGTGCAATAATAAACGTGTGTTCTTCTAAGTTTTATGGTAGTTTATTAAGCAGCAATAGAACCAATACATCACTCAATCATTGATTCATTTAAACATTGGCTGAGCCCCTACTACACACCAAGCACAGCTCTGGTGCTGGGGGTACAGGAGGAACTAGGTCACAGTCTGTACCCCCAGGCTGCTCAGCCTAGTGCAGGACCAGACATGCTTCTACATGAGGCAAGACACACGGCCCACAAGAAAGGATGCAGCCGACATGTGTCCTTTGTCTAAATGTATCCTGTCTTTAAAAATGTAAATTTTTAATTAAAATGTAAAGGTAGGGCTTCCCTGGTTGCGCAGTGGTTAGGAATCTGCCTGCCAATGCAGGGGACACGGGTTGGAGCCCTGGTCTGGGAAGATCCCACATGCTGCGGAGCAACTAAGCCTGTGAGCCACAACTACTGAGCCCACGCGCCACAACTACTGGAACCTGCGCACCTAGAGCCCAGGCCTTGCAACAAGAGAAGCCACCGCAATGAGAAGCTCACACGCCGCCACAAAGAGTAGCCCCCACTCATTGCAACTAGAGAAAGCCAGCGCGCAGCCACAAAGACCCAACGCAGCCAAAACTAAACAAAAAAAATAAAATAATACAAATTTTTAAAATTAATTAATTAAATAAAATAAAATGTAAAAAATTAGTTTAAAATAAAGAAGAAAGGAAAAACCTAAATGTCTTCATAAGCAGGGTAATGACCAAAAAAAAAATCCATGATTATATTTGTAATCCACGAAGTCCATGAAGTGCTTAACAGTCATTAAAGATAATGAAGTAAGTCTACTTCGATTGACATGGCAAAAATTCTAAGACACATTGCTGGTTGAACTTGAAAAAAAAAGATGCAATAGCAGAAAGAACAATTTGATAGGTAAATGATACCACTTATGTTTAAAAAATAATCCACTCTGCACACACATTCTCATGGACACACACAGCATTTATCGTCAAAGAATATGTAAACAAGTATGTAGAAAACAATACAACAGGGGACTTCCCTGGTGGCGCAGTGGTTGAGAGTCCGCCTGCCGATGCAGGGGACACGGGTTCGTGCCCCGGTCCGGGAGGATCCCACATGCCGCGGAGCAGCTGGGCCCGTGAGCCATGGCCGCTGAGCCTGTGCGTCCGGAGCCTGTGCTCCGCAACGGGAGAGGCCACAACAGTGAGAGGGCCGCGTACCGCAAAAAAAAAAAAAAAAAAGAAAAAGAAAACAATACAACATAACACTTAAGGGCAGGACTCAACTCATACTTCCAGGACTCACCTTCCAATTATCTCATTTACTGGTCGTGCGACCTTGGGAACATTTCTGAAATCCTTTGAGCCTCAGTTTCCTCATCTGTAAAATGGGGTTGTGAAGATTAAATGAGCTAATATAAGACTGGTATATAATCAGTGCTCAGTGGATGTTTGTTATTATCAATACTAATGCAATGGGTATTATTATTACTATTATTCATCTGGAAAGATGTACACAAGAGTAAAAACAATGACTGCCTTAGAAGGGTACTGGGATGAGAATGGAGGACAAAGGGGTCTTGAGACCTATCTGTAATTTTCTATTTTTTTCAAGGACAGTATTTCAGGTATCACGTAACAAGCCATCCCCATGGATAGTCAAATAGGTACAGTGAAGCAGGACAGGCACACAGCAGGAAGTAGTCTGTTCCCTCCGAAGGTGGAGATGGTGTCAAGGCAGGCTGCATGGAAAACATGACATACTCCAGATCACCCCTTCCTCTGACATTTTCTCCATATACAAGTTTTCCTCTGGCAGTTTTTTTCTGAAGACCAGGATACCTTCCCATACATCCCCCGCCCAGATTGACGAAGGTCCTTGCGAGGCTGGGGAAGGGGCCCAGAGGCTGCTGCCAAAGTTCCCCAGGGACCCAGTGGGATGGCTGGGCCATTTGCCAGCCTGATCTGACTGGCCTTCCAGGACACCCAGTGAGCTCTTCCAGCCCCACTGAACCATCCATTAATAAACTCATGATACCGAGCTGTCTTCCCATTCACGGATGCTACTGCTGATTGCCGCTGAGGGAAACCTGTGTCCTGTGAAGGGGGTTGGACAGTAGTGGTGATGGGTGACCACCTCCCTCTGCCTGCCCTCCCTCATCTACCCTGATCTTCCAGCTCCCCAGGTTGGCAGTGGCCACTGACTGGAGTGAGGAAACTCACTGCGGGGGCTTCTGAATATAAACAACTAAATCCCCCAACACTTTGGGGATCAAACCACAATTGGGATCTCATTAACTACACATCTTAACCAACTGAACTAAATGCCTGCTGTGAATGAACATCTCCTTTCAAAGCAACAGATTCACCCAGAGGAAGCAATTAACTGGATCAATAAAGGTAGGAGGGAGCAGAGAAGAAACATTTATCAAGTCTCCTAATCACTTGTCTATTTCCCCTCCCCTCCCATTTAATTTCCCCAATAGCCTTTTTGTAAATTATTTTTTAATTTTATTATATAATAAAAATATATTACGATGTATTATTATTATAAAAATATTATTTATTATATGATAAAATAATTTTATTATATAGCCTCATAATGTCTTCACTACTGTTATTGTCCATTTTATTGATGAGAAAACTGAGGTTCAGAGAGGTTCTGTGATGTCCTGAATACTACATAACTAGGAAGCTAATGAATTTGGTCCTTGGCACGTTATTATGTCCACTTTACAGATGAGAAAACTGAGGAGTCCAAGCTCGAGAGATTAAGTGGCTTTCCCAGGGAGGGGCATGTGGCTGGGAAGTGGTGTGGTCATTATTTCTGATCTCAGATGCAGAGTTCTATCCTTGATTTGAGGCTCCGAGACAGAAGCAGCATCTCACCCTCTTAATCACCCACTTGGAGGCTGGATCAAAAATTTCCTGATCCCCTATATAGCACTGCTTCTTGAAAGGTGCTCCTGGATTCACTCACAACAGAATCAAACCGGGGTGCATGTTAAAATGCATATTTCTGGGCCCTGCCCAGGTCTTTGGATCAAATGCTCTCACCACAAGATCAGGAATCTGCATTTTATTTATTTATTTTTTTAAACATCTTTATTAGAGTATAATTGCTTTACAAGGGTGTGTCAGTTTCTGCTTTATAACAAACTGAATCAGTTATACACATACATATATCCCCATATCCCCTCCCTCTTGCGTCTCCCTCCCACCCTCTCTATCCCACCCCTCTCGGTGGACACAAAGCACCGAGCTGATCTCCCTGTGCTATGCGGCTGCTTCCCACTAGCTATCTATTTTACATTTGGTAGTGTATATACGCCCATGCCACTCTCTCACTTCGTCCCAGCTTACCCTTCCCCCTCCCCGTATCCTCTCCCCCTCCCCGTATCCTCTGCATTTTAAATAAACATCCCAGAAAAAAAGGTCTTATGCACACTGAAGCTTGAGAACCACATCACAGGCATCCTTCCCTAATGCCTGGTACATCTTGATCCAAGAAAGGACAAGGCAGCTTTTGAAATAGCAGTGTTTTATACAGTTGAGCCAAATTTTTTAAACTGTCATCATTTCACATTTATGAAGTTCAGTTCTGTCCCCTTAATCAGAGGTCTAAAGTTGGCAACCTAGAGTTTTTCTTTGGCCAGCTGTTTAGTGTGCCCCCCCCCCCCACTCCTCACCTAGGGTTTTGTAAAGAATCTGGTCAAGGTCCCTAGGTTCAAATCCCGGCTCCAGCTGTGCCTCTTACACACTCTGGTCTCAGTTTCCTCAAATGCCAAATGGGGTAATAATAGTTCACGCCTCACAGACACCTGAGAGTGTTAAACACACTCATTAATATAAAGCTTATAGAAGAGTGCCTGGCAGAGAGTGAATGCTCAGTGAAGGTTAGCCGTCAATATGAAAATGCAGAATTCTAGATTTTCTTGATTTACCCACGGCTGCATCCAGGTGGTGGACTGGAGGGTGCAGTCAGCCCACACAGCACTTAGTCACCTGGCCATCCCTCATGAGGATTCTTCAGCTGGCCCTGCCGGCCCTTGTGTTGGTGACACTGAGGGCTTAATTGAAAATACATGTCCAGTGCCCATCATCGGATGCATGGATAAAGAAGATGTGGCACATATATACAATGGAATATTATTACTCAGCCATAAAAAGAAACGAAACTGAGCTATTTGTAATGAGGTGGATAGACCTAGAGTCTGTCATACAGAGTGAAGTAAGTCAGAAAGAGAAAGACAAATACCGTATGCTAACACATATATATGGAATTTAAGAAAAAAAAATGTCATGAAGAGCCTAGGGGTAAGACAGGAATAAAGACACAGACCTACTGGAGAACAGACTTGAGGATATGGGGAGGGGGAAGGGTGAGCTGTGACAAAACGAGAGGCATGGACATATATACACTACCAAACGTAAGGTAGATAGCTAGTGGGAAGCAGCCGCATAGCACAGGGAGATCAGCTTGGTGCTTTGTGACCACCTAGAGGGGTGGGATAGGGAGGGTGGGAGAGAGGGAGACGCAAGAGGGAAGAGATATGGGAACATATGTATATGAATAGCTGATTCACTTTGTTATAAAGCAGAAACTAACACACCATTGTAAAGCAATTATACCCCAATAAAGATGTTAAAAGAAAACACATGTCCATTATTGCTCCCCACCAGGAGTCGGGGGCTCCAACACCCTCATCCCAGAGCACCAGGCCAAGCCACACCCAGCCAGGGGCCACCCCAGGACTCAGCACCCACATTCCTGGGGATGGACCTGGAGCAAGAGACTCCTTCAAGCCCTTCAAGACAAACCCCTCCTTTCCTGCCCGACCTCACGGCTCACGGCTCTCCATCCGCAGCATCACCTCCAGTGGGACTGGTGCAGGTACCCAGCCATCACACCATCCTGTGCTGCAGGGAAGTATTGTAATACAAGCAGAGTGAGAATTCTGGGACTGGTCCTTCTAAGGTCTTTTCCCCTGGCTAACTCACCCTCTCTCCTTCCGGTTCCAGCCTGTCGCTTCCTCCGGGATGCCAACTCCGCCTGCAGAGGTTGCTCCCACTTCCCGGGGTTCCTGCTCTCCAGCAGTTATTGCACTGGGGTTGGGTTACCTGTTTATTGTTTCCCCTCATAGACCAGGAGGTCCTTGAGGCCAGAGTCTGTGTCTTGTTCACCACTGAATCCTCAGTACCTAACAAAATATTTAGCATCTAGTTGGTGCTTAATAACTGTTGGTTGAATAAGTGACTAAAAACAGGGATGCTGTTGAGATTCAGAAGAGGGACCAGAATTCTCTTTACAAAAGAAAAAGAGAGAAACAAACAAGCATTTATTGACCTACTGCCTGTGAACCTTCACAACCACCTTATGAGGAGGTTATTATAAATCCTTTTACAAGTAAGAAATCTGCGTTTCAGAAAGGCTTAAACTATTTGTTCAAGGCTATAAGCCAAACAGGGGTCCCCAAAGTCTTTCTGTAAAGTCCCAGTTCATGGTCATTTTAGGTTCATGGGTCACACAGTCTCTGCGGCAACTACTGGACTCTACAATGACAGCACAAAAACTACAACATGTAAACAAACGGGACTGTGTCCCAATCAAATTTTATTTACATAGCAGGCAACAGGCAAGATTGATAAACCCCTGAGGTAGGCACTGATCCAAGGAAGATCTGAACCCATGTTTGTCCATTACATACTCAAACGTTTCAGACAGAAAGTTGGAGAAAGAGGAGTAGTACAAATGGTGAAGGTCCAGGAAGAGGTGTTTGCTTTGGAAAAGGCCAGAGCAAACTGAGCAGGTCGAGCAAATCTGATCATGGAAGCTCATGTGATTTAGTCCCCAAGTAGGTCCTTATCGAGCACCTACTGCTTGCTAAGCTTTCGCTAAGTACTCAGGGGACCCAAGCATGAATAAGACTGATCCCTGGCCTCTCCTAGCCTGCAGAGTAGTAAATGAAGCGATATGTATGCCCTTTCCTTCAGTCATTCAATATTGAGCACCTACTATGTGCCGGGAGTGAGACAATAACAGTGGACAAATCGAGGCTTGGTCCCCTGCTTTTAGGCAGGTTAAAGCCCAGCTGCAGAAAGAACATGAAATAATAACCACACAGATAAATATTTAATTACAAATTGGGATAAATGCCACGAAGGGAAAGAACATGATGCTATAAGAGAGAATAACTAGAGAAAATACATTTAGGTTGAAGGGCAGGGGGATGGTCAGGGAAGAATTCTCTGGAGAAATGGTAAATGCCCCAAAACTGAGACAGCAAACAGTAGAGGCAGTTCAGAGGAGGGGTTAGGAGAGGCTTCTGGAAGGCCGTGACATTTGAACTCTGCTTGGAAGGATGAGTGGGACTTGGTGGTGC
Source organism: Delphinus delphis (assembly GCF_949987515.2). Classification (NCBI taxonomy): domain Eukaryota; kingdom Metazoa; phylum Chordata; class Mammalia; order Artiodactyla; family Delphinidae; genus Delphinus; species Delphinus delphis. The sequence continues at coordinate 65,338,742 of NC_082697.1, read as the reverse complement.
AGGAGCCAGACCGCCATGGACAGCTGTTTAGACTGTACATAGCACAAGTCCCAGGGATACCGCCACATAGACAGGGTGGGAGGGGCACCCTCTACTGTTGTGCGGTTGTACAACTGTATGCAGCAACCTGTGCTGGGGCAAGGAGACAAAGGATTCCTGTGGGAGGGAACAGGGAGCAAGGTGATGGCTGGGAGCCCTTAATTTCACGAGGACCATGGCCCTGGCTTGAACACTTCATGTTCTATCTTCTGTCTCCCCTTCTCTTCATTGGGCTGCAATGTGGGCCTGGTGGGGTGTTCTCAGGTCTCCTCAGCAGCTATGATGGATGTCTTCTCCTTGCCTGTATCGATTTCCCCAGTGAGGCCCTTGTCTGCTTCCTCATCAACCCTCCTTCTGCCTGCAGTGTGTTAAGTAGGTACTCAGCCCCACACTTATTACTCCTGTTTAATGAGCTGGCGGCAAAAACTTGCTGATATAAAATTCATATTTATTTAATTTGATTGTCCCCGAGCCTGCTCCTGCACGTCTAACCTGCTTGTCCTAGTGGCTGGGACAACTCTGGATTATTGTGTTACAGTTTTATTGATGGGCAGTCTATCTGCTCATTTCTTTGGACAAGAAGTCACACCCCCCTCACCACCACCAATCTCTGTTGGTTGGATACCGGAGGGGTTTCCGCATGGCCACACTCTAAGCTGAGCATGGGAGAGTTAAGGCAGGGGTCTAAATTCACATGCCTGCCAGGACCCGGCGGGTATTGGGCTGGGGGGCAGGAGAGGATGAGGAAGCACCATCTAAAAGGGATGGCCCAACTCAGCCCCCATCCCTTGTTGCCATGTGCAGAATGGGATCCCAGTGTGAGCAGATCTTCAGTGTTCCAGGAACTTGGGAAAGGGACGTGTGTGTGTGTGAAATCTCTCAATTTTAAATACCTACAATTAATCTTTAAGAATGTTTTTAACACTGAGAAAGCCAAACAAATTACATCTAGAGGTCAAATCCAACTCTTAGGCCACCAGTCTGCAATTTCGAAGCAAGGAGAAGCTGAGAGTCTGAAAACGAGACCACTTCTCCTGGTGGAAACCACAGATCCTTTTGCAAGGCAGTAGGACTTAGTAGTTAAGAATACAGGCTTTTGTCAGACAGACCTGAGTTCAATGCAAGATCCACCATGTGACCTGCTTTGACCAATGAAAGGTGAGCACAGTGGGGTGTGTCACCTTGAGGCAGAAACTGTAAGAACCAATGCCCTGTTTGCTATATGCCCTTTCCTATACTGTGACTACATGCCCAGATTGGAACCTCCATCACCCTGGGTCCCTCAGTAACTGTGAGGAACAGATTCCCCTGTTGAACCTGAGCAGACACATGGCATGAGTGGACTAAGTTCTTAACTGGAAAAAAATAGTAAGTTCTTAGGGCGCCACTGAGTATTTGGGGGTTTTTGTCACTGTAGCAAAACCTACCTTATCCTGACTGGCATGTACTTCATAAAGTCATTATAAGAGTTAAATTAATTAACAAATAAATACATGTAGAACAGTACCTAGAACATGGTAAGCCCTTGTATTAATCAGCTTTGTGAGATCTCAGATAACCCCCAAATTTCAGTGGCTTACAACCACAAAAGTTTACTTCTCAGTCTCATGAGGAAGGGCAGCCCTATCTGGAATAAGCCCTTAGAAGGCCATCCCTGTGGCAGAAGGAAAAGAACAAGAGAGCTGGCAGAAACAGGGAGCAGCCCTAAAGCATCAGACGTCCATTGCATCCACTCACATGCCATCAGTCAAAGCAAGTCACGTGGCCAAGCCCAGTGTCAGTGGGGCAGGAATATTGTTCCAATGGAAGGAGCAAGTAATAGGGAAAAAATATAAAATCTAACACAGCCCTCAGTAAAAGTTAGCTGTTAAGCTTTCCAAATGTGGCAGAAGGGGCCAGCAAGGAGAGGTTGGGCTCTTAGGGGCAAAGATATATGGAAGGATGGTGAGGATGGCTTGGGGTCTATCCCCACCTGGTCCCTTGGAGATAAGCAGTCAAAAAATCCAGTTTCGAAGGGGGTCTCGGATACAGAGACCCAAACACAATTTTATGTCCACAAAATTAAATATGATCCAGAGCGCTGAGAAAGACCTTCTCCCTGCATTGTGACCAGGATACAGGAAGAACAGACTCAGAGGCTATGCTATTGCAGCACCTCAGGGATTTTTCGGGGGGGGGAGGTTGGGCAACACCTCCATGACCGGAGGCTGGCATTCTTAGAGGTACCAGCACAGCCGCCACAGTGAATGTCCCCTCCTCTCGTGCCCTGTCAGACAGCCAAGATGAGCCAGAGGACACAGGGAGGCAAGCGAGAGGACAGGTCAGGGTCATGTGAGATACCCCTGGGACTGCAGGAATGATGGGAAGACCCAGGAAAAGGGCCACAACAATTCTGTGCTAAACAGGTAAAGCCGTGAGCCAGCAAAAGCCACTGTCTCAGTAAATAAGGTTCCATTGGTCCCCAAAGTCTGCTGAGCCCTGTAAAATCAGGTCACTAGGAAAACTATACATTGGTATGGATAAAATATACACAAATGAAAAAAAATCATCTCTACGCAGAAAAATGCAGAAAACACCACTTGATGCTTGCAGGCTTTTTCTTACCTTGGTGGGCTTGAGTAAGGGGGCACACTGCAAAGGTAAGGCCAGGGTGGCAGCTGTGACTGCTGGCTGGGGTCAGATGGGATGGGTGAGAAGGTGACTTTTCCCCATGGGAGCCCCCTGAAAACAGCCATAGCAAGGAGATGAGTAACTATGATTTGGAGATGAGGGTTAACATCAACATTATTCAATAACAATTATTAAAACCATTCTAAAAGCTTGTTATTAGGTTGAACCATATGAAATCTCTGATATCTGAACAGTTCTAAGCTATCAGAATGGCAGTCTCATATGGTTCAACCTAATATATGCCAGGCATTGTACTAAGAAGTTAGCATGTATCATCTCATTTAATACTCATTCCAGCTCTCTGAGGGGGTCCCATTATTATCTCCATTTTAGAGGAGGAAACTAAGACCAGTGAAGTTAAATTATTTACCCAAGGTAAAACATTGCAGACCTAAGACATAAACCCAGGGGGTCTTAATCTAGGAACAAGGGCCTTAGCCACTGGCTACTCAAAGTGAAGTCCAAGAACCAGAAACAGCAGTACCTCCTGGGGATTTGTTTAAAAGGCACAGTCTCGTTTGCATGCCCACGTTCATAGCAGCATTATCCATAAGAGCCGAAAGATGGGAAGAACCCAAAAGTCTATCAACAGATGAATGGGTGAACAAATGTGGTATACAAGGGAATATTATTCGGCCTTTAACAGGAAGGAAATTTTGATTCATGCTACGATCTCAGTGAACCTTGAAAACATTATGCCAAGTAAGTCAGTCGGACACAAAAGTACAAATGCTGCATTCCACTTATATGAGCACCTAGAGTTGTCAAATTCATAGAGACAGGAGTAGAACTGTGGCTTCCAGGGCCTGGGGGAGGCGGATGGGGAGTAGTGTGATGAGTGCAGAGTGTCAGTTTGGGATGAGGAAAAAGTTCTGGAGACGACTGGTGGCGACAGTTGCACAACAGTATGAAGGTACTTAATGCCCCTGAACTGTACGCTTAAAAATGGTAAATTTGGGCTTCTCTGGTGGCGCAGTGGTTGAGAGTCCTCCTGCTGATGCAGGGGACACGGGTTCGTGCCCCAGTCCAGGAGGATCCCACATGCCGCGGAGCAGCTGGGCCCGTGAGCCATGGCTGCTGAGCCTGCGCGTCTGGAGCCTGTGCTTCGCAACGGGAGAGGCCACAACAGTGAGAGGCCCGCGTACCACAAAAAAAAAAAAAAAAAAAGGATAAATTTTATGTTGTGTGTCTTTTACCACAATAAAAATAATAATTATTATTATCCCTCCAAAAATGCTGTTTGGGGCCACACCCAAGACTAGCCCAGGCCCTGCCCTTTTTTTTTAAATATAAATTTATTTATTTTATTTATTTATTTTTGGCTACTTTGGGTCTTCACTGCTGTGCACAGACTTTCTCTAGTTGGGGCGAACGGGGGCTACTCTTTGTTGCAGCAGGTGGGCTTTTCATTGCGGTAGCTTCTCTTGTTGTAGAGCACGGGCTCTAGGCAAGCGAGCTTCAGCAGTTGTGGCACGTGGGCTCAGTAGTTGTGGCTCGCGGGCTCTAGAGCATAGGCTCAGTAGTTGTGGCGCACGGGTTTAGTTGCTCCACGGCATGTGGGATCTTCCCAGACCAGGGCTCGAACCCGTGTCCTCTGCATTGGCAGGCAGATTCTTAGCCACTGTGCCACCAGGGAAATCCCAGGCCCTGCCTTTCTAACAAGATCCCCAGGTACACGTGTGCACATTAAAGTCTGAGAAGCACAGCCACCAGACGCAAAGAAGCACTTACAGGGACGGCTGTAAACAGGGTAAAGTACAGTGTCAACCTAAATGCAGAAAATAAGTGGGAAGAGCTCTGAGCACTGCTTCCCCCTCCGTAGGCCCCCACCCACCCTCAGGATGTGATTTCTGTCCAGCAGCCTCCCAGTCCTGCCCAGCACCAGGGAAGGTGCTTGTGACTAGTGGGGTCCTGGCATGCTGGCTGTCAGCCGGGACAACAGAGCTCACCTCCCCACCATGTTTAGCTTGGCTGTTTTGAGCCCCTTGGTGGCCAATAGGAATCACTGTGGTGCCTCAGAGCTCCGCTACAGATGCAATTAATTCCTCCAGAGCAGGGGGAGCTGGACGGGCAGGGAGCAGTCACAGGGATGGTGGAGCAAACTATTTTGGCAACAGCTGTTCCATTTGGGGAACTAATGAGACTCAAGGAAATACCTGCTGAGGGATGCCTGATACTTGTTTGCTCGTGGAGCTGATACAGCCTTGGCCAAATTGGACAGTGATGCAAAAGTGTCCATCATTTTTTGTTCCATTTTGTGGCTCCGTTTTGCATTTCAGAAAGAGCAGGATTAAAACCATATCTGGGGCTTCCCTGGTGGCGCGGTGGTTGAGAGTCCGCCTGCCGATGCAGGGGACAAGGGTTCGTGCCCCGGTCCGGGAAGATCCCACATGCCGCGGAGCGGCTTGGCCCGTGCGCCATGGCCGCTGAGCCTGAGCGTCCGGAGCCTGTGCTCCGCAACGGGAGAGGCCACAACAGTGAGAGGCCCGCACACCGGAAAAAAAAAAAAAAAAAAAAAAAAAAAAACAAACCTTATCTGTTCCCAGGCTACCCCTCAGTTCTACAAAGACTCAGGAAAGACATGCACTTTGGGAACACAATGTTGGGTGAACACAATGTTGGGTGTTCCTAGGGTCATTTGTCGGGACCCCATACCGACTCACTCACCACGAAGCCCTGACTCCACCACCCCCTTCAAACTGTGTGTGTCTGTGCTGCCTTTTGTAGCCAATGTATCTCTCTTGGCTCCAAGAGATAGCCAAGAGCTGGTATAACATTTAAAAGTCACAAGCCCAGGGGAGCAAAAGTATAATCTTTCTTATTTCCTTATAACTGGATTTTATCATTTTCCAGAGTCCCCACTCTATCTGGCTGCAGTAAACCTAATCCTGTTCACTTGAGGATAAACTTGGACAATTCAGGAAGAACTCAGCAAATTCAAGGTTTCATTGGTTATTTCATGGTCTGCTCCCTTCTGCCTTCTCCTTCCAGTCGCATCTAATTTCTGAGAGGCTTACATAGCATCATGGCGTTGGTGGGGTAACTCTCTGGCCCTCTGGTATCCACTAAGGAGTACCTTGTCTTGTCTGGTCTTTAATCAGCATCCTTACTCCTTGTTGACACCACAGGGGCTTCTTAATGTTCCTGGTATCCAGTCAGTGAGGGCCATTCCCCCTCACTCCCACTGCAAGGCTCTCAGTGCCTTAACCATGCCGACCTTGGATGACCTTGGGTACACAGAGTGTGTTCTGTGCTCCCTGGGAGATGCTGGGGACGTTAAGGACTCAATGAGCCCGCCCCTAACCAGTCTGCTCAGACAACACTCACAGCCACATCTTAGGCACCATTCCAAGCCAGGCTGCATTGGAGCTTCTCTATGAGACTGAATAGATGAGGCTCAGCTCCCCTAAACCTACGTAGAATTTGTTCAACATCCTCCCCGTTGAGGCTCAGTGTGGGAGGAGACAAGGGACAAGGTCCCTTCTCTAAAATACTTGTGGCTGATTGGCTTTCCCAAAGAGAGGGCCAGCAATGGTCTCTCAACCCACATCTCTACTTACAGTGTGACCTTGACAATCCATCCACTGAGCAGTGGATCTGCATCCCTTTCCCTTGAAGCTGAGCAGAACTTTATGACGGCCTCAGCCAACAGTGTAAGGGTAAGAGAGACCTCATGTGACTTCCAAGATCAGATCATCTAAATGCTATGCATTTCCACTTTCTTCTCTTGGGACACTTTGCTCTTGGAACCCAGACCCCATTCTATGAAAAGTCTAAGCATCCCAAGAAGGGGTTCATGGAGAGGAACCAGATCCATGGACGTGGTCCCGGCCCCAGATGAGCTTCCGACCAACAGCCGGCACCAACCTGCCAGCCATATGCATGAACCATCTTGCAAATGGATCCTGCTAACCACCCTCAACCTTCCCCACCCACGCCATATCAGCTGAGGAGCTTCCACACCAGACTTGCAGAATTCTGACAAAATAGATGAGGACTATTGCTTTAAGCCACTACGTTTTGGGTTGACTTGCTATGCAACAATAAATAACTGATTCCATACTTATCAGCACCTATTTTTTTTCTCTTTGTTTCTCTCTCTTCCCAGGGAGATTTTTTATCACCTCTGTAGTGATAAAACTGATTCTTCATTTACCCTTTCCAATTGTTTTCATATGGCGTAAACCTTACACCTCAAGCTCTTCAGGATTCAGGCTTTTGAAACTGTAAAAAACCTAGCTCTTTCAAACCAAGCCTTGGCCTTCAAAATCATTGTCACGTGCCAGGAGTTTCGAAAGCCTGTTTGGAAACTCAAAACCTAAGCATTGTCTTTTTTTTTCTTCCTCTGTGCATTCCTGCTGTTATGGCCTTTCCCTGAGGGTGATAAGGATGGAATGAGGTGGGAAGGACAGGGATATAAGGAATTTCCAGGAGGGGTGGAAAGCACAGAATAGCATTTTATCATATTATCGTGCCATTTTTACCAAAGCAGAGGCAAATCTTCAGCGTGCAACATTATCCCATTCCTTTGTTCTCCTTAAATTAACTTAAATCCAACCCTGGGTCCCCATCCTATTGTACTGGTAGGAAAGTTGACCTCAGTCATTCTCAGAACACCTTTCCTGAGCACTACAGCCCACTAACCCTGGGGGTCATACAAAAATCCCGAGGTCTCACTCAGCCCAAACTCTTCAGGTATTATGCGCTAGTTTTTTGGCCTATGTTATCACTGCCGGCACATACATTGTCCAAGCTAGTCAGCACGGATTTTTGTGAAGGGCTAGATAATAAAGACTTCTGACCTTTCAGACCACACAGCCTCTGTTGCAACTACTCAGCTCTGACGCTATGCTGCAAAGGGAGCCATAGGCTGTATAAATGTATGGTCACGGCTGTGCCCCAATAAAACTTTATTTACAGAAAACAGGCAGCAAGCCATAGTTTGCTGACTCTGGGTCTAAACCAGTGTAAGTCCCTTGAATTCCTGTGTTTCTCGGATTCTGGCCGAGAGAGGGGCATAGAAATCTTTGCCAGAGCTGGAATCCCAGGCACTTAGGGTTCAGAATCCCAGGTGAATTGTACATCTGTGAGGTGTTGCTTCTGAGCGAGGTGGAAGTAACAACTGTATGGTTTTGTCCAGAGAAACAGAACGAGTAGGACATACAGAGACACACAGAAAGAGATTTATTATGAGAGATTGGCTTACACAATTATGGAGGCTGAGAAGGCCCATGATTTGCCGTCTGCAAGCTGGAGGCCCAGGAAAGCTGGTGGTGTAGGTCCAGTCCAAAGCCAAAGGCCTGAGACCCAAGACTGCTGATGTCCAAGGGCAGGAGAAGATGGACGTATCAGCCCAAGTAGAGAGCAAATTCACCCTTCCTCCACCTCTTTGTCCCCTACAGGCCCTCAGTTGATTGGGAGATGCACCTCCACAGAGGTGAGGGCCACCTTCTGAACTCAAGCCACAAAGTCAGAGGCTAATCTCTTCTCAGAAACACCCTTACAGACACACCCAGCAATATCGTTTGACCAGCTCTCTGGGCCTACTAGACCAGTCAAGCTGACACACATACATCACACCAACTCATCAAGTGACCGGCCAACCTTCAGCCTTCCCAGACCCCAGGAGCAAGTCCTTTCTCTAACCTTTGCCCTCCAGTGCCCTCCCTCCTCCCCCCTCATCTCTTCAGTGAGTTTAGGCATTTTACAAACGACAGGAAGAACCACTGACTTTAAACAGGTTCTTCTTTTAATCCTGTCCACACCTCCAAGGGTTAGAAATGCATGTCTAGCAAACCACTTGAAACAGCAAAAGAGAAAAACATAACGGTACAATGAACACAAATTAACACACCATGCATTGTCAAATAGTGTGTTACACTTACCTGTTTACTTGACTTTCACACACACTATGAGATCCTAGAGGGCAGAGACCAAATCTCACTCAACGCTGTCCTTCAGCTCAGCCCCAGCACATCATAAGTGCTCCATTCATAGTTTTTGAATTAAATAAAGTATTCATACATCCTGCAGAAATATGTGGTGGTTGAGTCCCAGAATCCTTCTCTGTAGCTTATTTAACAGTGAAGTAGCTGAAGTCCTCCCTATTTGCAATCTCTAAAATTGTATAAAGCAATTCTGGTGAGCGCTGTTAATTAAAACATTAAATAAGAGGGCTTCCCTGGTGGCACAGTGGTTGAGAGTCCGCCTGCCGATGCAGGGGACACGGGTTCGTGCCCCGGTCCAGGAGGATCCCACATGTCGCGGAGCGGCTGGGCCTGTGAGCAATGGCTGCTGAGCCTGCGTGAACGGAGCCTGTGCTCCACAACGGCAGAGGCCACAACAGTGAGAGGCGCCCGCGTACCACAAAAAAAAATATATATATATATATATTAAATAAGAGAGTGTTAGGTTAGAGGCAGATGCCCTGCACGCAGTGTTAGGTAGCTAGTCAGACATGAGCGGGTCCCCACCCCGCCCTGGACACGGTCATCCTTCCCTCCCACACCTGGACACTGGTGATCAGAACACTCCCAGAGATCTTTTCTCCTGCGGTCAAGGACCACCGCTAGGTTTCCAGCCATATCATGACCAAGTGAGATAAAATTGCCCGCACAGGTTGGCGCAGGTTCACCAAGACCTAAAAGGTAACTCAAAGTAACCCAGGGTTTATTATGCAGTATTTAATTTAATAAATTAGCATTGCAGTTTTTGCCCCACCTCCCACCCCCCCCATGGGTTTCACTTGGGTACTTATGGGTAAAGTGCCTGCACACTAGGAGAAAAGTTATATAACCTAAAGCTGTCAATCAACTTGTCAGTCAAATGACACAGGGAGGGACCACTACTACTCTAAAAAAACCAACCCTTACCAAATGTAAAATAGATAGCCAGTGGGAAGCAGCTGCATAGCACAGGGAGATCAGCTCGGTGCTTTGTGACCACCTAGAGGGGTGGGATAGGGAGGGTGGGAGGGAGACGCAAGAGGGAGGAGATATGGGGATATATGTATACTTATAGCTGATTCACTGTGTTGTACAACAGAAACTAACAACATTGTAAAGCAATTATACTCCAATAACGGTATAAAAAAATTTTTTTAATAAATAAATAACCCAACCCTACCCCCATTTCAGGCTGCTTCTGGTTTCCAGACAGCCCACTCTCATCCTTTCTCGTGAGCATACTTTCACTCTGCTTAGTAAAACTCTTGCTACTTAAAACTGCTCTATGTCTCTCGAGTGAATTCTTTCTCTTTGAGAGGACCAGAACTGTGGGATCGCCATTCTGCTGGTGACAACAGTAGGATGTGCATCATTGAGGAGGGTGAAAAGCAGGTTTAATTCACAAGATGACAGAGAAATCAAGGGAGGCTTTCGTGTAGATCCTGAACTCAACCCTGGGCCCTTTCAATGGCTTTTGAGGTTGACAACGTGGCTCTCCGTGATGTTGCTACTGTCAGTGAAACACTAGATTTTTCATCGAACTCAGAGAAGCAGAGTGTGGAATGGAGGGTGGGAGAGATGCGAGATGCTGGTCAAAGGTGAAAGCCTTCAGTGACAAGATGAATAAGCTCTGGGGATCTCAGGTGCAGCGTAATGACTGTCATGAGTAATACCGTGTTGTGTGCTTGAAGTTTGCTAAGAGAGTAAATCTTAAGCATTCTCACAATCAAAAAAGAAAAAAAACTAACTAAAGTTTTTCCTTCACCCTAATACAGACATATCACCCAAAAAGCTCTACCATTTTAGCAAGTCTGTTTAAGTAAGACCTTTTGAGGCTGTCAAGTGAAAGGAAGAGAGTAAAAGGAAAGAAAGGAAGAGATTTTTCTAAAGCAGAAGAGTGTGGTGGTTATTTTTCTAGAAAATAACTAGAGAAAGTCTAACAAAGGAGTACTTGTGTGGTGTGTGCACCAAGGAAATTCCTGTAATAGAACTGAGATCTGTGTTCAAAGGCAGAGGGCAAGATTGTACAAAAATCCCCTTGTAGAAGAAAAGAAAAGCTTGTAAGACAAAAGTGTCAGACAATCCCAGGGTGGCCACTAGTAAGTGCTGTGGATAATACAGCTTGGGTGCTGTCCAGAGTTTTGTTGGGAGCCAAGGGAACATTATGGTCAGCATTGGAAATCGTCCAGCCACCCGTGTATCACATCTCCAGCGTCGCCTGGTATACCGTCTTGTCTCACTGAATGGCTCAGGCTAGATGCATTCTGTGTCCAGTGGTGGCCCTAGGCAGGAAGCCCATGACAGTCTCCAACACTGAAGAACAGTCTTAAGGTCAACCCTTTATTATTATTACCTGCTTTTCACTCTGTGTCCACACTGCCCTCTCTCTGTTCTTTGATTAGGCCAAGTTAGTTCCCTCTGCCTGGAAGGCTCTTGCCCAGATCAATCCATGGCTGGCTTCTCTTCATTCAGCCTGAGCTCAAATGTGATCTGACCATCTTGTCTATGGTCATTTCTTTAGTCACTCTCTATCCCATTATCATGCTTTGGTTTCTTCATAATACTTACCAGCATCAGGAAATATCTCCTTTATTTACTTGATTATTTGTTTATCATCTGACTCCAAGAGAGTGAGCTCCAAGAGGACAAGGCCCTTTTCTGTCTTGTTCAATGCCATATCCCTGGATACAGCCCTTAGAGCAATTTTTGGCCCTGAAAAATGATTTGTTGATGGTGAATGGATGAATGGGGGCTGAAGGGTCCAAAGGACTAATCGACTTAGCTACCAGGAGCATCTGGAAGCAGCAGAATCAAAATCTCCTATTCATCCAGTGAACATATAATCGGCAGGCAGATACTAGAAAAAGTCACCTTATGCAGGGCACCATTGGGCCATGAATCAGGCTTGGTCCTGGATGTTACTTGACTCCCATAAGACACACTTCTGGCCTGATAAAATTTCCTATGGCTCTGCTGGCCACTGGCCTCGTATTAACTTAGTACCTTGCCCCGAGGACCCTGGAGGACCCACTGGAAGACAGTGTCCTTGGGAATGGGGACTGATCTGGTAACCAACGATCACGACCAAGCTGAGTCCTTGGTACCTTCCGTCTGAGTTACTAGGCAATTCTAATCACTGCATCTCTACCCTTGGCTTTCATGAGACATAAGTCAGTGGCCTGAATCCACCACTTTCTCTGACTCTTCTGAATATATTCATCACATTGATGTGTGTCAAACCTTTCAGCATCACTCAGTTAGGAAGGAGAGAAGACAAGAAATTGGATGATGGGGATGAGGGGTAGCAGTAACTCAAGGACAGATGAAATTACAGTTGCTGTCCAGAGTTCTTTCTCCTGCTCCAAAAAAGGTCTACCAGCTCATCCTGCCAAGCTCTGTCTTTGTGCCACCTGGGCACAAACACCTTTCCAGGAACAGGACTGAAGTGGAGGGACCAGAGGGGACAAGAAAGAGAGAGACCCTCCTGCAATGGAGGTCCGGGGAATACACTACTCTTTGACCTTCTGCCCTTTGGATGACCTCTACTGCTGTGATCTGTGAGCTGGGTGGAAGGAGTGTTAGCTGCTCAGTCCCTTCTCTTCTTTCAGACACAATGACCTCATCATTTAAGAAACCACGCCTCCCCCTGAAACTCATTCCCTTCCTGAGAACCTAAAGCCTGGAACTCTAAATTTTCTTACAGCACACCCCATTAATAAAATATTTTCAAGCATGCACCCCCAGTATACATACATGTATATGTAGATTATATGTATGTCCTATTATATGGAAATGTGGGATGATTCTAAAACATCCATGGTGGGGGGCAGGGGGCAGATTTTCAAAGGATGGAATGAAAAATAACTAGAAAAAGTCTAATTTTTCTCCCCACACCCCATGAGATGTGTCAGTTTAGAAGTCCATTGCCCTAAACAATGAAGGCCCCCTAAAGAAAATCTGAATATGTCACTGTCATTTATGCAAAACAATATTCCTCAAGGGGATTCTGAACTACCTAACCCCCAATAAATAGCCTATGCAAATCGGCAGCCTCTTAAATCTCTTATGCAAACTAATGTATTCTTAAAGACCCAGCAGTTTAGCAACAGCAATCGCCTAGGTGTGGTCTGTGAACCGGCAGCATGGACACCTGGGAGCACAGGAGAAATGCAGAATCTCAGGCCCTATTCCAGACCTGCTGACTCTGCACGTAAGATACCAAGACGAGTCTTGACGAGGACTGACCTAAAACATTGTTCCTCAAATTTCCCTGATTATAAGAATCACCAGTAACGTGTGAACAAATTTACATCTTTCAGTCCCACTCCAGACCTCCCGAACCAGAACCCTCGGTGCAGGGCCTGGGAATATGTATTTTTATAAGAGCCAGCTAATTCTCAGATCAGAACTGCTGCTTTAAGGGGGTTCTAGCTATGGGAGAGCCCCTTCCTCTTTCAGAATGAAGAGTCTAAAGGGGCAGGTGCACAAGAGAAGGCAAGTATCAAGCCAGGCAGGTAACAACCATCCTCTGACCTGTGCACACACCCAGCAAAGCTCAAGGTTACAGGGCGGGAAAGGATGACAGGCGGGAACACCATCTAACCTGGGCATTTGCCATCGGTAGGTGGAGGCTCACTTCAATGATTACCTTCACTTGCCAAGGGGGGAAAATGTTTTCTTTCCATGATCATTGATTAATAGAATGGATATGGTATGAGTTTTATGTAAAGAATCTGTCCTATCTTAAATGGAATGAAATCACAAACTGGGGCTTGAAAGGAAGATGGAATAAATTATTCACAAGGGAAGCTTCAACTTGAGAAGTTTGAGCTGGGGTCTGCCATTCACAGAGCCTGATTGGTGAGCGTGTGCTGCTTGTTCATTCTAATTGGATGCATCCAGCCTCCCCCGGAAACACTGTTGTGTAGATCAACATCATTTAAGTGGGTAAAGTGAAATCCAAGTAAGCCACTGTCTGACATAGTGATCAGCTGCTGCTGCCCCAAAGAACTTCAAGATTCCCAACGAGTGAGCTGTGGAGTTATGGGGAAGGTTTCCTCTGAAGAATTTTGTTGCCTGGTTTATTGCCTCAATTCTACGGTGCAGCAGCATCTCCATTTCACAGAAAAGAAAAAATGAGGACAGGTTCACCACCCAATCATAATAGCTACCATTTTTTGAGGGCCTACTATGTGCTACTATGTGTTGCCTGAAGATACTATTATTACCATGATCACCCTGTCTTAACCTCTGATGCTCAGAGAGGTGCCCAAATTCATGCAGCCAGTAAGCAGCCAGAACTGGAATTCATACTTGCTGATTCCAAAGTTTGGGTTTTTAACCCCTGTGTTATGCTGCCTCCTTTTCCTAAAAGTCACACAAATGGAGATGCCAGGTGCTGTCTTCATGTGATGATAGATATCTGGAAGCCCTCCTTCCATGAACAAAGATATACTGAGTGTTTACTAAGTGCTGTGTACATGCCAATTGCCAGGTACCTATAACCTCCTCCCTCAAATATTCACAGCATTCACAGATACACAAGCACGTAAGTATATTACATGTGTAGGCACATAAGTATAAATTAAATGAGGTACAAAGAAGAAAGCTGACAACTCTGGAGTGGAGAGACTGGGACAGCTTCATGGAGGAGACATGCCTGAAAGATGAGAAAGTGAGTGCGAGTTAGAGCACAGACTACATTTGGGACCAACATGCCAAAGTCTGAGCCTCACAAGCGTCCAAGAAACTCTTTTTGCTGCAATGTCTGGGTAGGAGGACCAGGACTGAGCATGGCAGATAAGCCCATTGTAGAGGGGATCTATTATTCTGTTTCCTCCAGAACTCTCTCTTCCGGTCACTCTTCCTTTCCCAGCTCTATCCATAACATTTCAACAAGAGCTACCAAGTGCTTCTTTGGCCTCAAGCCACAATCAATTGGTGGGATAGGAACTTGACCCAAGTTGTGTCATTCAGAAGCCAAGAGGCGGCCCCTCTCTAGTTGGTACAACTGTGATTTGAAAAAGTCAACACCTGTGATCGCCATGTTTTCCTGCCACATGGAGTAAACTTGTCCATCACGAGAGAGGGAAGCTAACACTTGCAGAGGAACCGAAACTGCAGAACAGTGGTCCTGCTTCCAATGGTTCATCAGGCCCATTGGATGGGCCTGTGAGGCAGCCCTTCCTATGGTTGTTCAACCCTTGCTTGGATTCCATGTGCCAAAATCCCCTATGGGCCTAGGCAACTTCCAGTTGGGTTTCTGTCACTTTCAACCAGAGCAAGGCATTCATGCTTCTAAGTTTCCAAAACATAATCAGTTAGTGCCAATTATGGCTTCTCCTATTCCCTCTAGATTTGACTCCTTTCTGAAATATCTGGTGAGCACCTAGCATGTGTCAGTCCAAGTTATATCTAGGATGAGATGATTGAGATTTCCTCCAGAGCACTGAAATTTAGATATGAACTTCAGTGGATTAAGAGGGCCTTGAAAAATTAGGTGAAGTTCTCAAACTTTGCAAAATAAAATAATAATAATCTTTACAATCATGTTGTCAGTCAAACCTGAAGAGAAGGGTGTCATATCATGCCGTCACTTAATTTTGGTTGAGAAATAGGGGCAAAAAAAGGTGACTCACTTTTTGTTTATCCCAAGATTTAATGCAGAGTTGTTAGCAAAACTGAAATTATATTAAATACATCCAACCTAATACAAAATTTAGCTTTTCCAATTTTATAACTCTATCTTTCCATATTTTTCCTTCACTTTTTCCCTTCTGTCTACAGTGAAATTTTGGTCCCCTTTTAAAGGAGATGGACTTTCAGTAGGCTGACCCTAGTGTAAATTATCTTTGGATAACTAGGGCCTTGTGCAGTTGAAATAAGCAATTACTAGATGGTGCATGATGGGAACATTTTGTTCCACTTCCCAAGGATGAGAAATGACCAATTTCAGCCAGTACTAATGGATCCTGGGGTTCCAGAGTCCTTACCCTGATGGAACTCTCAGTCAAGCTGGAAGACTCAAATCCCTTCCAATCAAATCACAGCTTCTGTGGCCAAAGCTAGTGACAGAGGGAGAGATTCTCCAGGCCCACATTCATCCTCTCTCTGCCTTCCCCTACAAGTCCCCAGGCCCAAGCAGCTGCCCTCCTTGAGGAGGCATTTTTACCATAGATACCTTCCCCTAGAGCAGAGCCCTGCAAACTTTTTCTGTAAAGGGCCAGATAGTAAATATTTTAGGCTTTGTAGACCATATGGTCTCTGTTGCCACTGTTCAGCTCTGCTCTTGTAGCACAAACACAGTCATAGACAATATATAAACAAATGGGCTTGGCTGTGTGACAATAAAACTTTATTTACAAAGACATGCTGCAAGCTGGATTTGGCCCACAGGCCATAGTTTGCTGGCCCTTGCTCCAGGGCATTTGAGGGAAAGGGGTGGGCTGGTCTTAGGCCCGTTTATGACAGAGACACCCCTCCCCCTACCCCTGCAGGCTGCGTTTCCCAGGCTCCTGAATCAGTTAGCAGCTGGCCAGGTTAGCAGGACATGGGATGGTGGGAGGAAGAACAAAGCCAGAAAATTTCCCTCTCCCTGTCCCCCAGATTCAGTCAGCCTCTCAGACAGATTCCCTGCCTTTTCCGAGGCTCCAGCCCCTACAAGACATATGTGCCATGGTTTCCAACTTCTTCTAGAAGACCCAGCCCTGGGCTCTGCCAACCCCATTCCCTCCCTTTTTCCTTCCAGCCTTCCTGCTTTGGGTTTCATCACAGGCCTCCACTTGTCTCCCAAAGCTCTTCCTTCTTGTGTGTTACCAATCCCCTGTGTATATAAATTCCCTCAGTTTAAAAAACTTGGAGTAGTTTCTTTTCCTTTTTTTTTTTTTTTCCCTCTGATTGGACCTTTGCTGATCCAGGAGGCAATGATTATGCCCTTGCTCTCCAAAAGCAAAGAGTGCTGAGAAACATTGCTGGCTGGGCCCGAGCAGGCTTTAAGGATGCTATCCTTTCCTGGCTCTGTTGGAAGAAATGAGAGAGAAAGCGCTTTGCTTTGAGAGTGAACCTTTCAGCGGTGCTTGACCTGAGCTGATGGATGGTGTGCGGTGGAAAGCCGCACCGTTTGGCTACCGTGGAAGGGACAGAGGAGGGGGGTGAGGAGGGAAGGGGGGGACGGAGGAGGGAGTGCTGTCCATAGGAGGCTGCATGGACTCCCCCCACGGCCAGGTTCTGTTCAACGCAAAAAATAGTAACTACCATAACGCTATGTGTCATGTGCTAAAATTTAAATGGTCATAAATACACTGAAAGCTAAGCACTTCACATACTTTCTTGGTGTTTCCCAAAACTTATTTATCAAAATTACCAATTCTCAGACCCCACTGCACTTTTATTGACTCAGAGATAAAGCCAAGAAGTTGCATTTTGAAAAACAGCAAAGTGACCAGCTGACCAAGGAAGCTGGGGACAAACTGTCATTTCATTTCACATGACATCATATTTGCGAAGCGCATACTCTGTTCCCCATTTTATAGATGGGGAAACTAAAATGCAGGGAGGAAAAGGGGATTCAGAAGGGCCCCGCGGCTAGGGAGTAACAGAGCTTGATTCAAACCCAGGTCTGTTTCATTCCAAAGCCCAGAGGACTCAGCCAGGTTCATCGGCAACTTCTGACCAGCTGCACGCTTTCTGCACGTCTCTGTCCTCACAAAAACCCTGTGGGGTGCGGGTTATCATCCTGGGAATAATAGGAGATGGAACGGGGGTTCCTGCCCTCACCCACCCTTCTTTTGGTCCCTACTTCTCACCTGTGTTCCTGCTTCTCTGCACTTTCAGGTCCACGCCCATCACCTAGTGGATCATGGCCCAGGGGCATTGTCGGAACCCCGCCCTCTCCTGTGTCCTGGGACAGGAGACTAAGGAAACACGAATGAGAGGATTGTAGGTGGGTGCTAAATCTCCCAATCTTCCCAAGCCCATGAAGGAAGTACAATCAGCCGTCTCATTTCACAGATGAGGAAGCAGAGGCACAAAGTTTTCAGTCACTTGCCCAAGGTCACACAGCTGGGATTGAAACCCAGACAGACCAGATGCCAAGCCCACGCTTAACACTAGGGTGTGATGCCCTGGGGGAGTGAGGCAGTGTCTGGCCAAGTGTTAGAGAACATCATTCTAAAATGAGCGAAACCAAGGTCAGCTTTCAAGCTCCCTCCATGTCTCTCTGTCTTTATGGTGGTTCCTGAGCCTTTCATAAACTCTCTCCTAAATATTCCAGCCTCATCTCAGCCACACTACTGGGGGTATAAGGAATAGGGTCTCCAAGGTAGAAACTCAAAAGAAAGGAAGATATACATCAACACAGACTTCCCATGAATGTTCACAGAAGTACTATTCATAATGACCAAGAAGCGGAGGTGACGTAAATGCCTATCATGTAGTGAATTGTGGGAAAAAATAGATGAGCTACGTACACACACTGGGAAACTACTCACGATGAAAAGGAATAAAACATTTATGCTACATGAAAGAAGCCAGATAAAAAAAAGAAAGAAAGAAAGAAACACATAACTGTGTGATTTCATTTATCTAAAGTGACCAGAAAAGGCAGATCTATGAACACACACTAGTGATGGCTGGGGCTGGAGATGAGGATTAACTGGAAATGAGCAAAAATGATCTAAAACTGCACTTTGATGATGGTTATCAGTGCTGTATATTCGTTTAAAATCATTGAATTGGGCTTCCCTGGTGGCGCAGTGGTTGAGAGTCCGCCTGCCGATGCAGGGGACGCGGGTTCGTGCCCCGGTCCGGGAAGATCCCACATGCCGCGGAGCGGCTGGGCCCGTGAGCCATGGCCGCTGAGCCTGCGCTTCTGTAGCCTGTGCTCCGCAACGGGAGAGGCCGCAACAGTGAGAGGCCCGCGTACCGCAAAAACAAAAAAAAAAAAGTAAACTAGATTGGGTATGAGGTATGGTATATATGGGGGAAAACATAGTAAGGGATAGGGATAGGAAACATGGGGATATAATGGTAAATAATCAGTCAAGTCTTTGCTGAGAAGACAGCATTTCAGCAAGAGTAGAAGGAGGTGATGGCATGAGCCTGGTTAAAATCTAGGCACAAAGCCTTCTGAGCAGAGAGAACAGCAAGTGCAAAAGCCCTGAGGTGGGAGCAGGATTGGAGTGTTGAGGACCAGGAGGGAGGCTGGACTGAAGCGTGGAGAAGGTGACAAGTGATGACTCCAGGTGAGATGGGAGCTGCTACAGGCTTTTAAGGAGGGAGCAGGCATTGGATGAAGCCCCGTCACAGGGAACCCCTGAATTCTCCCACTCCACTCCGCCTCCTACTCCTGCCAGGAAGGGTGGCAGGGAAGGCTGGCCGAGGTCCAGACAGCCAGCTGGGCCCAGGCAGACAGGAGCGCATGCAGGACCAGGCACTTCCAGAGGTGGCCTGGGTTGCCTTGGCAACAGGGGCTTCCAAAAACCTCCCCAGGGACTTCCCAGGGCAGCAGCAGGCTGGGCTCATTTCTTGTAATCCAGCAGCATGAGGACATAAAGAAATCAATTTGTTAGCACAAACAGTCCTTCGTGCTCGCGCACTTACTCTCCTTAGAATTCAGTCTGGCACAGAGCTCCCCAGACTTCCGCATGGAGTGGATTCGTGAGCGTTAACTTGGTGGGAGTGGGCCGCCCTGAAGAGGACTGGACCGTCTCCCCAACACTCCATGCAATAGAGCCGAGGCTCTGTGGTGATGGCTCTGGGGTCAAATTCAGCCGTCACCTGCTAGCTGTGACCTCAGGCCAGTCACGTATCCTCTTTGAGCTCCACGCTCCTCTAGGTCCCGTGTTCGGGAGGATTGAAGAAGTTGCTGCGCATCTTGTGCCCAGCCCCTCCTCCCATGTAGGACCAAAGCCCCTGTGTGCCCAGACCCTGACCCTCCACATCTTCCTCGTGTCCTTCACATGTGTGCCCAGCTGTCACCTCCTGGTGAGGCTCTCCCCACACTCCACATTTAAACTGCGACATCTGGAATATCCAAATGTCTTATCAATTGTAAAGAAGGGGCTAAGCTTCCTCAGTGACTAAGGAATTGCAAATTAAAACCGCAAGGCACACAGCCCCTTTGCCATCTACACAGTTTTCATTTTCTCCCCTCTCGTCCTCTCCTCGGCCCCTTGCAATCTTGCTGCAGGCTCTAAAGCAGCCCTTCATGAAGACCACCAGTGACCTCCAGGTCACCCAAGGTTACTGAGCCACATTTGAATCCAGTTTAGATCCTGCCTTTTCCATATCCTCACACACAGAATGAGAGACAGATTCTACAAATGCTTCACAAGGGATCTCTTCCCAAGGCCAAAGTGAAAGTCATGTGAAGGTCATAAGCAAACTCATTTGGGACCATCCAAGATCTTTCTCTGTTCATGCCCCCACCATACACACCCCTGCACGCACATGCACACCGACACACACACACACACCCTGCTCCCCAGCCCTCCTAGAAACCAAACATCTCTGGATGGGGAGACACCCCAGAAGTCCTCAAGCTGGGTTCGCTCTTGATCAGACACCTCCTGTGGAGCTTCACAGATCACCACTGTGCGGTCTGGTTGGATTTCCTCAGATAGCTGCCTGCCAGAGCTCACACACAACGAGACAGAGCACCACAGCCTTCCCAGCCAGCCTCCCCGGGGGCTCTCCTCACTGTGTTCCCCTTGAAACCCCACTCAGGTCTTCCCCCGAGGGTCTCATGTTAGATGAAACAGACCACATATTAGTCCCAGGAGCTGAAGTCATCTTTCATTCAGCAGTTATACCCAACTGACCCAGGATGGATACTGGAGCTCCAGAAATGGATGAGACACAGGCCTGTGTGCCTGAGTTTCTCTATATGGAAGTGGAGCCAATGACAGTGCCTGCTTCACCAAGTCCCGGTGAAAAAGATTAAATGAGATTTAGCACAATGCCTTGCACATAGTAGGTGTTCAATAAACTGAAGTTCTGGTGTATATCCTTAGATGGGACAGGCTTACAACATTAATACATTCTCATAGGGTGTCAGCTGAAGCTAAAGGCACACGTGGGCAGCACAGCTGGCTCTGTGGCTGTGGACCATGACCACTGCATCACCTACCAGGTTCAAATGCAATAATAGGTACCAAATGCATCACACAGGGTTTGGCACTAGTCATCACTTTATTACTACTGCTATGACTTTTAACTAATATTTATTAAGCACAGTTGCCCAGCACTGTTCTAAGTACTTTATTAACACATCTAATCCTCAAACAACCCTATGAAATAAGTATTATTATGATTTATTTTATTTTTATTGTTATTATCATAATCTTCCCCATTTACAAATATGGAAATGAAAACACAAAGAGGTTAATTTCTGTATGTATCTCAGAGAGTTACACAACAGAGTTGGGGTTTGAACCCAGGCAGTCTGACTCCCAAACTCTCAGTCATAACCACGTGTTCTGCTGTTATTTTTACACACCCTGCCTACCTCATTAGGTTGGGCAAGGATCAAATGGTAAAATCCAAAATCACACGGACATTCAGTTGAAAAATGGAAAAATCAGTATTTAAGCAAAATTCATATTTTATCCAAAATTCACCTTGAAAATCCCTTATATCATCCATAAAACGTGGTTCTAAGTATGACTATACTACCTCACCCAGCCAGTTTTTCCTCCAGCATTGAAATAGAATGCTGATCCTTCAGTTAAACACCTAAGAAACACCTGGTTGGGGGTTGTTTGGCTGGGAGATATCTGGTCTAAGCCTGCACAGTTTAATTCCCACTGAATTGAAGGGGTGTGTGTTGCAGTTCCACCTTTCTGTGTGTGGATTTGCTGCTCATGACAATACCGCCTAACCCTTACCTGCCTCTTACCGGGTGTCATGTCTCATTCTGTGTGTTTCGCCTGTGTGGATGCACTTAATCCCCCCGTCAGCCCCAGGAGGTAGGTACTGTTATTGTCATTCTCATCTTACAGATGGGGAAACCGAGGCACGGGGTTTCAAGCACTTGTCCGACATCATCCAACTGGATTTGACCCCAGACACTCTGGCTCCAGGGGACATGTGACAAGTCTTCTCTCCAAGGATCCCAAGGTGGAAAGTGATTATAACTCCCCTCCCCCACTTCTCGCCCCCAGCCAGCTTCCTCCCTGACCCAGTTGCCTCCAAAGAGCCTGTTGGTCTCTGCAAAGAAGCAGTCTTGTTGAATCTCCTCTGAAAGCTAATTCGGCCATTTACTCTCAATTTGTAGCAGATGCTGTCGTCTCTCAGATTTCAAAGAAGATGAATGCATGGGTCAAATTGAATTTAAAAATTTAATTGAATAAGACAGAACCAGACAGCTTGATGGAAGACTTTGATCCGATAAAGGGAGAGTAGAAATACGTGCTCCTAAGGCCGGGGTGTGATGGGGAGCTGTCTGGACCTTGTCTAGCCTCTCCTCATCTGCAGGAAAACCAGTTATGCCAATTAAGGGTGAGATTGCCCTGGGGTGGTGTAGGGAAGACTGTTCCAAGGCATTTACCAGATTACATGTCCCAAAACAGGCTGGCAGCTCTCCCACCTTCCCGTCCACCCCTGTCTCCAGACCAACCCAATTCTGAGCCCCTGCAAGTCAGGGACCTCGTCTCAGACCTCACAAGACCCCTGTGTCCTGGCCGCTATAGGACCCTACAGAAGAGATATTAAGAAACAGAGAGAGAAAGATTAAACCAGCAGCCCATGGGGAGATACCCAGCCTACAGACCTTTTTCACTATGCATAAAGGTTTGTTTACTTTTTTAATTAGGAGATTTCCCATTTTAAAATCCATATTTGCAGCTTCTCTTTAAACATTGCTACTCAAAGTGAGGCCCACGGACCAGAAGCATTGGCACCAAGTTGGAGCTTGTCAGAAATGCAGAATCTCAGGTCCCACCCCAGACATTCTCTACTGGAATTAATATGTTAATGTTAAGGTTTGAGAAAAACTTGCTTTAAAACAGTGGTTCTCACCCCTGGCTGCACATCAGACTCACCTGAAGAGCTTTTTAAAAATCCAGATACTCAGGTCACACTCCATCCCTTTCCTTCAGAATCTCTGGGGGTGGGCTTCCCTGGTGGCGCAGTGGTTGAGAGTCCGCCTGCTGATGCAGGGGACGCGGGTTCGTGCCCCGGTCCGGGAAGATCCTGCAGGCCGCGGAGCGGCTGGGCCCATGATCCATGGCCGCTGGGCCTGTGTGTCCGGAGCCTGTGCTCCGCAACGGGAGAGGCCACAACAGTGAGAGGCCTGCGTACCGCAAAAAAAAAAAAAAAAAATCTCTGGGGGTGAGACCCAGGTATCGGCAGTTTTTAAAGCTCCCAGGTGATTCCAATGGGTGACCAAGCTCGAGAACCAGTAGATTAAGATGAGAATATCCAGCAACATTGGGTTTCTATTCCCACATAGTAAAAAGGGGCTGGGGATGAGGGGCCATTCACCAACCCCTCCTGGCCTCGACATGCATTTTCATAACCTGCCAGGTACCATGTGCCTGTGATGCCCGACCTAATTACATGCTTGAGGTTCCTGAAGCTCTTCTCCTCCTGGGACCCGCTCCCTACCTTCCCCATCCCTCCTTCTTTTAGGAGGGCCATTAGGAAGATGCAGCCAAGCAGCTTCTAATAAAGTAAATGTGCATGAAATACATGCCCCAGCAATTCCACTCCTAGATTTACAACCAACAGAAGCAAATGCACATGCCCACAAAAAGACTCGTACAAGAACTCATAACAGCATTTTTCGTAATAGCTCAAGCTGGAAACAACCCAAATGACCATCAGCAGAAGAAAGGATAAGCAAATCATGGTACATCCATTCAATGGAATACATCTCAGCAATAAAAGGGAACAAACTATTGATCCATGCAAAACACGGATGAATCTCAAAAACTTTATTTATGTAGAGGGAAAAAAAGCCAAACACAAAAGCATACATGCTGGAGGATTTCATTTCTATGAAACTCTTTTAAACTGCAAAACAAAGATATGGTGAAATAAACCAGAATAGTGGTTGCTTCTGCAGTGGAAGGAGGGTGTTGACTGGACAGGGTCATGACAGAACTTTCTGGAGTGGTGTTCATATTCTGTACCTCAACCTGGTGATGGTTACATGGGTGGATTTATACACATTTCTCGGAACTCATCAAGCTATACTGTTAAGATCTGTGTAGATTCCCTATGGGAATTTTACTTCAATAAAGAAAAATATTTAACCACTAATTTTTAAAAAAAACTGTCAAGAGGCAGTGTGAGGTGGTGGAATGCGTGTGAGCTTAGGAATTTGAGTCTTGACTCCTCTACTTTCAGCCTTAGAGATCTCAGGCAAGGGAGACAAGAACTGGGAACAATATCACCATGTGAACACAATTGCTTAGCTACCCAGTTCCTTTCTCCTTTGCTGACTCTGAACAGGGATGAAAACCAAATATTCACTTTCCCAGCCTCCCTCACAGCTGGGAGTGGTTGCTACATGAGATAGAGTCACCTGGGCATCACTGGTTTGAAGAGGGAAGGGGCCACAAGCCAAGAAACGTGGGCAGCCTGGCTGGAAAAAGCAGGAAAACAGATTCTCCCATAGAGCTTCCAGAAGGAATGCAGCCCTGCCAACCCCTTGACTTTAGCTCAGTGAGACCCATTTCAGACGTCTGACCTCCAGAACTGTAAGTTAATAACTTCGTGTTGTCTTACGGCACTAAGTTTGTGGCGACTTGTTACAGCAGCCATAGGAAACTAATGCAGCGTGACTTGGAGGCTGAAATGAACACAACAAGCAACTCCTGCACCCAGCAGGATGGAAGAACTTCAAGTGTTCCAGCCAGAAAAACCTTCTAAATCTTGATCTGTCTGGTGGTGTAGACATATGTTAACATATGTAAATTCTCTTTACTACATTTGTATTATGCATCAATTAAAAAGTCAAAAAGACACAGTGAATGTCATAACCATACCTTTTTCAGACAGTTCCGCCTATTTCCCGCGGACATGTCAGCAGGCTGGAAGGGGGCAGGATGCTGCCTATATAAGAGGAGTGGCCAAGCTGTACCACCAGACAATAGGGACCCCGCAGAAGCCAGGTTCACTTATGAGGCCTCCACCCTTTGACTCTCCTCTCTACATGCCTGTCAGTCTGACTTTCATCCCACTTCTTCTAACATCTTTTCACAAGCATGTTGCCACTATTACCTAGGATGATTACACAACTCTGCCCAGCAAAATCTTCAATCTGCTCCTGTTGTCTCAGTGTAATTATCAACAGCGTGTCCCAGTTTGGCAAATAAATCATATAGCCGACTACTTTGAACAAACTGTTGAAAAAGTGGCATCTAGGGCTTCCCTGGTGGCGCGGTGGTTGAGAGTCCACCTGTCGATGCAGGGGACACGGGTTCGTGCCCCGGTCCGGGAAGATTCCACATGCCGCGGAGCGGCTGGGCCCGTGAGCCATGGCCGCTGAGCCTGCGCGTCCAGAGCCTGTGCTCCGCAACGGGAGAGGCCACAACAGTGAGAGGCCCGCGTACCGCAAAAAAAAAAAAAAAAAAAAAAAAAGTGGCATCTAAGGAGATCGTACCCAGGGGAAGAAATCTCAGCCCCTGCTACACCCCATCACAGTGCTTAACGGGTTACGGTGAAAGAGAGAGGAACAAGAAATCCCACTCACTGTTTGGGTCTGACCATGTGCACACACTCTGCCCCACTGACCACACTGGCCTCATCAGCACCACGGATGAGCTCAGAACAGCCGGGGATGTGGATCTATAAAACCTCACTCATGTCCTGCCCCTGGCCCAAACCAAACTGCCCGCTCCATCCTCCGTGGGCAAAATCCGCGTGCTTAAGAGCATCACGTGGGACCCATTCAAAGTAATTAACAACTTGCTCAATATCATAAACCAGCTCCACTCCCCGGATCTCTCCCCAACCTTGGGACTTAGATGAAAGGCAGACAAATTTGGTTTCCGTTTGTCTTTGGGCTGAACTTTTTTTCTTGAGCTGGTTAAATGACATCCTGCCTTCTCAGGCTCAGAAAACACAGTCTATTTTGTGTTCAGCGACTCTTGAGTCCCTGGGAGAGTCACCTTGCAGGAGCGGTCTGGCAAATTTGGCCCTGGTTTCCCAGTGGCATGAGGGTGATTAGACTCTGGTCTGTGGCTCAGCCACCTCCTGAGGCTAGAGACACACAATAGTGGCCCGTTAGGCTCAGCTGACAGCCAGCATCAACAACCAAATCTACGGGGGTATGATTCAGATGGTTCCAGTCCCCAGCCTTCAAGTTTTCCAGCCAAAGGCACAGACATCATAGAACAGGGACAGTGTATCCCACTGTGCCCTGTCTAAAGTCCTGACATACAGAAACCGTGAGAGACAATAAAAATTATTGTTATTTAAGCACTGTGTTCTGGGGTAATTTGCAGCAGTGGATAACTAGTAGAGAAAGAACCTAAATGATGCCATCTCACGCAGCATCCAGACATAAAATCTTCTGGAAGGACTGGGATTGGTACTGTCCGAGGTGTGCAACCACCTCTGGACCAATCACTGAATCCAGGAGAAAGCTATTCCATGATGGGTCCAGCCAGTGGCCCAAATGGGGCACCATGATGACAACTCCACTTGCAAGGAAGGAGAGGGAGAGAGGTCCTCCCAAGTAAATAATGCTGGCAGACAAAACAGTGTCAAATGCAGTGACCTCACTGCTTATCTAACTCCCACTCCTGTTAGCTGCAGTGATGTCTTCTGCTGATGTCAAAATAGTTAGCCCATTACTATTAAAGATACCTCTTGGGCTTCCCTAGTGGCGCAGTGGTTGAGCGTCCGCCTGCCGATGCAGGGGACACAGGTTCGTGCCCCAGTCCGGGAAGATCCCACATGCCGCGGAGCGGCTGGGCCGGTGAGCCATGGCCGCTGAGCCTGCACGTCCGGAGCCTGTGCTCCGCAACGGGAGAGACCACAACAGTGAGAGGCCCGCGTCCCGCAAAGAAAAAAAAAAAGAAAATTTCACTATTTTGAATTATGAATTTAAATTTAAACTATTACGAATTTAAATTTCACTATTTAAACTTAAATAGCCACACGTGGCTAGTAGCTATCATGTTGGACAGCACAGTACCTGGATTTAAAGCATGCCAAGTTCTTTACCTCTCAGGGCTTTACAACAACAATTCTCTCTGCTTGGGATTGGACATAAGTGAGAAATGTTTCCCCAAAGGAAATCAGGGGGAGATATTCCCAGATTAGGAGGTGGTGGAGAGGTAAGAGCAACAGGTGTCACCTCACTGAGGGGGAAATCAAGGATAACTCAGAGAGCAAATGATAGGGAATGGTGAGGGGACAACCCCAAAGGCGGAGTTCAAATCAGAGCAGTGCTCAAATGTGAATTTGCTTCAGGGTAAAGTGGAAAAGCGAGTTGTGGAGAAATACACACAGTTTGAGTCCATTGATACAAAATCAGAAATCAGCACGACTAAGCAATACATTATTTACAGCTGCAAACATATTAGGCAAAACCAAAAAATAAGCAACAGAACGATAAACACAACATTCACAATAAAGGTGACTTCTGAGGGAAGAGAAGGAGATAAGGGAGGGACAGTGCAGCCCACCCTGGGCGCAGGTGGCATGGGGATCACTGCTGTCGAGAACGTTAAAACAATAAAACAAGTTAAAACTCAGTCAGTCTGTTTTGTAATTTCACCAAGCTCCAGCGATTGTAAACAATGTCAGTGATAAAATACTCTTCCCCTAAAAAAGCTTTTGTTGATTTAGGTTCTAAAAATTGCTGCAATTACTAGATAGATAGACATAGATACAAATACAAATAGATATTGTATATACATACACATATATGTATATGTGTAAACTTCAAATTTTCATATTTTATTACTTATAGTTTGTGCCAGGTATCAACTTTTCTGTCTCTCAACTCCAAATTCATTCTTCTCTCACCTGCTTTGAGATTTTGGAGCTGGGCCTGCAAACATTTCTCCTTTGCCAGCTGACATAACGTTGGCTGTTAGCAGAGGGTGCTGGAGGGACACTGCAAAGGGAAGGGGCTTCTCTTCCCTGGTTCCAGCAGGAGGCTTCCAAGGGAGTTTCACAAGCACCCCAACAAGAGGCTTCCTAGTGAGTTTTGCCAACATCCCAACTGATTGTTTGCTGCCCACCAGCCCTGTCATGCAAGTACTTCAATGAACTATGCAGTGAACCTCAGCTCCTCCTCTCCCACAAGGTCTAATCGCAGCATCTTCCAACTTGTTCTTTCCCTGGTGCGGTAGGTAGAATTCTAAGGACTTCCCCTTGTGTACCTGCCCTGTATAATCCTCAGGATTTAGCATATCATAAATTCTAATCCTGTTGTTAGATAATGTTTTATGGGATAGTTTACTTGAAGAAAGGGCTATTATCTGGGTGAGCCTGACCTAATCACGTGAGCCCTTTAAGTCTGGGTCTACAGATTCAGAGACAGGAAAAAATAAAGATTCAAAGCACAGAAGGATTTGACCTTCCATTGCTGGCTTGAGGATAGATGAGGCCACTTGGCAAGGAATGTGAGTGGCAGCTAGGAGTTGAGGGTGGCTCCCAGCTGACAACCAATAGGAAATAAAGACTTCAGTCCTACAACCACAAGGAACTGAACTCTGCCAACAACAAGAATGAGCTTCCATATGAGAACTCAGTCCTGCTGACACCTTGATTCAGTCTTGTCATACACTGAGCAAAGAACTGATAACCTACAGAACTGTGAGCTAACAAATAGGTGTGATTTTTTTTTAATATTCTTTATTGTGTAAAATATACATAAGATAAAATTTACCGTTGTAACCATTTTTATTTTTTATTTATTTTTTATTTTTTATTTTTTTGCAGTACGCGGGCCTCCCACCGCTGTGGCCTCTCCCGTTGCGGAGCACAGGCTCTGGACGCGCAAGCTCAGTGGCCATGGCCCACGGGCCCAGTCGCACCACGGCATGTGGGATCCTCGCGGACCGGGGCTCGAACCCGTGTCCCCTGCATTGGCAGGCGGACTCTCAACGACTGCGCCACCAGGGAAGCCCCCCATTGTAACCATTTTTAATTGTACAGTTCAGTGTTAGTAAGTAAATTCACATTGTGTACAACCATCTCCCCTGTCCACCTCCAAAACTCTTCTCATCATCCCAAACTGAAATTCGGTACCCATTAAATAGTGAATCCTCATGCGCCTCTGGCAACCAATATTCTTCCTGCCTCTATGAATCTGACTACTAGGTACCTCATATCAGTGGGACCATAGAGTATTTTTTCTTCTGTGACTAACTTATTTCACTTAACGTATTTTCAAGGTTGATTTATATCGTATCATGTGTCAGATACAATGGCCTTCCTTTTTAAGGCTGAAGAATATTCCATTGCATAGATATACCACATCTTGTTTAGCCATTTATCTGTTGATGGATACTGGGGTTGCTTTCACCTTTTGGCTACTGTGAATAATGCTGCTATGAACATAGGTGTACAAATATCTCTTCAAGTCTCTATTTTCAATTATTTGGGGTATATACCCAAAAGGAGAATTGCTGGATCATATGGTAATTCTGTGTTTAATTTTTTGAAGAACCACCATACTGTTTTCCATAGCTGCTAAATAGGTATTGTTTTAAACTGCTAAATTTGTGCTAATTTGTTACTCAGCAATAGAAAATTAATACACTTGAGTATTCTGTCTCAGCCTTAGAAATAGTAAATGCTTCCTACATCTGCTACTCCCATATTGTTTAGAGTTTCTTTACCTCTCTTTGTAGCTAATCTCGTCTTCTAGTTAATAATTTTTCATAAAATTTTCCCTATTCAAATTACTGGTATGGTATGTGTCACCTGAGTGGTCCCTGATGGATAGAATCTTTAATAAATGTTGTGTTCTACATGGAAATTAATTTGTTTATTTTTTATCGAAGTATAATTGATTTACAATGTTGTGTTAGTTTCTGGTGTACAGCAAAGTGATTCAGTTATACATATACATATTCTTTTTCATATTCTTTTCCATTATGGTTTATTACAAGATATAACAAGATATCCCCTGTGCTCTACAGTAGGACTTTGTTGTTTATATATATAGTAGTTTGTGTCTGCTAATCCCAAACTCCTAATTTATTCTTCCCCTATCCCCTTTCCCCTTTGGTAACCATAAGTTTGTTTTCTATGTCTGTGAGTCTGTTTCCGTTTTGTAAATAAGCTCATTTGTATCATTTTTTAGATTCCAGATATAAGTGATATCATATGATATTTGTCTTTCTCTGACTTACTTTACTTAGTATGATAATCTCTAGGTCCATCCATGTTGCTGCAAACGGCATTATTTCGTTCTTTTTTATGGCCGAGTAGTATCGCTCACTCTATCTATCTATCTATATCTATCTATCTATATATATATAGATATACCACATCTTCTTTAATCATTCATCTTTCGGTGGGCACTTAAGTTGCTTCCATGTCTCGGTTATTATAAATAGTGCTGCTATGTACACTGGGGTGCATGTATTTTTACATGGAACTTAATTTGGAGAACAAGTTACGCAGCCAGCCACTAACACATACAGCAGATTCGGCAACATCTACTAATTTTCAGTGGTAAATTAGTAATAGTTTGAATTAGTTTGGGTTTGTCTTGGGTGCATTTCATATCTCTAATCTTTGTGATATTACATATTTTGTGTTTAAATAGTGTATTGGAAATAAACAATGATAACACAGTGATCTAAAGGAAAAGAGAGAACTTGAGTTTTGACACTTCTGTCATTCTATCTGACCACCTGGAGTTTTCAATTTCTGTTTAAAATTTAAAACAATGAAAAAAAATTTTTTTGAAAAAAATTTACAAAGTGTAAATTTTTGGTAGTTCCAATTTTTAATACATATATTAAGTATTTTTTTGAATTTGAATAATATATTTAAAATAGAAATGTATACGTCTTTTTAAATTGTTTATTTTAAATCTAAGTATGAATCAAGAAAATAATAATTTTACTGATTAGTAAATAATCCTCGGGCTTCCCTGGGGGCGCGGTGGTTGAGAATCTGCCTGCCAATGCAGGGGACACGGGTTCAAGCCCTGGTCTGGGAAGATCCCACGTGCCGCGGAGCAACTAGGCCAGTGAGCCACAACTACTGAGCCACAACTACTGAGCCTGTGCGTCTGGAGCCACAACAAGAGAGGCCATAACAGTGAGAGGCCCGCACACCGCGATCAAGAGTGGCCCCCGCTCGCTGCAAATAGAGAAAGCCCTCGCACAGAAACGAAGACCCAACACAGCCCCCAAAAATAAATAAATAAATAGCGTTCCCTTTAAAAAAAAAATCCTTACTGAAAGTAGTTTGTTGTATAAAGGGGGGAGGTATTAAAAAATAATCTACCCTGGGTGTAAGGTACTAGGAGTGCCACTGGGGAGTACACTCAGTAATGATAACATTAGATTTGTACTCATTGTATTGTTATAAATATTGCTCTGTCTTTATTCAATATATTAAAGCAATTTTAAATCAAACAGTGCAAAGTAATACAGAATAGGTCTAATTCTACTTTCTACATTCCCTTCTCTAATCTTGTCCTCCCTAACTTAATTTCCTTCAACCTTTCTGTGCAGACTCTTTGTTTCAAGCTTTCCTCTTACGACAGAATAGCAATACTGGGAATTTAAGTTTCCTAAACCTTCCCTTTTCTGGGTGCTTCTTCTAAAATAAAATGATGGAAGCAATAAATTACCCCAAAGAGAAAGAGATGAAGAGTGTAGAGGGAACTTTTCCTTCACACAGCTTTCAGCCATGGTCCCTTTGACCCTAGGGGTTACCCCTCCTAGGTCTGTCCTGCAAGATCTTTCTGAAGACCCACTGTCTGTCAATCACACGTCCTATCAGACCATGAACCCCAGGGCAGGCACACAGGGGCGCTGCTTACCAAACCAAGTGCCCACGTATTGACCAGCTACCATGGCAACGAGAACTGAGCCGCATTAGCCCTGAGCTGAGTCATCTGAAAGCCCCACTGGACCCCACAGGGAGGAGGGTTATCGACTCTCTCCCTGCCTAGCTCTCCTTCCTGCCACTGCTGCATATTTACTCCACATCAATACTGAGCAGAAAAGGGCCCCTGAATCATCGATGCCTGGATTCGTAAATAAGGGAGCACATTAGTGTCAGCTCGGTTGCTCTTTAGAATTGCCCTGACTTGGCACGAAAATCCCCAAGGCTGGGGCTGCATTCAAGTATTTAAAAGACGTCCCACCAGGTGAGTTTCAGGCAGAACCCCAGTTAAGAACCACTGCTGTATAGACCATGAGCAGAGTTTACAGAAGGACACGCCAAAGGACTTCAGACACAAGATGCTAACCTCACCCAGAGACAGGAACCCTGCCATACAATCGTATTTTTCTCCTATCAGATTGGCAAAGAGCAAAAGTTTGATACTCATGGACAAAGGGCTAATCCCTCTAGTTTATAAAGTGCTTCTACAAATAGATAATGAAGAGACCGATAATCCAATCCAACAGAAAAAGGGCAGGGGAGATGAACCGATAGTTGACAGAAAGGGAAATACAAATGATTCTTAAATGTATGAAAAGATGATTGTTTCATTTATAACAAGAAAATCTAATAAAACAATCCATCCGAAAGTTTGGTAATACACTGATAAGGTCATCTGGAAGCGGCAGGCTGGTGAGAAGGCAAATTGGTAGGGCCCCCAGCAGGCAGAATCTAGAAAATTACAAGCGCTTTTAATCTTTGAGTCATCAATTCCACTCAGGAATCTAACCATCTGATGTAATTGTACATGTGTGAAAAGATTTAAGTACAAGGATATTCATTTTCAGTGTTGTCTGAAGATCAGAAATAACCAATTTCCCAATAGGAGACCAGTTAAATCAATTAGAGTTGATTACTCTGCTGGACAACCATTTAAACGAAAGAAGAGGTCAAATCAATGAAACAATCCCTAGACATTTTATTAAATGTAAAAAAATTACATGGTGTAAAATAGTGTGTGATTAATGACAAAATTATTTTTAGTAATGATCATTTAATAATCACTGTTTTCTCAACTCATACTTTAGATTTAAAATAAATATCTAACTATTATAAAAGACTAAATTTCTATTTTAGGGCTTCCCTGGTGGTGCAGTGTTGAGAGTCCGCCTGCCGATGCAGAGGACATGGGTTCGCGCCCCGGTCCCACATGCCGTGGAGCAGCTGGGTCCGTGAGCCATGGTTGCTGAGCCTGCACGTCCGGAGCCTGTGCTCCACAACGGGAGAGGCCACAACAGTGAGAGCCCTGCGTACTGCAAAAAAAAAAAAAAAAAAAAAAAGATAGCTGTTTCTATTGTGACTATTGCCTAGGACAGTAGACAGCTCATCAGAATTTCTTCCTGCCTCTTTCTTGACTGCTTCCCTCCATGCCAGCCAACCACAGATCTATCCAATCGTCAGGTTACCCACCTCAATAGCAAACCAGAAATGAGGGTGCCAGGGTGGGAAATGCCACCCCAGGGAGCTAACAGACCCCCGTGTGCTTGGTTAGAGCCCCAACAGTCTCTCTCTTGTTCAGGCTCTAAGAATGAATCAGCTCACCCCTGCTGCAGAAATGTTTACTGCACTGAACTTTAATAAAACCATGCTTAGACTCGAGGAACCATCGCCACTTATATCCTCTTTGACTTTCTAAGCCTATTTTTATTATCCCCCTTCTCGGTGAGGGTTGTATATATTTGGGGGCCGCGTTCCTTTCATAATAAGTAAACATGTTGGTAAATACTAATTAGAGTTAACATGCATTAAGTGATTGGTATGGGGCCAGGGATGGTGCTGGGGCATTGGCCTCCATTAGGTTACGCCACCATCGCAAGAACCGAATAAGGCTAGCACTCTAATGATCCCCATTTAACAGAGGAGGAGACCGAGGTGCAGAAAGATGAGCAGAGTAGATGCTATGGAAACAGTCTGGTAGTTCCTAAAAAAGTTAAATACGTGGTTTGCCATATGACCCAGCAATTTCAGTCCTAGGTATACACACAAAAGAAATGAAGACGTATATCTACACAAAAACGTGCCCAGAAATGTTCACAGCAGCACTAGTCACAATAGTCAAAAAGTAGGAAATATCCAAATGTCCATCCACAGGCCTAGGGATAAACAAAATGTTATATATCCGCACAATGGAATTTCATTCGGCCATAAAAATGAACGAGATACTGATTCAGGCTGCAACGTGGATGAACCTTGAAAACATGATGCTCATTGAAAGAAGCCAGACACAGAGGCTACACACTGTATGAGTCCATTGATATGAAACGTCCAGAACCGGTAAACCCATCGAGACAGAGAGCAGGTTGGTGGTTGCCAAGGGCTGGGGATAGAAGGAAATGGGGAGGGGCTGCAATGGGGTGATGGGGTTTCTCTGGGGGTGATAAAAATGTTCTGGAATAGATAGTTATCATGGATGTACAATTCTATGAATTTACTAAAACCCACTGAATTGTGTACTTTAATATGGTGAATTTTATACTAAGTGAATTATATCTCAGTTTTGTTTTGTTTTGTTTTTTTGCGGTACGTGGGCCTCTCACTGTTGTGGCCTCTCCCGTTGCGGAGCACAGGCTCCGGACGCACAGGCTCACCGGCCATGGCTCACCGGCCCAGTGGCTCCGCGGCATGTGGGATCTTCCCGGACCAGGGCACAAACCCACGTCCCCTGCATCGGCAGGAGGACCTCCAACCACTGCGCCACCAGGGAAGCCCTATATCTCAGTTTTTTTGAGAACGAGGCAGAGCAGGAATTTAACCTCAAGGCTATCTGACCTGAAGTCTCAATTACCACGTTCTGAGAATCTCATGTGGCTACAAACCCAAACTCCACTTCACTTCCTAAATATCTTCCTTCACTCAGTCCCCACTAATCGAGCTTCTAGAGTTGATGTCAGGCCAGGCAGGGAAACGCTAAGTGCCTGAACAGAGCCAATGATTTGGACATGCCAATAGGCCTTCATTTCTGCTGACCACCAGAGCCTGGGGCCGGCTCCTCCCAGGCCTGAGACCCACAGCAGCATCACAGACAGGCTGCGTTAAACAATGCTTTATGGCATTCTCAGCAGTCAGCAAGTTAATCACAACTGCCCCGAGTGAGGCCCGCTCCCCCTTTAATACCACCGAGCCGGTTCCCGAAGGAGGCGGCAAGATGGCTGGCGCGCGTGCATTTTGCTTCACTGATACAAAATAATATTTCTTCTCCTGCAAGTCTCCTCAATTTCCACCCAACATCTGCCCAAAGAAGACCCAAAGCAAAAGGCAAGGACACAGACCTTAAAGGACACAGACCTTAAAGCTTCAGAAATCTGGGGTCGGATCCTGGCTCTGCCACTTATGACGGTGGCCTCAAGGTGGAGCTTCATTTCTCTGAGCCTCAGTCTACCCACATGTCAAGTGGAGCTAATAACTTCCACCCTTTTCATGGTTATCCTGGGAACCAGGAGATGCTGAATTTGAATGTTCCAGTTTTGCACTGGGGGCTCAGCGCGTAGCAGCTGTTATTGTTAATTGTCTTCTTAGATGAGCTGGGTTATTCCCACATCATTTCCCCCAGCACACTGAATTGTGGGGATGGCAGCAAACATGCGGCCCAGGAAGTGTCTCAAAATTTCAGTGCACCTGGACGCTTGTTTACACAAAGACACAGCCCCAGAGTTTCTGATTCAGGAAGGAGACTGAAGATGCTGCCTTTATGATAACCAACTCAGGGTTTAAGACTTTTGGATAACGATTTTCAGTCCTGGCTGCACATTGAAATCACCTGGAAAAGGTTAGGTTTCTTTTTTTTTTTTTTTCATGCCTAGACCCTACCCCCAGAGATTCTGATTATTGGGGTTTTTGCATGGCCAGGACATTGGGATTTTTTTAAGCTCCCAGTAATTGCAATGTGCAGCCAGGGCTGAGAACCCCTGCCATGAGCCAGGGCTTCTCACAGTGTGGTCCAGCATCCCTGGGAATTTATTTAAAATGTAGGGCTTTCCTCGTGGCACAGTGGTTAAGAATCCACCTGCCAATGCAGCGGACATAGGTTCGAGCCCTGGTCCAGGAAGATCCCACATGCCATGGAGCAGCTAAGTCCGTGCACCACAACTACTGAGCCTGTGCTCTAGAGCCCGAGAGCCACAACTACTGAAGCCCGCATGCCTAGAGCCCATGCTCTGCAACAAAAGAAGCCCCCGCAATGAGAAGCCCGCGCACCACAACGAAGAGTAGCCCCCGCTCACTGCAACTAGAGAAAGCCCGCGTGCAGCAACAAAGACCCAACGCAGCCAAAAATAAATAA
This sequence comes from Delphinus delphis, assembly GCF_949987515.2. NCBI lineage: Eukaryota > Metazoa > Chordata > Mammalia > Artiodactyla > Delphinidae > Delphinus > Delphinus delphis. Next base: position 65,302,715 of record NC_082697.1, on the reverse strand, counting down.
ATAATTTTTTTTAATGCAAATTCTCTCTCTGTCCTTCCCCAACCGACTGAGTCAGAAATTCTGGGGGTGGGACCAGCGCACGGTGGTTCAATAAGCCATCTGGGAGATTCTGAAGCACACTCAAGCATAAGACACCCCACTACAAGGCACGGTCTCCCCTAACTTGCATGAGGATAAGAATTACTGGGTGGGGGTATCATTCCTAGACACCTCCCCACCCAGCCTCTGATCCTCAGAGGCTGCAGTAGGGACTGGAAATGTGCATTTTTACCAAGCACCCCTTTACTCTCCTGCTCAGTCTCCCAATGATTCCTACAGCCCTCGGAATTAAATCCAAAATCCTCTCCTCAGCCCATCCCTTCTGAGCCTCAGGCAAGTCAGGGCAACACTGGCTTAAAGAAATGCCAGGTAGGGAACCAGACACCCTACCCACCCCTACCTCCACCACCAGGCTTTCGCCTCATGGTCTTTATCGTTCTGTTACAGAGGCTGTTGAGAGCACTGCACACAGTTTCCCTGAAGAGCTTCTCTAACTAAATAATTATTTTTACATCCAAACCAACATTACCTCTGCCACCTGTTTACTTAGACAATAACCTAAATCAGAGAATATTAAAATATACATATACACACCACACATATATATACATTTACATACCAGGCATGCATATACACACCACACGTGCATATGCATACAACATAGACATATATACCATACATGAATATGCATGCCACATATACATGTGGCTCCACCTCCTAGAGTAATGAAAATAAAAACAAAAATAAACAAAGGGGACCTAATTAAACTTAAGAGCTTTTCAACAGCAAAGGAAACCATAAACAAAACGAAAAGACAACCTACAGAATGGGAGAAAATATTTGCAAATGATGTGACTGACAAGGGCTTAATTTCCAAAGTATACAAACAGCTCATACAACTCAATAACAAAAAAACAAACAACCCAATCAAAAAAATGGGCAGAAGATCTAAATAGACATTTCTCCAAAGAAGACATACAGATGGCCAAAAAATGCATGAAAAGATGCTCAACATCACTAATTATTAGAGAAACGCAAATAAAACTACACTGAGGTATCACCTCCCACCAGTCAGAATGGCCATTATCAAAAAGTCTATAAACAATAAATGCTGGAGAAGGTATGGACAAAAGAGAACCCTCTTAAACTGTTGGCGGGAATGTAAGTTGATACAGCCACTATGGAGAACAGTATGGATGTTCCTTAAAAAACTAAAAATAGAGTTGCCATATGATCCAGCAATCCCACTCCTGGGCACGTATCCAGAGAAAAACATAATTCGAAAAGATACGCACACCCCAATGTTCATTGCAGCACTATTTACAACAGCCAAGACATGGAAACAACCTAAATGTCCATCAACAGATGAATGGATAAAGAAGACGTGGTACATATATACAGTGGAATATTACTCAGTCATAAAAAGAATGAAATAATGCCATTTGCAGCAACATGGATGGACCTAGAGATTATCTACTAGATAAAGTAAGTCAGAGAAAGACAAATATCGTATGATATCACTTATATGTGGAATCTAAAAAAATGATACAAATGAATTTATTTACAAAACAGAAATAGACTCACAGACATAGAAAACAAACTTATGATTACCAAAGGGGAAAGGTGAGGGGGAGAGATAAATTAGGAGTTTGGAATTAACATATACACACTAATATATATATAAAATAGATAATCAACAAGGACCTACTGTAGAGCACAGGGAACTTGACTCAATATTCTGTAATAACCCACATGGGAAAAAAATCTGAAAAAGAACAGATATGTGTATATGTATAACTGAATCATTTTTCTGTACACCTGAAACTAATACAACATTGTAAATCAACTATACGTCAATATAAAAAAAATTAAAATAAATAAATAATAAAATAAAAATATATATATACACAGCACACGTATATATACATTTACATACCACACGTGCATATACACACACATACACATATATACCATATATGCATAATCACACCACATATACATGTCCATGCCACACATGTCTATACATGTCACATATACACACAACACGTGCGTATGCATACCACGTATACAGGCACATACCACATACACATATACGTACTCCATACGCACTTACATATACCTATATATACCACATATACTTACCACACATGCATACACATGCCACATATACAGATACACGGCACACATACCTATATACACCACGTACACCTATACGTATGCCCACCCATAACACTTCCTGAACACCAGCTCCCGCCCCTGCCCTGCACACACGCACACCTCTCTCCCCAGGTGCCACTCATACTCAATTGTCAGAAGCTTTGGTCTTTCTGAGTCACTCTGGGGCCCAGAATATTTGCTGAGACCCTGGACCCCACAATCAGTGGGGGACAGACAACAGTCTCCTACCCAAAATCTGCCCCCTTCTTCCTTGCCAACAGCTCCCCAGTCTTGTGCAGGATGGGATGGCCAAGCACTCAGGGAAGGTGGCCCATCTCCAGGAGAAACTTCCAAGCTAAGGGGTCACAACCTTTCAGACCCGATAGCTCCTTTTTTCTAATAGAAATATTTGTAATCCCCGCATTACTCCCCCAAAGGGAAATTCAAGGATACCTACACACATAATTTTTTTGTTAAATCAGAATAATGACCTGGTTGTAATATAAAGAAGAAATTAAAGGATATCTATAATAAAAAATAATAGGCATTTCAATATATAAATGCCCAGACACCACCACCTGGACGACATCAGGATGAAGCAGACACATGCTTATAGCCCGACTCAAAGTCACCATAAAAGCAACGGCCACAAACACCAACAGGCACGGGCCTGTGGGGAGTCCCTCAAACACCACCGAGCTGGTTGCCACCAGTGATGTGAGCTCCTGAAATAGAGAGGGAGCAACTCTTGTTAACGTTCTCAGCAAAACAAAGTACAGTCTTTCTTTGTTACAGTCTGTAGCTGCATCCCTGGAAAAGTTGGTCAACATTAAAACCCTCAAAGCATGTTGTGTTTATATGCAAAGTGGAGTTAGGTTCTAAGTTCAGATGATTATAATGAATGTCTAGAAGGAACACTTTTCACTAGGGGGACTGCTCCATGCATTGCAAGATATGTAACATCTCTGGTCCCCGCACTCTAAATGCCTTTGGCACCCTCTGGTTGTTGTGACAACATCAATGTCCCCATGCATTTTCAAAAATACCCCCTGGGATCAGTACCATACCTGTGGAAAGCTACAGGTTCCAACAAGGAGATAGCCCCCTTGGTCCCTTCCTCCCACCCTGTGGGTTTTGAATGCTATTGTGTGAGGACATGATGCTTGGAACTTTGGCAGCCATCTTGGGGCCATGAGGTAAAGACTGAAACTTCACAGAGATATCACCTTAGCGCCTAACAATCATTGAGTCAATTCCCCGACCCTCTAACTGCCTGCTTCCAGACATCCCATCACACAAATCAAATGCCTTTATTGTTTAAGCTCTATTGCTTGAACATTCTCTGACTTGCAATGGAACACATCTTTACTAATAGAGGTAGACCCAACAGGCCAGCATGGGTGAATAAAACAAATATAAAAGATCCAGGCCATAAAATGATATGATGCCTCAGATTTTACTTTAAATACTCCCAGCAAAAACAAACAAACAAAAATGACTTCCGGGGCTTCCCTGGTGGCGCAGTGGTTGAGAGTCTGCCTGCCAATGCAGGGGACACGGGTTCGTGCCCTGGTCCGGGAAGATCTCACATGCCGCAGAGCGGCTGGGCCCATGAGCCATGGCCGCTGAGCCTGTGCGTCTGGAGCCTGTGCTCCGCAATGGGAGAGGCCACAAGTGAGAGGCCCGCGTACCGCAAAAAAAAAAAAAAAAGACTTCCAGTTATAAGATGAATAAGTGCTGGGGCTGTAACATATAGCATTGTGACTATACAATCCTGTACTGTACATTTGAAAGTTGCTAAGAAAGTAGATTTTTAAAGTTCTCGCCACAAAAAAAAAAAACCAAAAAACTGTAAATATGTGAAGTGACGGATGTGTTAACTAACCTTATTGTGGTAATAATTTTTCGATATATACATATATCAAATCGTTACATTATACACCCTATACTTACACAATGTTGTATGTCAATTACATCACAATAAAGTGGGGGGGCGGAACGGGATGGGATTGACAAGATTTCCTTTTAAGATAAATCTTGAGAAATCCTCCTTGAGAAAAACATTTGAATTTTGGCTGTGGGGACAGATGAAACAAGATGGCAAATGTTGACGGCCGCCGAAGCCAGGCAATGGATATACTACACATAACGTACTGTATACGACTGTGAAAAGCATCATAAGAAAGAGGTGAAAATATATAATATTTTTAAAGGGTAATTGTTTTTTTAAAAGTTGGCTCACTTCTCTCCTGAAGCTAGGCTATAATTCTCACTTTGTTTTTTTAGAAGAACTGGAGACTGTCCTGAGGGTTGAAACCTGCATCACAAAATGGGTCCCTGTAGATTTCATCATCTCAAGAGTACAGATTAGGGTAACGGAATATGTTATAGCCCCGTGGCTGAGCCCAATGGCTTGACAGCCGGAAGTCCAGGCTCTGCTATTTATCGGGTGTGTGACCTTAGGCAAGTTACTGACCTCTCTGGGCCTCAGTCACCACTGCTGTAAAACAGGTTTAACAACAGTGCCCACCTCTTGCATGACGGTAAGAAACAAATGAAACTACATGTGTACTTAAGAAACAGTAGCTGCTGTGGCTATTATTTTATATTTACTTCGAGTCTAAAGCCTGGACTCTCAGCCTTCCCTTGCCACCCAGGGAAATGACTAGGTGTTCTCAAGCTTTTAACCTGACTGTGTTTCTGAGCACCCCCACCTCCATTCTGATCTTATCTCCCCTCCCCTCCCCACTCCATCCCAGTATTAATATGGAGTGAACACTTATAATGTCAAGCACTGGGCTGGGTTCTTTACCTGGATTATCTCATTTAATCCATGATATTATTAGACCCATTTTACAGAGGAGAGAACTGAGGCTCAGAGAGGTTAAAGGCGTACACCTCCCAGGTGGGCTCTGAAACCAGGTGTACCTGATTCCCTAAAGTTGGAGTCGTTTTAAAAGTTCTCCCACCACAGGTATTGATGGGTCAGAATAAAGGTCTCACCCCAAAGACTTGCCCACATTTGGTCTCTACACACAGGTACCACCCAATTTTTTAGACCCATTCTGCAGATAAGAAAGCTTAGTCCTACAGTCTATCCCAGCAGCAGAGATGGACCACCTTTCTGATTTCCACATCTCATGAGCTGGGTGTGAAGCTCACATCTCTGGACTCTCCATCCAGTGCTCATTGCACTCCTCTCCCCAGTCTACCGCCTACCCCTCAGCGCTGACCCAATTCTGCACCCCAGGCCTGGGGAAGCAGGGGGAGTGACACAGTGGACAACTGGTCCAGGGATCAGAAGATGCAGTTCTGGCACCAGTAAGTTGTGTGAACTTGGGTCACTGACTTCCCTTCTCTAAGCCCCAAATTCCTCATCTCACCCCAAACCCTACATCTGTGGTCATCTCAACAGCCCCCAGGGAGAGTCCCACTCTCCTCTCACACCCTGACCCCCCATTCCTCACCCTCACCTTCAGAAGGTGGAGACACAAAGAGTAATAAAACACAAAGAAGCCTGCTCTTTGGAGCCCAAAGTTGCTGTCCTTTCAAGGACAAAGAGAAACAGACCTGCATTAACCACTTACACCTCGACCTCCCCAGAGCTGGGTGAGGAGCCATATCTGCGGGAAGCACTGCCACCCTGTGGTCACTAGGATCCACTGCAGGCCACCTCCAGGGGCTTGCAAGAAGTCCGCCATCTGCTGAAGGGCTGAGGTTCAAAAGGGGAAGAGGAAGGCACCGTTGGCCCTTAGGGGTGGCAAAGTGCAACAAGGCCAGGAGGAGAGAGAGGGCGATATGGCACACTGGGAAGTGCAAAGGGCGGTTCCCTGCCGGGCATGCTCTTCCCCAGATACGACACACTCCCTCTCTCACCCCTCCAAGCCTCCACTCACAGGTGTCGTCTCTCACCACCCTATTTAAAATGGCAATGTCAGCATGCCCCACAGCCCTGTGCTCTATATTTCCCTGTAGCGCTCATCCCATCAAAGGGGTTATGTACTTCAGTGCCTTCGACCACAGGTCTTGCCAATTGTGTCTCCCCAACTAGAAGGTTCGTTTTAACAGGACAGGAAGTTTTGTCTGTCTTGCTGGCTGCTGTGTCCCCAGCACCTAGGATAGTCCCTGGCCCCTAGCACATTTATTTTCAGTTGAATCAATGAATCAATGAATGAATGGGTTCAGTGGCTAAGGCAAGCCGCCAAGGGTCTCTGAGCCTCAGTGTCCTCAATAGTAAAATAAGGATAAAAACAATCCCCTCTATCTGCATCCCAGGATTACAGTGAAGATCAAATGAGCTCCTATTCAGTGGGTTCTGTAGTAAGTTGAATGCGTCCCTCAAAAATTCACGTCCACTCAGAAGCTCAGAATATGATCTTATTTGGAAATATGGTCTTTGTAGATGTAATTAGTTAGCACAGGGCCATCCTGGATTAGGGTGAGCCCTAAATCCAATGGCACGTGGGGAAGAAGCCCATTCAAGGACGGAGACAGAGATGGGAGTGATGCTGCCTCCAGACAAGGAACACCTGGGGCCACCAGAAGCTGGAAGAAGCATGGACAGACTCTTCCCTTCAGCAGAAGCATGGAGCTACCAACACCTCGATTTTGGATTGCTCACCTCCGGAACTGTGAGAGAATAAATGCCTGCCGTGTTAAGCCACCTAGTTTGTCACACTTTGTTGTTGCAGCAGCCACAAGACACTAAAACAGGTTCCTGTTTAACACGCTGGAAGGGGCGAAACAGATGTCTGTGGTTGAATGACATGCATATCCTGTTCACCACAGCCCCGGTCAGCACGGATTCTTTATACGTATTTTTCTCTGGAATGTTTTTTTCTAAAACTAAAGGCTAGGGACTTCCCTGGTGGTGCAGTGGCTAAGAATCCACCTGCCAATGCAGGGGACATGGGCTCGAGCCCTGGTCCGGGAAGATCCCACATGCCGCGGAGCAACTAAGCCCGCGCACCACGACTGCTGAGCCCGCGTGCCACAACTACTGAAGCCCGCGTGCCACAACTACTGAAGCCCGCGCGCCTAGAGCCCGTGCTCCACAACAAGAGAAGCCACCGCAGGGAGAAGCCTGCGCACTGCATAGAAGAGTAGCCCCTGCTCGCCGCAACTAGAGAAAAGCCTGCGTGCAGCCACAAAGACCCAACGCAGCCAAAAATAAATATAAAATAAAGAAATTTATAATAAAAATAAAGGCCTTTGCCTCATGCTGAATACAAATGTGCACACGGCCAGTGCGTGCGGGAGTCAGCCGGGGCTCCACAGTCTCAGCCATGGAGCGTGAACAGCTCCTGCTGCAGGTGGTCTCCGGCAGAGGAGGCTCCTAGGGTGGCGGGTTTCCCAATTGGTACGGCTCACTCTGCACCCACCTCTCTTTCTCCTGCTTCTCTTGGGTTTGGTGGACGATTCTGGCCTATCATGGAGTATCAGAGGTACACTGGTGAGAAAGCCAGACCTGGTGGTGAAGTAAAGGCTTTCCACCAGCTCTAGGCTCCTCCAAGGAAATGGGTGTGTTAGTTTCTTACTGCTGCTGTAACAACTTACCACAAATTTATGACTTAAAACCACATTTATTTATCATTTCACATTTCTGGAAGTCAAGAGTCTGAAATAGGTTTTATTAGGCTAAAAGTAAACGTGTTGATCGAGCTGGTTCCTTGTGGAAGCTGTAGGGGACAATCCATTGCCTTGACTTCTCCAGCTTCTAGAAGCCACCCGCATTCCTTGGCTCATGGCCCCTTCCAGTCAGCAGCCTCTACACTCCATCCTCTGCTTCCATCGTTACATCTCTTTCTCTGACTCTGACCCTCCTGTCTCCCTCTTTCCCTTATAAGGGCCCTTGTGAGTCCATGCCGCCCACCTGCATGACACAGGATCATCTCCCATCTCAAGACCCTCAACTTAATCCCGTCTGCAAAGTCCCTTTGCCACGTAAGGTAACATTCACAGGTTCTAGAGATTAGGACGCTGGCATCCGTGGAGGTGGGGGCCATTGTTTTGCTGACCACAGTAGTGAAGGGAGAAAGATGGTCAACACCAGCCAGCAGTTTGGGTCAGCTGGAAGCCTTCTGACATTTCCCATGGCCCCCCGGCCATTCTCTGCCCAGAAGAGGAAAGATTTCCTCAATACATAGAACAGATAATGCCTCTGCCTGCTGTCAACCTCCCATATCTTCCTGTCACTCAGAATAAAACCCGAACTTCTGACTACAGGGATCTCCCGATCTGACCTTGGCCACTTCACCCGACCTCATGGCCCAACACACTGCAGCTTGCTAACTGTGCTCTAGCCACTCTCTCCTTCTTTCTGTTCCTCAAACACAGAAGGTCATTCCCACCTCAAGACACTTGCACGTGCTGTTTCCACTGTGTGAACTGCTCTTCCCTCTTCCCTTCCACCCAGGCACCTTCTCGTGCTGCAGGTCTCTGCTCACAGAGGCCCACTCGGACCACCGTATCCAAAGGAGCCCCCCCACCCATGCCCATTATTCCAATGTGATTATTCCATCACATTCTTTTCTTTTCTTCATAGCACTTATCACTATCTGAAGTCATCTCAACTCTTTTATTTACTCGCTTCCCTTCTGTCTGTAATGAAGGTAAAGCTCCAGGAGACTAGGAACCTCACCTGCCTTCGCTGCTGCATCTCCAATGCCGAGCACTGTGCTTGGCAAGTAAGAAGTGCTTGTTAATTGTTTGTTGTATCAACAAGTCTCATAGGTAATCATACTTACAGGTATTATTATTACCCCTATTTTACTGAGGAGAATACTGAGGTACAGAGAAGTTCGGTAACTTGTCCAAGGTCACAGAGCTATGTACTAGCTTCCTAAGGCTGCTGTAACAAAGTACCATAAACTGGGTGGTTTAAACAACAGGAGTTCATCGTCTCACAGTTCTAGAGGCTGCGAGTCCAAGGTCAAGGTGTCAGCAGGCTTGGTTCCTCCTGAGGGCTGTGAGGAAAGGATGTGTCCCAGGCCTCTCTCCTTGGCTTGTGGATGCCATCTTCTCCCTGTGTCTCTTCACATTGTCTTCCCTCTTGCATGTCCGTGTCCAATTTCCCCCTTTTATTAGGACACCTGTCAGATTGGATTAGAGCCCACCCTAAATGACCTCACTTCAACTTGATTACCTCTGTAAAGACCCGATCTTCTAAGAGCCCACATTCTGCAGTCCTGGGGCTTAGAACTTCAACATATGAATTTAGCAGTGTGGGAGGACAATTCAGCCCATGAGAACTAGTATGTGGCACAGGCAGGATTCAAACCCAGGGCTGTGTGACACGACATCACCGCAAGAGAGAGGAAGGTGACTATAGTGGCTGGTGGTATTGGTGGCCCCTACTGTCATGCAGTCTGACTTCTCTCGCTCAACCCCACCTACTCATTTATAGCAAAGCCCAAAGCATGAGGCACACCAGAGACACTGGCAGAATCAAAACATGAGATATCTGCCCGGAGACACTTTTAACAGGACAAAGAGATGTCTCCCCCTAGTGGGAGTCGCAGGAAATGCCATTGGGAGGAAGGAGAAAAGGGAGCCTTGTTCAGGTTCCTCTTGAGTGAGAACTTGAAAGTGAAGCTGGACAACAGTCATGACGACCCTGGGGGGCAGGGCAGCCACTGCCGCTCAGTTCCAACTCTGGGCTCTGCAGGATGGTGGGGTCTCGGCTCCCAGAGAGGACATCTCCACCAGGGGGCAGCAAAGGTCCCATTAATTTTCAAGCTACAGCCGCCATCTGGTCCCTTTGAGCTCCTTGTGGTGAGAGATGAGCAGGCAAAGAAAGGAGCCACCGTCCAGGCAGCAGGAATCACCTCTCGGATTAGCGGGAGAGGCAGGGCTGCCTTCCCACCAAGGGGTCGGGGCAAGGATGTTTAGCATCCGCATGACTTCACCTGGGCACCTCGTGCCAGCTTCTGATAGTCTCTTAGTCAGTTCAGCTGCCATAACAAAGTACCACAGACTGGCTTTTCACCAATTTATTTCTCACAGTTCCGGAGCCTGGAAGTCCAAGATCAGGTTGCCAGCAGGGTCGGGTTCTAGTGAGGGCATCTTCTAGGTTACAGACAGCCAATTTCTCATTGTATCCTCACATGCAGAAAGAGGAGGCTCTCTGGGACCCATTTTATAAGGGCACTAATCCCATCCCTGAGGACTCCACCCTCATGACTTAATCTCCTCCCAAAGGCCCCACCTCCTAATGCCATCACATTGGGGGTTAGGATGTCAACATATGAATCTAGGGGGACACAAACAGTCCATGGCACGTGGAGAAGGCTCAAGTGCAGCAGCCACAGCCTGAGTAGGGGATGGTGACCTTGAAGATGAAGATCTCGGTCAGTCCCAAGTAAACCCCTGGGCCAGCAGGGGACATGGCCAAGGCCAAGGAGATGGAGAGTGAATAAGAGAGAACAGAGACAGGAACGCCTGCTGGAAGCTGAGTCTCCCTCCCAGCCTTTTCCCTTCAGGAAGGAGGTGGGCAGACACTGACATGGAGCCCAGGACACAACTCAGACTCCAGTTTCATGGAATACCATCCTAATACATGAGAGAAGTTCTAATCTCTTGCAATCATGCAGAAGGGATATATTAAGTGAAAAGAGTGAGGGTCCATATTCATATCTGCTTGTAATGATTCTGCACCGAATTACAATGTGTTTTTCCCACACCACCAAGCAATTCTTTGACACCAGCTGTGTGTCCTACAGTTCAACTCAATTCTGACACTCTCTACCTGGAGATAGCACCAGGTCCCACAGGTTGTGGACTCAGTTCTACAAGACCCCCACTTCCACCCCCACCCCACCCCAAGATACCAATCATATATCCAGTTTGTCTCCTGTGCTTCTGACTGATCAGTTATACATTGGAGCTTCTTCATGTTCGATTAATTTGCTAGAGCATCTCACAGAACTCAGAGAAACATTTTGCTTACTAGGTCACGGGTTTATGACAAAAGAATATAACTCAGGAACAGCCAGATGGAAGAGACACATCAGGCAATGTATGGGGAAGGGGCGTGGAGATTCCTTGCCCTCTCCAAGCACACCACTCCCTCCAAATCTCCATGTGTTCACCAACCCAGAAGCTCTCTGAAACCCATGCTTTTTGGGTTTTTATGGAGGCTTTAGTATAGAGGCATGATCGATTCAATCATTGGCCACTAGTGACTGATTCAGCCCCTCTCCCCTCCCTGAAGAAGTGGGACTGAAAGTTCCCACCCTCTAATCACTTGGTTGGTTCCCCTGAGAACAAGCCCCCATCCTTAGGTGCTTCCAAAGTCACCTCATTAACATAACAGAAGACTCCTTTCTGCTCTCATCACAGGAAATTCCAAGGGTTTTAGGAGCTCTGTTCCTGGAACAGAGATGAAGACCAGATATATATTTCTTATTATAAATCACAATATCACAGCTTGAACTTGAATTTGTAGAAATAAAAACTTCTGGAATCCCGCAGAAGAAAGGAAGAGCAGTGGTTACCCGTGAGGGAGGTTACGTGGGTGCATGGCTGCAGAAAGGAGGACAGAGCTGCAGCAGACAGGCTGAGGGGAGAGAGGGGCTGAGATGGAGGCTGTAAGGCACCTGCCAACCGCGGTCATCAGCACAGAGCCAAGTGTCCCAGGAGGAAGAGATGCCGTTTTCTCTCACTGAGCCCCTGGAAAGCGCTCTGCAGCCCCCCTAAAGGATGGGGTTTTACACTGGGTATCTCTTTACATTGCTGTTTTTTTGTGGGTTTTTAAAAATTAATTAATTTAGTTTTGGCTGCTTTGGGTCTTCGTTGCTGCACGGGCTTTCTCTAGTTGTGGCGAGCGGGGGCTACTCTTCATTGTGGTGCGTGGGCTTCTCATTGCTGTGGCTTCTTTCTCTTGTTGTGGAGCACAGGCTCTAGGCGCACTGGCTTCAGTAGTTGTGGCACGCGGACTCAGTAGTTGTGGCTCGCGGGCTCTAGAGCACAGGCTCAGTAGTTGTGGCGCACGGGCTTAGTTGCTCCGCGACGTGAGGGGTCTTCCCAGACCAGGGATCGAACCCGTGTCCCCTGCATTGGCAGGCGGATTCTTAACCACTGTGCCACCAGGGAAGTCCTACATTGCTGGTTTTTAACTGCTTGAACATATTATCCACCAAGAAGTAAATTTTAAAAATAACCTTAACTATTTTAGAGTGCATGTATGTTGTTACAAATTTTCTGGGTCTTACAAGTCTTCATACACTTCAATATAGAGAATCTGCTTTTAAAAATCAAGCTTCAAGAAATAACTTTTTGAAAAATGCAAATAAGTACCTTTCCTGCAGGACTGTTGATAAACAGGGGAAATCTAGAAATAATCCAACTGCACAATGATAAGAAGTAGTTACATAATCATGGATCCAGGCTTAAAAGCCATGCTTATAAACTAGTTTTTATAAAATTCCATGTGTAAAACTTGTTTTAAGAAAACGTTGTCAAGAGGTAACAAGCGTTGGTGAAAATGTGGAGAAAGGACAATCCTTGTGCCCTGTTGGTGGGAATATAAATTGGTACAGTCTTTACAGAAGAATGTATGGAGACTCCTCAAATATTAAATATGATCCAGCAATCCCACTTCTGGGTATATAACCAAAGACATGCAAACAATCTGTGTCTACTGACAGATGAATGGATAAAGAAAATGTGATAGATAGATAGATGATAGATAGATAGAATTCGAACATAGAAAGAATGCCATTTGTGACAACATAAATGAAACTGGAGGGGATTATGTTAAGTGAAACAAGGCAGACACAGAAAGACAAACTATATGATTTCACTTATATGTAAAATCTTTTTAAAGCCAAATTAACAGAAACAGCAAGTAGAATAGTGGTTGCCAGGGGCTGGGGTGGGAGTGGGGGTATGGGAGGGAATGGGGAAATATTGGTCAAAGGGTACAGCTTTCCAGTTATAAGATGAATAAGTTCTGGGGATGTAATGGACAGCATGGTGACTATAGTTAGTAACACTCTATTGTTTACTTGAAAGTTGCTGTGAGAGCAGATCTTAAATGATCTCTCCACCACCACCACCACCACACAAAAATGGTAATTATGTGAGATAATGGAGGTGCTAACTAACTTTATAGAGGTAATCATTTCACAATATATACATGTAACAAATTATCATGTTGTATACCTTAAACTTACACAACGTCAATTATATCTCAATAAGACTGGAAGAAGAGAGAAAATGTTGTCAGGTTAATTATCTATCTGGGCTGACAATGAAATATGATACAGTCATTTAAGTTTTTTCAAATAACATTCAACCATGTGCCATGATATTTAGGATTTATAGTATTTGTTGGGTTTTCTGCAATAAGCATATGTTAGTTTTATAGTGAGAGAAGCTGTTTTACCATAAGCTGTATTAAAGTAAAATAAGGAAGTGAAGGGGTTTGAGGGGTCTTGGACCTCCCAGGACCTCCTCATCCCTGTGTGGCCACACTGGTCTTCTCTGTCAGCCAAGTTCGACTATTTCACCAGGTAAGATTTACTGAAATCCAGACATCAGCTCCACATTCTCTCTGTAACTGCAGATGGGTCTCTCCCCAATCTGTCTCCATCATGGACTGAATGTTTGTGATCCTCCTAAATTCATACATTGAAGCCCTAACCCACAATATGATGGTATTAGGAGATGGGGCCTTTGGGGGGCAATTAGGTTTAGATGAGGTCACGAGGGTGGGGCCCCCATGATGGGATTAGTGTCCTTGTAAGAAGAGGAGAGACAACAGAGCTCTCTCTCCACCATGTGAGGACACAGTGAGAAGGCAGCCAACTACAATCTAGGAGGAGAGTTTTTACAAGAACCCGACGATTCTGGCACCCTGATCTTGGACTTCCAGCTTCTAGAACTGTGAGAAATAAATATCTGTTGTTTATAAGCTGCCCAGTCTATTGTATTTTGTTACTGCAGCCAGAATGGACCAAGACAATCTCCCTCCTAGCAGCCAGAGGAATAATTACAGAATTTGCCTCTGATCGTGTAGCCCTGCTTAAACTTTTTGGCTGGCCCCACTGCCCTCAGGACAGACCTACACCCCTTACTTTCCACCCTTCCACCCTCCTCTAGGGCCCCTACCATCCTGTTCCCTGTGCTCCAGCTACCTTGGACTACTTTCAGCTCTTCAAACACTACCTAGGCCTTTGCTCATGAGGTTTCCCACACTGAGAGCCCCATTTTCCTGATCTTTCACCCAATTAGCTGAGAGTCAGCCTCCAGGGGTCAACTTAGGTGTCATTGCCTCTGACCCCCCAAGTCAGAGGTAGGAACTTTCCTCTGAACTCCTGGGCCCTGCGCCAGCTCTCTCAGAGCAAGTACTACATCTATAACTGTCTATTCGTGATTGTATGAGTCAGTCCCACCAGAACAGATGATCCTCTCCAAACAGGACAATGTAGAAAATATTGCTTGGGTTAATATTGCCAGGTAACAAAGAATCCCAAAACTTAGTGACTCAACATAACAACACAGTTTTATTATCTCTTTTGATTCTAGGGGTTGACCAGGCTCAGCTGGCAATTCTTCCACTCTACATGTTGTCACCTGGAACTGCAGTCATCCGAAGGCTCAGCTGGGCTGGATGTCCGGGTGGCTCACTCACATGGCTGGCGGCTGTAAGCTCAGCTGGGGCTGTTGACTAGAGCACTGAAGCTCTCCAACCTGTGGCCTCTCCATGCCACTTGGTGTTCTCACAGCCTGGCAGCTAGGTTCTAACTGAGAGAGTCCCAAGCAAGTGAAAGCAGAAGCTGCAGGTCTCTACAGGTCCAGCCTTAGCGGATACGCAGCATCACTTCTACCACATTCCACTGAGCAAAGAGATTCGCAAGGCCAGCCCTGATTCAGGGGGAAGGGAAACAGACTCCACCTCTTGATAGGAGGAATAGCTGGAATTGACAGCTTACCTTTCTTTTTAATTGAAATGCATTTGACATATAACATTGTGCACATTTAAAGCGCACAAGCTATTAGTTTGATACATTTATATTTAGTAATATGTTTACCATTGTAGGGACAATTAGCACCTCTATCGCATCGCATAATTGTCATTTCCTTTTAGCGGTTAGAATAAGTTCTAGTCTCTTAGCAAGTCTGATGATGATAATACAATATTGTTGTCTACAGAGTCATTATCCTGTGCATTAGATCCCTAGGACTCACTACAAGTTTGTACCTTAAACAGCATCTGTTCTGTCTCCCCAACCACCATCCCCTGGGAACCACCCTTTGACTCCGCTTTTATGAATTTGGCCTTTTTAGATTCCACATATAAGTTACATCACGCAGTATTTGTCTTTCTCCCTCTGACTTACCTCACTGAGTATAACGCCCTCGAGGTCTTTAATCCACTACAAGTGTTTGTTTACAAAAGGGCTAGTGACAAAGGCATAGGATAGTGTGTCACCTGGGGTTAGTGGTCACAGGGAAGGAGTGGTTACCAGAATCCAAAGGAAAGAGATTTGCATGGAAATGGCTGCCTCCCAAAGAAGAGTGACTTTCAGTTGAAGGCCGTCTCCAGCCCAAGGCACAGGAATAAATACCCTGGCCTCCATCGCCTTCCTCTCTCCAGTCTCCTGCCAGGGCTCCCTCTCGGCCGAACCCAACCAGAAGCCGGATGGCTGTGAGCCCATTGAGATAACCTACAAAGCCCAGCTTCCTGGGGCACAAGAGGGGTGGAGAGTGGATCTGGGGGGACAGACAGAGATTCGGCGTATGTGTCCACCTTCCCTACCAGGCTGTAAACCCTGGAAGACCAGCACATTGAATCAGTCAGGTGAGGCCGGGCTGTGTTTGCAGAAACACACAAGCCTCGACCCTTAGTTGCATAAAAGAGTGAAGTTTCTTTCTTCTTCATGCATATGTACCTCGTGGGTCTCTGCTCACCGTGGTCACCCAGGCACTCCGAGACCCAGAAGGTCCCAAGGCTGGCAGGGACGCCACCATTTTGCACAGTGCCACAGGGAAGAAAGCACGGGAGGGCCTCTTGAAAACCATGGAATCTTTCTCCTGGAAATGACACCAATCACTCCCACTACAACTCACTGGCTGGGAGTGGTCACCCACCCTCCCACAAAGAGACTGATGTGCAATCCTACCACACGTCCGGAAGTCAGCAAGCTGGAAATATTGGGTCAACAGCACTAACATCCTGTTCTTGTTTGCATCCCTGACCCCTAGTGCAGCACCCTGGTAATGTTTGTCAACTGACTAAATGACTGTCATAGCAGGACCATTCTCCTGTTGGTGGCAGAGAATAGAAGGGTGAGAATAATCCACTGGGCTACTTGCCCCCAAAGTGACCTTCAGGTAGAAAAAATATGACAGTAAAACGATTACAAGAAAATGCATAAAGAGCCATTGTTCACTTACTCATTCGACATGCATAGTGAGTGCCTAGAAGTTTCCAGATTCCCATGGATTCTGGTATGTGGACAGGAAAGGGCTCTGTATCACTCAAGTTTTTGTTTGCAAGCAATAGAAACTGGCTCTGGTTAATTAAGCAGTAAAGGTGTTTGGTCAAAAGTTATTGGAGGAGTTTTGTAATCGTCTGGACCCAATGGGGCCCAGAGAGGGGAAGCTGGGTCTCCCAGGGCAGGGGCACTGGGAAGGGGACACGCCAGAGGAAGGCCCGCCCTGAGCCTGTTCTGGTTTCCCCCTTGCATGGCATCTGCCCAGCTGGCAATGGATACATTTCCTCTGCTCTGTCCTCTTTCTTCTCCCTCAGCTCCTGGTTTCTTCCTCTGCCCTGACTCACTTTCATCCCTGCCTGCCCCCGTTACATAACCGTCCCCTGTTATGTAACCCAAGTCACCCCAGGCTCCCGTCCCCTCCTTGCAGCTCCCACTTCAGCCTTGCCTGTCAGGTACAATCCTTCACAGTTGGCTGGGCCAAACCCTCAAGAGGAACGCAAGAGAGGGAGGAGGGGGAAGGGGAGAGGGAGAGGCCATTCCTCTTCCCAGCAGGGGCTGGACGAGGCTCCCTGGGAGGAAGGAGCTCTGGAGGGTCCTGTTCTGCACATGAAGCCCTGGCCCATGGCCTGCTGTCAGGGGACACAAACTGGTTTTCTGTGCCTCAACTTCCACTTCTGTAAAATGGGGATAGAGATATAGTTAATAATACTGTATTGCATACTTGAAATTTGCTAAAAGAATAGATCTTAAGTGATTTGACCACACCCCCCTAAAAAAAGAAATAACTTTGTAGGGTGATAGAGTATTAATTTGCTTAATTGTGGTAACATTTCATAATGTATACATATATCAAATCATGTCATATGCCTCAAATACAATTTTTATTTGCCAATTATACCTCAAAAAAGCTGGAAAAACATTTTGATAAAGTAAATGTGGATATATTTTATCCCATGGGATTATCACAGGATTGGAAAAGTTTATATATATATATATATATATATATATATATATATATATATATATATATATATATATAATTTAGAACAGTGCCTGGCACTCCATAAATACTAAAGAACTATTTGCAGGACTTCCCTGGCAGCCCAGTGGTTAAAATTCCACGCTTCCAAGGGAAGGGGTACAAGTTTGATCCCTGGTGGGGAGACTAAGATCCCACATGCCACACAATGCGGCCCAAAAATAAATAAATAAATTAAAAAAAAAAAAACAGCTTTAAAAAAATAAACAAATAACTATTTCCTTTCTTTTCGTGAGATGGATTCTAAAAGTGTGTCTTGATCAGTGGTTCTCAAACTTTATGTTCTCGGAACTCCTTTACACTCTTAAAATTGATAGAAGACTTCAAAGAGTTTTTGTTTAGGTGGGTTATACCTACCAATATTTACCATATTTTAAATTAAAGCCAAGCAATTTTTAAAAATATTTATTCATTCATCTAAAATTAATAATAATAAACTCATCACCTGTTAATGCAAAATCTTTCTACCAAAAAAACCCCTCCATTTCCCAAAACAAAAAGCGCTAGTGATATTTTACATTTTTGAAAATCTCTGTTATGTCTGACTTAATAGAAGGCAGCTAGCTGTATGCCACATCTGCCAATGCATTCAACCTGTTGCAATATCAAGTGTCTTGAAGATGCTAGAAAATTTCACTGTATACTCATGACAGAATGATAGTGAAAAGGACAAATAAGACTTTTGTACTATTATGAAAACAGTTTTGGTCTGGCAGACGCCCTGAGAGGTTCCCTGGAACACACTTTGGGAAAAACCTGGTACACTGAGGAGAGGAAGAGGGCAGAGAAAACAGGCATATTTTCATGTCTTCACCCAATTTGTGAAGCCCTACTTGGCACCAACTCCATTCAGCCAATGATGCAAAGCCCTTGACAGGTATCAGCTCAGTTACTGCTCATTTAACTCTGATGGGTGGGGCCTGTTATGATCAACCTCCACTGCACAGATGCAGAAACCAGCCTAGACACTGAGACACTAAGTGACTTTTCCAAGGTTGCTCGGTGATCTTGATATTCAGTGCCCAGTATTTCTGACTCAAGAGCTCCTGCTCTTAAACTCGGAGTTCTAATGTTTCCTCCCACCCAACTAGGCCGCTTCTGGCCAATGAAATGTAAGGGGAAGTCCACAGCTGAGAGGAGATGGGGAAAGGGGTAGTTCTAGGAATGATTTCCTTCCTGGTTAACAGGCGGCTCATAAGGAGAGTTCTCTTCCCTGAACCCCTCTTTCCTACATTTTGAGAGTATCAGGTGAAGACTTGATGGTGCTGTGGCAACCATCTTGTGACCACGAGGTGCCACCCTGAGGATGGCAGAACAGAAGGCTGGAAAGAGTCTGGGCCCTTGTTGACATTGTTGAGCCATGAATCAGCTGTGAGATCACTCACATCCCAACTTACCGTTGTACGATAACAAGAACCCCTATTGTTTAGGCCATTTTTTGTTCTGTTACTTGAATACTGCCTAACCTACAGCTTTGGGGACATTTGGAGCATGCCCCCATGTTGGCCTCACAGGGAACCACAGGGGCCACGATGAGACTATTCCAAGTAATTTGTGGACCACAGACAAGGACCTGTGGGAGCCAATGCAGGAAAGAAATAGCAAGTGGTTGCTACATGGTGAGGACAGTTGACACCCTGGTTTGTGGACACCTGTGAGGCAACCCGATGGGGACTCTGGAAATAACTGAGGAACACTTTGCAAGAGTGACTGAATCTTCTAACACATAATGGGAGGCATAAGTTACACTGAGGCAAGAAAGAGTGTGATGATTGATTAGTGATGTCTGTCACAGGCACAAACCCATAGAGTGGTAGCAATGATATGTCCCACACTTGCTTACTTCTGGCTGCTCACTCCAAAAATGCATCCAGAGATGACAATAGCCTGAAGCGTCCCTCACTCCCACTCTGGAGGGAGAGTCAAGCTCTGGAGTCTCTGGGGAAGCTGAGCCTCCAAGCAAGGGCTCCCAGAGCTCCATTAATTGGGGGCACTCCCACATGCCTTGGACTAACCACCTCTCACACTCTAGTGAAACAGTCTGCCTCCTCAGCTGGCCTGGAGCTCCCTGAAGCAGGATCCACCTCGTGTCCATCTGTGAACCACAACGGGATCAGGCACAGAGCCTGGCACTTAGCACATACCCAAGGATCATGTTAGTGTTGCCATCAAGGTCTTCTATTCAGGCAGTCGCCTGTCTGAGGCAACTAGAGAGGTACTGAAATTATCCTATCTGATGCTTGAATCCCCATGATTCAAATTCACTTCTCCATGGAGTTAAGTTGATGTTTCCAGAAATTTCACCTGTGAGGTAGTGCAGTGAATGGGAAGAGCATGAGTAGCTAGGTTCACATCCTGCCTCTGCTCACTTGCCAGCCATGAGACTTCAGACAAGTCATTCAACCTTTCCAGGACTCAATTTTGTCACAGTGAGATACCGATATCTACCTCAGAAGTTTCCATGGGTAGGACGAGATGATCCACAGAAATGGACTTGGCAATTCCAGGGTCCTGAGCAGCACCTTCATTTGGAAGATGATCTATTTGGCAGAGAAAAGAGGTTTGGATACAGAATAGACATACTTCAAAGGCGAAAGCAAGGCTGGAATTTAATTATTCGCTTAGTCAACAAATATCTGTTGAACTGGGCACGGGATACAAGGATGAACAACAGACACGGTTCCTGTTTTCATTGAGCTTAGGGCCTCTAGTCACATGAGTAAGTAAAACTGAAAGTTCAGTTCCATAGTCATACTAATCACATATAAAGTGTTCAATAGCCACAGATCGCTGGTGACTACCATACTGGACGGTGCAGATAGAGAAGACTTCCATCATTGTGGAAAGTTCTTATTGGGACAGCACTGAGATACGGTCTAGCAGGGAGACAGATACTAAAAAACGAGCTACACAAACACCTAATTAAACATCGTGACATTTGTCAGTAGAAAAGCCGCAGGCAGTGCTCTCATCATTTTTCAGTTGAGAAGTAGAGCCAGGGAAGCCATTAGCTTGAAGTGGACCGAGTATCTGAGAGCTGACATAGCTCCTGGCACCTCCTAGAGCTGTTCCCTCCAGGGCTGGAAACCGGGAGAGCACTCCGGGGACATGAGGCTTGTCTGTGATGATATCTGACCTTGCAGCAAATGACACTAGTTTAGCCACTGGTTGAGAGGAAGTGCCTGGGTTGAATCCTAGCTCTGCCAACTGTATGACTGTGGCGGGTAATTAACCCCCCTGGGCCTCAATGTCTCCATCTGTAACGTGGATGAACAACAGTATCTGGCATAGAGGGTTGCTGGGAGGAATAAATATTTTGAAGAATATAAAGCCCTTAGAAGATCTCCTGGCCCACAGTGAGTACTACATAAGTTATCATGATGATGGTGATGGGTCCTTGGGACCTTGAACTCTGGGGGGGGGGAGACGGGGGGAGATGCACCTGCTACTCAATAGCTTCCTTCATTTTCACCCTTTTCTTCCCAAAGTATCATCGCTCAAAGCTAAACTGATCATCACAGTCAGGGTCCCTCTGAAAATAAGCCGGGAAAGGGAATATAACCATGATTGTAATATTAACAAAACTCACACTAACAGTTTTCCATGCCAGGCTCTGTGTGAAGCTCTTTACAGGTATTGTGCTGTTTTTTGTTTATTTGTTTGGCCACACCGTGCGGCTTGTGGGATTTTAGTTCCCTGACCAGGGATCGAACCCGGGCCCTTGGCAGTGAGAGCGCAGGGTCCTAACCACTGGACCACCAGGGAATTCTCTGCATTATATGTTTAATCTTTACAATAACCCCAACAGGCATGTACTACTACAATTATCTCCATTTTGCGTATGAGGAAATTGAGGTTTAGAAAGTTGAATTTGCCCACGTTTACAGAGGGAAAGAAAAGGATCTTGGCGTCAGTTCCACTATATACCAGCAGGTGACAGTGCCCATCCATTTTCCAGTTCCCCAGTCTCGCGGGAACACTGAGGAGGGGTCGTACCGCAAACATTTAAAGATTGCCTACTGAGTGCCAGGCACTGTTCTAGGCGCTGAGGATACGTCTGCCGATGAAACTGGGCTAGTTTTCTGTTTTCGTGCTTCTTCTCCTCCATTTTTCCTTAAAATTAACATAAAATATTTGGAGAGTTGCGTGCCCAAAGGATACGTGGCCTGCCCGGGAGAAAACCGTCTTGGCTGCGGGGAGAGGATACTTGGGAGGCTGGAGGTTGGCGGGAAGGGGTGAGAATATCTGAAAGGTCCGGAGACCCCAAAGATCAGAGCCTAGAAATATGCCCAGAAGGGAGTGCTACTCCGCAACCCATCTTCCCGCCTCCCCACCCCGCTTCCCCCACGCAGAGAAGTGGGAAACAGGGGTCATCTCCCTGCCCTGTCTTGTAGGGCCGGGATGGGGTGGGAGGGTCTTACCCACACCACAAGTGGGGGGGTCCTCAAAGTTCTGGGGGCTTTTTTCGGGGGAGGGGGCGACCTGGAGAAGCCGGTCAGAAGCTGGAGCGCAGCCCCCAGGCCCGGTCGAGGCAATGCCGACATCGGACAGCCGGGTGGACTACGTCGAGCCAGACTTCAAGCGGGTCCCGCGGCTGCCCCGTGGGCGCGCATCCCGCCTGTGCCCTGGGCGTCTGCGGAGCGCCAAGCCGGTGGCCCCGGGCCTCCGAATGTGTGACCGGGAAGGTCGTGGACGTGTGTGTATGTGGATGATGTGCGGGGGGGACGGTGATGGGATACTGCGTGTGGAGCTACGTGAAGGGTTTACCGTGTGGACCTCTGAGTATGTTTGGAGTGGCCAAGGATGCGGGTGTTGGGCTCAGGGTGCGTAAAGGGACAAGGACACTTGGGGGGGGGAGGGTAATTGGAGTGTACCCAAGCGGGAAGGGGCTGCCTAGTTGATATTGGGGCGTTGGTGATTTTGGAACGCTCGCGGCGGAATCGTCTCTGCGCCCTGGATGGGGTGCCGGTATATTGTGGGGAAGTTAATGTTTAGGAACCCATGGTTTAGAAAGCCCCTCCACGTGTGTGTTTCTGAAAGTGGATCAACCTGGGGATGTGTCCGGCGCGTCCGGACTGCTTATGGACGCACTGTGGATGTGCGGGTGGTGTTCGTTAACTGGGGACACAGGAGAGGGCTAGTCTCAGCGCCGCAGGCCAGGAGCAAGGAGATTGCGCGGGGCTGCTTTCGGAACACTCAGCCTAGTCTGGGCCGGGGAGGGGCGGGGCTTGGAAGCTCCGGGGGCGGGGCGGGGCCTCCCGGGGGCGGGCCGGCAGGAGGGGCGGGGCCGCGGCGGCTGCAGCAGCGCGGGCCGGGCCAGGGGGCGCCTAGCTCGGCAGCGGCTCGCGAGTGAGATGCAGTGAGGTCGGACGGGCGGGCGCGCTGGGCTGGGGACACGGCTGCGCTGCAGAGATGTGACTCGGACCGAGGGCCAGCAGGAACATCGGCGCTGCGGGGCCGCGGGGGTCGGTGAGTGCGAGCCGCGCCGGTGAGGTGGAGGGCAATGCGGCGACCCCAGAAACTTTTCCCGCCGTGGACTTGGGACGGTTGGGGTGGGGTCTGCTTCTTGTGCTTTTCTGAGGCCTCCCCCAAGGGGTTATTCTGCTGGGGGAGCTGGGGGATTAGGGTGGGGGGACCACAGTGCGGCGGGAGACGAGCCGCAGAGGGCGGGGCGGGGGGCGGGGAGGGTTGGGACCTTTATGGGGGGAGGGGATGTACCCGGACCAGGTGGAGATCCAAGTCTCTGGGGAGGATCTGGGGGCGACCACAGGAAAGGGCAGCTGGGACTGTAAGGGAGTCCAGGCGTGTCCGAGTGACTCCTGTGAGGGCAGCCACGGGCAGGGCTGCGTGGCAAGCCCGTGGGGCCTGAGCACAGACAGGGCAGACGGAGCCGGGGGCACAGGGGCCGAGTTGGGGAGTGAGCTGCCGCACCTGCCATAGGGGCAGGGGGCCGAGCTCGCAGCCGGCCGTGGCTGCGCACTGCGGGAAAGGAGGGGACACCGCGGGCGAGAAGAGCTGAGCTCTGGGGCTGCGGGAAGAAATGAGGGGCGAATGCATACAATGGCGGGATGTTAGCGCTGCTGTTGCGGCCAAGCTAGAGGTGAGGATCAGCCCTGTGCTGCGTCCCCCCGCAACTTGGGGGACACGGGCTTCCAGCGCCAAGCACCCCGGGATCCCTACCGCCTGCACCCGCCTCGGCCTGGGGGAGCTGGCCAACCAGCCAGGGAGGGGGCGTACCGAGCTTACCACCGAGGACGGCTCCAGCGCAGCCCGCGGGTTTCCTACCGGGCTCTGTCACTCCCAGGCCTAGCCAACACCCCACCACACGCACACACCCACCCAACATGTCCCCAGTTCGCTAAGGGGCGGCTCCTTGGAGCGCGGACAAAGGCCCCTGGAGTGTGGCGGGCAGCCGCGTCCCCGCCTGGGGCCCCGGGCCACGCGCCACATTGGCTGCCCAACTGCGCCAGCATGGGGTGGGGGGCACCTGAGCAGAGCCCCGGAGGAACTGGGAAATCCTCGCAAAGACAAGAGAAGTGGGGGAGGGACTTGGCACAAAAGCTTTAGAACTTCAGCGGAGGAACCTTGATTCAGAAGTTTCCCCACGGGCGGGGGCTCTCTGGAGGATTTCAGACTTTGAGTTAAAACTGCATGCAAATAGGATGTAAATAGAATGCAAATAGTCGGTTGGGAGCCCTTCACTGGGCCAGTTTTGTACCTAGACTGCGGAGTGAACAGTTTCCTATCTGTTCCCTGCTCTGTTCTGAAAAGGGGTCAGCTGAGTTGGGGAGGGAAAAGATGGAAGTGGGAAGGAGTCGCCATTTGGGGCCCAGGCAGCAAGAAAAGCAGTTTTGTTAGAAAGAGAAGCTCAAAATCTTTATTAGTTAATGTGTTATTTCAATAAATATGCGAGCTACAGAAGTGGCAGATAAGCCCCTGCTCTCAGGGCACTGGGGAGGTGGGTGAACACTAAATAAGTAAATAAATAGTAAGTAGCTAGAACTTCTGATGGGGATAAGGGCTGCCAGGAAAAGAAAGCCGAGTGCTGTAAAATAAAGTGACAAGAGTATGTACACATAAGGGAAGACCGTGCTGGGGAGTGACACGTTAGTGGAGCCCCGCTATGGGGGAGGGGGGCACTGACAGACGCAGGGGGAAGACTGAACCAGGCAGAGGGCACCGCAAGTGCAAAGGCTTGGAGGTGGGAATGAGTGCAGAGAAAATGAACAAAGGCCATTGTGGCTGGAGCTCATAGGCAGATGTGGAGAGCGGGGTTAGAAAGGGGATGGCAGGGACCAGCCAGACCACGATCTTTTGGGCCATGGAAAGGAGTTTAGGTTTTATTCTCCTTGGACTGGTGAACCCTTGCAGGATTTGGAGTGGAAAGCCACGAGATCTGATTTTTAAACGCTCCCCTGACCTTTACAAGGAGACGAAAAGCAGCTTCCTTTTCATTCTGCCTCTGAGGGTGGCAAGGCGCCGGGAGCCTCCGAAGGGGACCTGTG
This sequence comes from Delphinus delphis, assembly GCF_949987515.2. Lineage (NCBI taxonomy): Eukaryota > Metazoa > Chordata > Mammalia > Artiodactyla > Delphinidae > Delphinus > Delphinus delphis. Next base: position 65,277,534 of record NC_082697.1, on the reverse strand, counting down.
AGGACTGCTTTGAGCCTGGCTGGCCCTGTAAGCCTACGCCAGGGGTAGGTCAGGTTTTAAAACCCACTTCCCACTTTTAGGCAGTTTTTGTCCCCCCTAAGTGGCCCCCACCCAGAGCCCAACGCCCCATAAGCATTTCCATGCGGAGCTTCCTGGGGGTTCTGAGTTAGTCACATTTTCTTCTCAGAAATTACAGCCTCAGAGGAACCATCCACCCTGGAACGGGCAGCCAAGGATGCAATTTGCATTTAAATGATTGCTTTTATTTACAGGGTTGGAGCTGCTTTGCATATTCATGGATCACGGAGCCTGTGTTCTGGCAACCCTGTTTACTAACCTGTGAGGGTTATTAAATCCAAGGGCCCCCAGATAGGCTGGTGGTCTGGGCGGCCTTGGGAACTGAAGATTATGAGATGGTGTAACTTGCAAAAGACATCAAAGGGTTAGATTGCAGGTCTGGGAAATAGTTTAATGTCAGGAAACCTTGTAACAGTTTAATCCCTCTGGAGCAGGAAATGCACCAGCGGCTATAATGGGAGTGGGCAGGGACAGAGTATGATGCTGGGGTGTGTGGGGGGGCTGGCTCTGCAGCCTTATCCTGGGCTTCTGTCCAAAAGAGGGAGTCCAACAAGGGGTGCAGTGGCCTTGAGGTCAGCAGTTGGGAGAAGTGGGTTCTAGTCCCGGCTCGGCCCATCAATTCCAGGAAGCCTCTGGCCAAATTGCATTACCTCTTTGTATTCCCAACCGGACAATGGGAATCGTAATTGTAATAAGCCAGGACCCAGTGCTCCCTGTCTGCGGTGCTGAGTACTTTCTAAGTACGTTTCACATCAGCCTTGTGAAAGTGGCACTATCATTATCCTTGTTTTACAGAAGAAGAGACTGAAGGTCAGAGAGGTTAAGTGAGTAATGCCCAATGTCACACAGTTCTGTCTGACTTTCCTCCAACTGAGGTCTTCCACTCTTGAGGAGACTGACGGGAGTGTAAATCCTGTGCCAGGTATTCATCGGGTACTGAACTGTTAGACATGCCCAGGGCTAGGAAAGCCCCCCCAGATCTGTTTAGTTTTTCTTTCCCTTCCATGCTCCAGCGCCTCCCCGCTTCTTTAGAGAAGGTGGGTTTAAGATTCCTCTGCTGGTAGCCCCCAAGGCGAAGCAGGTCAGAATGGTGTGTTCCAGAGCAGTTTTGTATATCTTGTGTCTCCTTTCATATGGGTAGATGGCAACGTGGGGATGCTAGTTCCCAGGAGAATGGCTGGTGTCCCATTTCTGGGTGTCTGGCTCTGACTCCTCAACAGGGACACCCAGTTTCAGGCCACGCAGGCTGGCCTCAGGTCCTCCAGCACTGGTTCCTCTCTGGAAAACCACCTTCACAGCAAGGCTCCCATTTAGAGCACCTGCTGTGGGGATCAGGAGAGTTTGGGAGTTTCCAAGGTAGACCACCCCCAAAGGCTTCTCCCCTTCACACCACCTCGGGGACCTCTTTGCTTGGTGTGTGACTGGGGAGGCTGGAAACCAGTGGTGGACAAACACCTGGGTGAGCCCCTGTTTCAGCCCCATCTCCATGGCAACCACCCCTCCTGGAAAAGCAAAGTCAGAAAAGTTCATAACCTCAGCGCATTCGCCAATCTTTTATTTAAAACTTTATATAAGTGCTTACCCCATGCTATCTGTTGTCCTAAACTCTAATTATTAATTATTTTAATCCTCACAAGAACCCTGCAAGATGGGTATTATCACCCCCATTTTGCAGATGAAGAAACCGAGACTAGTAAGGTTAAGTCAGCCGCCCATGGTCACAGGGTTCTCGCAAGTGCCAGGGGCAGAACTTGAAACTGGAAGTTTCTGCTGCTTGGCCAGGATTGAGCCTGGGAGAAGCAGCCCTGCTTGTGGCCTTCGGGCAGGCAGCGCTGTCCTCGCGCAAGGAATCTTGCCTGCATTCTTTCCAGCCTCTGCAGGCCCCAGCTTGCGAGGAACATGCTGCTCCACCACCTGCCGGTAGCTTCTGGCCCCTCTGCGGGGAGAGAGAGAGTGTGTGTGCGCGCGCATGCGGGCCTGTGTGCGCGGGCCTGCGTGTGCGATGCAGTGTTTTTAAGAGCGTCTGAATGAGTCACATTTCTGGGAGCCTGGCTGGCAGCAGAGTAATTAGTATGTGAGCCGAGTCTTGCACATTCATCACTTTATTCATTACTCCTTTTGAGGAGCTGCATGCCTACATCCCACGGGTCTGTTGCCATGTATTCATCCCTTCCCAGTCAGCCCTGCCTTGCGGCTGACTCCAAACCTCTAATCTTGTTTTGTGCAGTTTGGGGTTCCTGGAGAGCTGCTCCTTTCTCAGCAGCGGGGCGGCCCCAGGTGGCTGAGGGGGTAGGATGGGGCTTACCTGACAGTGGGTGAGATGGAGCGTGAGTGAGCACTGACCCCTGGGCCTGGGGCAGGGATAGTGGGGTGGAAGGTGCCGGGCCATCGTCCAGGCTCCCCCACTGCATATGCTCGTGCTTCTTAAACCTCAGTGCACCGAAGCATCTGAGCACACCTGGAGCTTATCGTAGGGCTGTGGAAACACAGGTGGCCAGGCCCGCTGCTGAGCGTCTGCATTTCTAACCAGTTCCCGGCGATGCTGCCGCTGTTGCCAGTCTGAAGATCAGACTTTGAATTAAGCCTCTCAGGCCCTCAGTCCCCTCCTCTATAAAATGACAATGAGAGCATCTTCCTGCCAGGTGACATGAGGGCTGGAGACCACGTTTAATCAGTCGATTGATTCAGCAACTGGGCCGTGAGCCCTGCCCATGTGCCAGGCACTGGGGAATCGGTGCAGAACAAGACAGACAAGAGCCTGGGTGTGTGGGATCAGACCAAAAGAGTAATAAAATAAAATATTTGAAAACTGTGGCACATGTTATGAAGATAAGGATCGGGAGTATCGGTGTAGAGCATAAAGAGGCAGAGGGAACCTAATTGAGATAGACTGGCCAGCAAGGGTCTCACCGTGTGACGTTTCCAGAGCCCTGGTCTGTAGTAAGAGCCCAGTAACAATAGGACAATTGTTTGTCTCCTGGCTCCACCGCTTTCTAGCTATGTGACCTTGGACAAGCCACCTGGCTTCTCTGTTTTATTTCCTGTAAAATGGAGACAGTAATAGAACTTGCCTCGTGGGGTCATTGTCCAGATGATAAGCTATTAATATATGTGAAGCGCACAGAAGAGGGCCTGGTGCACAGTGAGCACCTGTGCGAGCTCACAGTCATTGTCGTGGTCACTGTGGCAGTAACAGAAAACTCTGCAGGGCAGAACCCCCCAGAAATCCTAGATGAGCTGGACTCAGCGTCATTCCGTGAGGTGGTGTGTAGCCTCCCTCCTGTTCATCCTGGACATTGTTCTGTAGAACGATGGCTGTCACCTCATGGGCATCTTTAGCAATGAAAATGACCTACTTGGAACAACTGGACCCTATGGAAGCCTCTGGCTGCCTGGATGTTGGGTAGAGAGGGCTTCCTGGAAGAAGAGGACCACATCATGTGGGACGTAGAATAGAACTTCCTTGTTAGCAAGTAACATAAACCCACCTCAGACTGGCTTAATCCAAAACAGGGAAGTTAATTGGCTGCTGGAACTGCAAAGACCAGGGTATCTGGCTTCAGGCATAACTGAAGCCAGCCTTTCTGTGTATTGGGACTCTGGTCCATCACGTGGCCGTTTCCTGTGAGTCAGCTTTACTCTCAGACAGGTTCTGTCCCTGTGATGCTAAATAAGTCCTCCCCAGCTCCAGCTGTATATCCTTGTAGCTTATTAACCCCGATAACAAGAGAAAACCTCTTTCCATTTACTTCTAGCAAAAATCCTAAGACTGATTCTCATGGGTCTGGTTGGGGCCAGGTGCCTGTTCATGAACCAGTCAGTGTGGCCAAAGGGTGGGATAAATGCTCCGATTGGCCAGGCTGGGTCGGGTGCTTGCAGCTGGGGCTCAAGGCGGCTCTCCAAAGGAAATTCAGGAGTTCTCTTCAGAAATGAGAGAAACGGAGGCAGGACGACAAAAACAACAGCTGTCCCAGAAGGAGAGGGTTCCAACCTTGGGAATGAAAGCAGAAAGCAAGAGTGTATCTATTTCCCATCTGAGAAAGGAGCCGGAGCTAGAGACCTGGACCACAGCCGTAAGAACCTGCACAATTTCAGAAGCGTGGTCACCATCTTGATATTTTCTTCATCCACACTGGTTTCCTGTTGTGGCTGGAAGGACAATCAGGAAGGGGGACGAGCTGGTGGAACCCAGTCCCAATTTGTAGGCAGGCCTGGAGAGAGGAGATTCCCCCAAGAGAATGAGGGGAGGCAGCTAAAGAAGGCCAAGTTCTTGCGAGGAAAGGACCTGAGGCCTGAGGCTGAGAGGCCTGTGGCTGAGAGGCCTGGCTGGTTTCCTGGCTTCACCCTCATCAACTCTGTTCTCCGGCATATAAACCAGGCTTTCTCAACCTCAGCACTGTTGACATGTGGGGCCGGATCATCCTTTGTGTTGAGAGCCATCTCAGGCATTGTAGGATGCTTAGCCGCTTCCCTGGACTCTACCCACTGGATGCCAGTTGCACCCCGCCTTCCCCAGTTGTGACAACCAAAAATGTCCTTAGACATGCCTCAGTGTCCCTTGGGATCAAAATTGCCCCTGGTTGAGGACCACTGGCCTGCAGGTGGGTGGGAGAGTTGGGGAGAGCGTTGGTGGTCAAGACTCCAGAAGCACATTCCTACCCGTCCTCTCCCGGCCACCCTGGAGGTGAGACTGGCTGATGTGTGGCCTAGAGAGGCCGCGTGGGGTGTGTCTTGCTGTCACTTGCTGAGAAGTCTCCTGATGAGAGGCCTAGGGGAAACCCACTGCACTGTGTCGGGGGCCTGGTGGCATTTTGTTTCAGCATATCCGGTTCTGAAACTTTGATTCCCAGTGTGCTCTTGTGAGATGCAGCTCTGGCTAGGACAGTATTTTTTTAAAGGTGGTACGTTGGCATATGCCAGTGGGTATGCAACGTGAGTTCCATCAACAAGTATTTCAATGTGTTGAGTTTTCTTTTGAGTCGATATCAAGGACTTGGTGAGTCAGTTAAGTAAATAACTTACGGGGGGTTTGTAGACAAGGTGTAAATGGCCGAGGTGGCTCTCCAGTGACTGGAGTAGCAGAGCCCCGAATAGCGGCAGGACCATGGGCCTGATCGCCAGGGTCTGGGGTGCTTGTTTCAGGAGCGTCTCTTGCCAGATGCCTTCCGTTCCCAGTCTGCCTTCTTTCATCTATAGGCAAAGAAGCTGGTCCATAGAGTACCAGGCTCCTTCTCATTCTGCAGCATCAATAATTTATCCCAGTTGATGGCCTTGCGGCCAAGGCAGGATCAGAGCTGCTCACCGTATCCCATCAAGGAGCAGAGAGAGAGGTGGTCGATACCGCATTTACTTAAGAAAGCCCCAGGGATGTGCTGAGCTGCCCTGGAGGTGGCTGGTTACAGCCTCACTGTGGGTGGAGCTAAGGCCGTAAGTCTGGCTTAAGACGCCTGGAAACATCACTGCAGAGCTGTGCAGGCATGGCTTTCCCAAGGCCAGGCTCCCTCCAAAAGCAAGGAGCTGGTGGCAGTGGGTAGAGGAGAGTCCTGGTGAGAAGTCTCGTTCACTCAGTATTTAGGAAGCATCTAGTGTGCTTTTAGGCTAGTACTTGACCAGTGGTGCTCATCCTGGTGATTTTCCCCCCAGGGGACACTGGCAGTGTCTAAAAACTTGGGAGGTTGTCACAGTTGGGGGAGGGGGTGAGCTTCAGTCACCTAGTGGGTAGAGGCCAGTGATGCCGCTACACATCCTGCAATGCACAGGACAACCCCCCAAACGAGGAAGAATGAGGCCCGAGGCTGAGAAACCCTGGTTTATGCTGATGAACGAGACAGACAGTGGCCCCGTCATCCTGTAGCTAGCGGTGAAGAAAGACAGGAAGGGAGGAGAGGAGGAAGGGACAGGAGAAACAAAGTAAACAGGCAAAAAGATGACAGATGCCATTAGAGCTAAGAAATAGATGAGAGACGCTGGGGGTGGGGATGGGGATGTGACCTTGGCCAAGGTCTGAGGGGATGACATTAGAGCTGAGACCAGTGTGGGGAGGGGCAGTTTTCCGAAAGAGCAGGGTGTGGAGGGTAGTCTAGGCAGAGGGAGGAGGGGAAGACGAGACAGGGGTTAATAAGCCCATCTCCTGGCGGCTGTGTGGACTCCACGAGGCATGGAGGCATCCCCGGCAGAGGTGGGCTGGCTGGAGTGAGAGGATGGACTCTCAGCAGATATTTGTGGGAGGGGTGGGATGTGCGAGGGGAGAGGGGGGAAAGGGTGGAACCCAGGAAGACTGTTCACACTACATTTGAAACGCTGGGAAGCTTCTAAGAGGGCATGCGTCTAGGAGCTGAGTGGTGTGACCCTGGGCAGGTGTCCCAACCTCCTCAAGACTGTTGTGTCACCGTCACCTGTGTGAGGACTGGATGTGTCCGGGTGTCTGGCCGAGGGTGAGTCATCGGTGAATGTCAGCTGTAAGCGCTGAGAGACTGAAACGGGTAGTGCGTGCCCCTCTCCCAGGCTGAGAGACTGAAACGGGTAGTGCGTGCCCCTCTCCCAGGCTGAGAGACTGAAACGGGTAATGCGTGCCCCTCTCCCAGGCTGAGAGACTGAAACGGGTGGTGCGTGCCCCTCTCCCAGCGAGCGCTCGGCCCATGACCGTCTCTTCAAGTCTCATTTTATTCCCTTATTTTTGAAGAGCTCAGACATGGCCTCAAATTCAAAGAATATGAAAGAGTATCCAGAGAAAGTGAGTCCCCCTCCCATCCTCTCCTCCAGCCACTAGCACTGATGGTTCACGGCGGTTCACTGAGCCCGGACTAGGGGGTAGATGGGGGCCGAAATCCCCGCCCCTCCTCCAGGCTGTGCTGCCTGGAGAAGGGGGCTGGCGGGTTTGAAGTGAGGTGGGTCTTCTGAAAGAAGTCAGGAGAGTGGGAGTCTTACAATGAATTGGTCTTTTCCCCCCAACTTTTCTGGAACGTTCACGGTGTCAGAGAGAAAGATGAGAACCCACCAGGTGCTTGCTTTCCTCCTGCTCTTCGTGATTGCCTCCGGGGCCTCCGAGAACACCAGCACGTCCCGGGGCTGCGGGCTGGACCTTCTTCCTCAGTACGTGTCCCTGTGCGACCTGGACACCATCTGGGGCATCGTGGTGGAGGCCGTGGCGGGGGCGGGCGCCCTGATCACCCTGCTTCTCATTCTCATCCTCCTGGTGCGCCTGCCGTTCATCAAGGACAAGGAGAAGAAGGACCCCGTGGGCCTCCACTTCCTCTTCCTCCTGGGGACCCTGGGCCTCTTCGGCCTGACGTTCGCCTTCATCATCCGGGAGGATGAGACCATCTGCGCCGTCCGCCGGTTCCTCTGGGGCGTCCTCTTCGCGCTCTGCTTCTCCTGCCTGCTGAGCCAGGCGTGGCGCGTGCGGAGGCTGGTGCGCCGCGGCAAGAGCCCGTCGGGCTGGCAGCTGGTGGGCGTGGCCCTGTGCCTGATGCTCGTGCAGGTCATCATCGCCATCGAGTGGCTCGTGCTGACGGTGCTGCGCGACGAGAAGCCGGCCTGCGCCTACGAGCCGATGGACTTCGCCATGGCCCTCATCTACGACATGGTACTGCTCGTGGCCACCCTGGGGCTGGCCCTCTTCACGCTGTGCGGCAAGTTCAAGAAGTGGAAGCAGAACGGGGTCTGCATCCTGGTCACGGCCTTCCTCTCCGTGCTCGTCTGGGTGGCCTGGATGACCATGTACCTCTTCGGCAACGCGGAGCTGCGGCAGGGAGACGCCTGGGGAGACCCCACCTTGGCCATCACGCTGGTGGCCAGTGGCTGGGTCTTCGTCATCTTCCACGCCATCCCAGAGGTCCACTGCACCATCCTGCCCTCCCCGCAGGAGAACGCACCCAACTACTTCGACACGTCGCAGCCGAGGATGCGGGAGACGGCGTTTGAGGAGGACGTGCCGCTGCCGCGGACCTACATGGAGAACAAGGCCTTCTCGATGGATGAACACGGTGCAGGTAAAGTGGGCACCGCCCCGCTGGGTTAGGCTGTTCTTCTCAAAAGTGCTCTCTCCTTTTTCTCCACCGGGGCTGGGTGGTCCTGGGGATGGTCCTGGCAGATCAGAGCCTACAGACGTTGACCGCTGTGCTGAAACGGGCCCAGAGCTGCATTCTTATTTAGCATCAACCAATTTAATATAAAAAGCCGGGTTTCTGGCCTTTTTCGCAAATATGGATCTGGCAGTGCTGGGCTGCCATTCCCACCTGGCAGCGGTCGTGTGAAGCTGGCTGCAAAGGCTCTGTCTCTTACCCCTCACCGAGTTGTGGTGGCCCTTTAGGTGGGGATCCACTTTCTCTTCACCACACTCCCTGTCCCGGCCGCTATAACATATCAACGTTAAGTCCCTGGCTCCCTGGAAGTGTTTACGATTGCAGCCCACGTGCTGGATGGATGCAGGGGATGACGAGGGGCAGTGCTCTCCAGTCCCCTCCCCTACCTCTGTCTCCAGGAGTGTATGAATTTGGGCCCTGGAGTCAGACGTCTGGGTTGGGATCCTGCCTCTGCCGCTTCCTAGATGTTAAGGCTTTGTGTACCCCATAGACCTGTTGAGAGGGGTAACATACTGAGGGGCTCCCACGGCACCTGGCTTGTTGGATGTGCATCTTGGTTGGGTTTCCCCGAAAGCAGAGCCTGCGATGTTGTAGGTGGTTTCCTTAGGAGGCGGTCCCTGCCAGGGAGAATGAGACTGGGATGGCAGAATCGCCAGAACGAGAGCATCAAAGAGCTGGTTACCGCCGCGGGCAGCTGGGGCTCATCCCTGCCAGGGACACGTGTAGAACGAGCCTCAGAATCGATCCTCGGAGGACAGGAGGCTGCGGCATCTGTCCACCAACTCCTATCTCCCGCCGTCATGAGCGTCTCCCAGGGCTCCCGTAAATGGGCTGAACAAGTTCCATGAGCCCGCACGGCAGAAAAGAGATTTTGTGGATACTTCGAGTGGAGGTGGTCTGAGCACCCAGGCTGTGTGCCACCGCTGCGGCGGGATTCCCAAGAGGGAAGAGCCGAGAGGAGGTGGCCCAGGCCCCAGGCGCCCCTGCTGTAGACACTGGAGAAGCGTCTCTTACAATTGTTGCTTAAAGCAAGTCGGCTGAGCTCCCAGCACTTGAGATTAATTAAAATGGCTTTTTCTCAGTTACCTAAAAATTTATCAGGAGCTACAGTAATAATTAGCAGCAGCAGTAGTAATAATTAATCACCTAGTATAACCATTTATTGAACACTGCCTCCATGCCAGGCACTATTCTGACTTCTTAACCTGCATTATCTCATTAGTTCACCCCTCCACCTGATGAGGTAGGGTCTGTTATTATCCCCATCTTACAGATGAATAAATGGAGGCTGTAAGAGGTTCAGTCTTGCCTGATGACATACAGCTAGGAGGTGGCCCATTCCAGATGGTCGTGGTCCCCTTTTCTCTGATGCTCACCCAGGTGCCTGGGCAGTGCCCACTGTCTGGTCATACTACGAAGTCAGCCTTGTTGGGTTGAGTGCCGAGGCCCAGAGCACAGCCACCCACCCCTGCAGGCAGGGGGGAAGCACATCAAGCCGCCGGGTCCTCCAAGGCCACCCTCAGCCCTCCTCTCCACCAGGATGTGCCCAGCTGCTTCTGAACCCTTGCTCCTGGCCAGACCCACAGGAGAGAATGACAGACCTTCCCCCCCCACCCCGCCTGCAACCCCACCGTGGGTAGAGTCAAACATCCTGGTGTGGCCTTTATCAGAGCTGCTCCCCTCTTACTGGGAAGCCCCAAGCCTGCAAGCCTCTGTTTGTCAATAGATTTGGCAGGGATGAGCCGCAGCTCTGGTGGGGCTGGCTCCGTGGATCGCCAGGAGAAGATGAGGGTCAGGATGGGGGTCATCACTCACTGGGAGGCCAGAGGGCCCCTCAGGGCATGTGATGAGCAGAGGCCAGGCACCTGGCCAGTTCCTGGGGTCCTGGTGAAGCCACCTGTTCCTTGGCTTCTCCTGGAATAGGATCCTCTGTATCTGAGACCCATGGACTCCCCTTGGACCTCAAAGGTAACAGGAACTCTCGAAATGGATGTAAATTTTTATACATTCAATTGGGAATTAGTCTATTGCTTTGTCAGATTCTCAAAGCCATTCGTAATCCCCGGAAAGTTAAGAACCAGTGTTGCTGAACCTGATCATCTAGTTTACTTGCAGTGAAGGGGGGCTGCTAGAACTACACAAGCAGTAGGGGCTTCAAAAGTAAGGATGGCTAACCTCTACTGGGTGCTCACCATGGACCAGGTACCATTCTGAGCATTTTAGCGGCTAATCTCATTTAATCCCTACAATAACCCAGTGAGGCCCGCTTTGCAGACAGAAAACTAAGGCACGGAGAGGCTGAACAACTTGCCCAAGAGGCAGAGCCAGGGTTTGAACCCAGGCGGCCTGACTCCAGAGCCCACACACTGACCACTCTGCCACAGAATTTCTCTTCTCTTCTTAAAGCACTTGAGTGTCCCTCATCTCACAGATGTGTCAGGACTCTGAGAAGACAGGGATTATAGGTCCCATTTTACAGAGCAGGAAACTGAGTCCAGGAGTGTCAGGCAACTTGTCCAGGCTCCCAGCAGAGCTCCCAGCAGAGCTCCCAGCAGAGCAGGGAGAGAGAAGGTTGGTCTTCTGAATCCTGTGCATCCTTTCTTGTGAAAATTCATCCAGTACGTCATATCCACGTAAGATCCAGAGATCTAAGGGGTTTGGGACCCACGTCAGTACCAGGAGTACCAGTGCTGGCACAGGGCATGATGGGGTCTCCAGAGGTGCCCCACAGGCCCATCTGTTTCAAATGCTATGTTCCAAAGCCAAGGAGGTTGTCCCTCATTCCCCTCTTTCTTTTCCAAAACAAAAATAGCTTTATTATTCCTTTCTGATGACAAAAGATCAACAATAATCAGGTAGGAGTTCAGCAAGTGAAAATAATAAAAATTGCTCAGAATCCCATTGCCCAAAGGCAACTACTGCTGACTGTTTGCTCTCATCTTGCCAGACATCTCTTGATGAGCGCGCACACACACACACACACACACACACACACACCCCAATCCCGCAGAGCAGTTCTTAACCTGTCTGCACGTTAGAATCATGGAGGGAGGCCTTTCCAGGTCAGCGACAGCAGAGCTGCAGTACTCTTTTCACGAGGCAGCGATTACTAGGAGGTACCATCATTTATTTTTCTGATCTTAGCTGGTGAATATTCTGCTCGTTTCTGGCTTTCCGTATAAGTAATGCTGCAATGAACGTTCTTATCCATCCATGTTTGTGCCCTTGATCAATTAACTCCTACACATGTGTCAAAAGAGTCTGCACCTTTCAATCTTGATATATACTGCCGGATGCCACCCCACAGAAAGGTGGACTAATTTAGTCTCCCCTGAATAATTATATGAGAGCCCCATTTCCCCAGCTCTTCACCAACCTTGGATGTTGTCAGACTTAACAGCCCAATTTTGCATCCTCCCAAATGTGTTTCTGCCAAAATTCACATGGGCATGAGGCAAAGCCAATTCCCTTGGAAGGCTCACAGGGGGAGACTAAATTGTCATCCTGGCTAGGATTGTCTTTGTTCTGGAAACACTACTTTGCTGGCTGGGGAATGCCTGGGCACCCTCCCTTGCCATGGTGAGAACAGCTGTTCTCATCTTTGGTCTGACCTCAGCCAGCTTGTATTTTAGGGAACTAGGCCCCACAAGGGGCCTTGCCCGGGAGCTACAATTGGCCCTGTTTCTCCTGTATTTTATCTACCCAGCCTTTCAGGCTCTGTACCCTTGAGAGTCCATCCCTGAAGTCGAGATGGGAAGGGCATTCCCCAGGCTGGACTGTGGCTCAGCCACTGCTCCCTTATTTCCTTCCCCCAGTGAGACCTCAGATATGTAGGACCTCGCCAGCCTGCTGTTTCTTAATGAGTATCAACAAGGTGTGAGGGGGGCTTCCCTGGTGGCGCAGTGGTTAAGAATCTGCCTGCCAACGGGTTCGGGCCCTGGTCCGGGAAGATCCCACATGCCGCGGAGCAACTAAGCCCGTGCGCCACAACTACTGAAGCCCACGCGCCTAGAGCCCGTGCTCCACAAGAGAAGCCACTGCAATGAGAAACCCGCGCACCGCAACTAGAGAAAGGCCGTGTGCAGCAACAAAGACCCAACTCAGCCAAAAATAATAATAATAAAAAATAAATTAATTAGAAAACAAGGCATGAGGTATGTGATAGAAGATGAAAATACCCTGAAGGGTATAGCACTTCAGATCACATGTTGGAAAGCGTTAACAAGGTACATTAAATGTTCACCTTTCAAAGGAGCAAGAAAGAAAAGGGTTCTTTCTTCTGTTAGGGGATTTGGCTCTCTGATCTCATTAGGCCAAGGGCTATTTAAACTCTGCCCCTTCGCTTCCCAGTGGAAGGCCCTGTGCCAGTCAGCTTTGGGGGCAGGGCGAATCTCGCCTCACTTGCAGAGTTTAAACAGGAGAAGACTGGCATTTAGCCTATGATCTTACATTCCTGTTGGGACCTCCTTATGGATGAGCCCTACTTGCCTTTCAGAGCTGACCCAGGTCAGAGTGGAGTGTTAGTTGGAAAAATCTGCTCTGAAGCAATTTAACCAAAACAACACAAAACAACAATGAACTAAGGTACTGGGGGTCAGGCTTCAGAAATGGATAGATCCAGGAAGCTCAAGTGATGACAAGATTTGGTCTCTCTCCAGCTCTTGGCTCTGTTAGAATCCTGGAAGCACACGGCTCTAGGCTTACACAGAGTCCCAGCAGAAAAGAGGAACATTTCCCAGGATGCTTGAGGAACAATCCCAGAATTAGCCCTGACTGGACCTGATTGGCCAGGCCCCAATTATATGCCCACCTCAAGGCCAGGGAAGGAGACAGTTGTAGCCAGTACTCAGGACCTAGAATGTGGGAGGGATGTTTACCAGAGGAGAACAGCAGATAACCACTACACAGAGGGATCCCTGGGCCAAGGTATCCCACAGATGGCCTGTAGAGTCTAGCCTTTGTTTTTTGAAGAGAATGGTTTAGAGCCAGATCCCCCCACCATAGCCGGCAGGGTCTCTGCATTATGAGGAAAGCTGTGCTGTTTGGTTTTCCCTCTCTTTCAAGGAGGTCTCGGCTAGGAATTGGGACTAGTGAGGGTCCATGGACTCTGTCCCCTGGTCCACTTCTCTACTTCCCAGGAAGGTCATCTTCTTGTCAGCCTGTGCATGGGAGCTGTTGAAGGCTTGAAGATGCTAAAGCAAAGAGTCTGTTTTGGAACATGCATTCCCCACCCTGCCTTGGTTCAGTCTGGGCTGAGTTGCCCCTAATGCAGGGGTCCCCAACCCCCAGGCCGCAGACTGGTAGTGGTCCTTAGCAGTCTGTGGCCTATTAGGAACAGCAGCAGGCGAGCGAGCGAAGCTTCATCTGCCGCTCCCCATCGCTCCCCAACGCTCGAATTACCATCTGAACCATCCCCCCACCTCCAGCCCCCCTTCGGCCCCTACCCTGCCCCCGGTCCCTGGAAAAATTGTCTTCCATGAAACCGGTCCCTAGTGCCAAAAGGTTGGGGACCGCTGCCCTAATGTCACTTCAATTCAGACTGCTGCTAAGTAGCTAAATGTGGTTAAAAACAAAGTATCTGGAGCCAGAATAGTGTGATGGTCAAGAACACAGATTCTCTCTGCTTGGGTTCAAATGCTGGTTCTTACCAGCTGTGTGACCTTAGGCAAGTTACCTAATCCCTCTGTGCCCCGTGTAAAATGGCATCTCACAATTGAGAAAGACTTTTGTTTTGTTTTGATTTTTTTATAGTGCTTCTTGTTTCTGTTATTTCTTAATGGACTATTTTTTAGAGCAGTTTTAGGTACAGAAAATTTGAACAGGAAGTACAGGGAATTCCTGCCTGCCCCCTCCCCTGGTTTTCCCTATCATTAACAACTTTCATTAGTGTTACATTTGTCGCAGTGGATGAATCAATATTGATACATTATTATTAACTAAAGTCCATAATTAACATTTTAGAGGTCACTCTTTGTACAGTTCTACGGGTTTGGACAAATGCATGATGTCATGTCTCCACCATTATAGTATCACCCAGAATAGTTCCAATGCCCTAAAAATTCCCTGTGCTCCCCCCAAACCTTTGGCAATCACTAATCTTTTCACTGTCTCTATAGTTTAGCCTTTTCCAGAATATTATAGTTGGAATCATACAGTAACTTTTTACAGCCTGGCTGCTTTCACTTAGTAATATACATTTCACGGTTCCACCACGTCTTTTTGTATCATCTGATTTTTCTTCACCAAAAAAAGGAAATTTAGATGTCTAAAAGTACACTGCAAATAAGAAACACCATTTACTCTCCTTTCAGAGGTAGAAAGTGATGACATATTTTGCTGTCTTTGCTTCAGATCTCCCTTTTTTTCCTGTCTACAAATGACCCCACTCATGTGTCTGGGGCCCCTCTGTCCTCTTCCCCGTCACTTTTCCCTGAAGACGTCTGACCTCTACCATGTACTTGTGGTCCAGGGTCTCAGGGTTGCCCACCTCTGTGTGTATCCAGAAACCGTGTTGCACAGTGTGGTGTTGAACTTGTCAGGGATGGCACTCAGTAGTGAGGAGGTCTTTTGTCAGAAAACAACTTCTGAGGGATACAGGCGCTCCCGCATCACCCATGGCCCGCGGGGGCAGGGGAGGGCCGGGCGAGGCTCCACCCGGGGTCCCCTCCCTGAGAGCCGCCTGCGCCCTGGATTCTGCAAACTCCCCAACCCCACTGAGACGGGTCAGGCTCCAAGAGAGCCAGAGAACAAAGCGCCTTTGTGACTTTTGTTTTGAATCTGGCTTGTGACAAAGGGGAGGGGTGGGGGGGGGGTGTGCCTGGAGCGTGGTGTTGATGCAGGGGAAGAAAACAAAATTCAAAATTGTGTCTTCTTTTTTTTTTTGGTGTTGCCTTTCCTTCCCTCCCTCAGCTCTCCGAACAGGATTTCGCAATGGCAGCTTGGGAAACAGACCCAGCGCTCCATTCAGAAGTAACGTGTATCAGCCAACTGAGATGGCCGTTGTGCTCAACGGGGGGACTGTAAGTATCAGGAGGTGATGTTTGGCAGGAAGCCTAGGAGTGGTCAGTGTTGGGGGGCAGCTTTGATGGGGACACACCGCTCTGCGGAGGCCGCTTACAGGGCTGCAAAGACAGCGGCTCACGTCGACACCCCTTGCGGCTAGGATGCATGCAGTGCTTCCATTTTTCTCCTTTCCTCTCGACCCCCGTTCTCCATGCACGGAACATCCACCTGTACTTAGCTGACCGTTTGTAGATTCGTTTGAAAGAGTCCCTGTTTCTTGGGGCTCTTGCACCCAGTGAATTAAGTCTCTGGTTTTCATTATGCAGAAGGTGCCCCCGTCCATGCTGTCCTTCAGAAGTGACTTTTAGGAAAAGCCCAGAGTCACGAAACCCTGGCAGATTTTGCTAGCATCCAACCTAGTTGAGCTCTCTGTCCCCTGCTCCCCGCCTGCACACCGTGCCCCAGCTGCGTACTGGGTTCCAACTTCTTAAAACATTTCTGAAGAAACTGAAGTGATTATCATTTCTCTCCCGCGAACACAAAAACAGGTTTACTATCTGATGCCAAACAGACCTTCAGCAGAATTGTCACCATTTACATTTTGCCTCCGTGGACTTACATCATTTTCTTTCTCTGGCAATCTAAAAGCTCACTCTCATTCCCACATTTAATTTCCAAACATAGCTACATGCTTCTTTCAGAAACAACACATGAGCCAGTTTACACGTGTAAATTGGATTTCCATTCTTTATATCATGTGCCAATTCCATACCTCCACCTGGACTTCTTTGTTTTTAATGTGAGTCAGGGATGGTCTCTGATCTCTGGAGGGAACTTTGGTTTTCCTGGCCTTCAGATGGGATGTGATGCATCAGTTTGCATTGGCGTGGAATGGGCTCAAAGCAAGCGGGCTCACGGATTGCGTTTGTGAAGACCCCCAGCCATCCACTGGCCTGTTTATTGTTGGGCACTAAGAAAAGCCTAAGTTTCAAGCATTTGGCCTGTGTGTTTTAATAAATTTAGTTAGAAAATAGCCCCATCAGTCATTCTTATCATTCTGATAAACCTTCTGATCAGTCATTCTTCAGCCCCCCTGGTCTGGTCAAGGCCAGTGTGCATAAAAACACCCTGGATTTAGAAAGTGAGGTGGGGTTCTGGGTAAAGAAACATATTTGTTCAGGTTCATGATTACAGAAAAGGGCAGATGGCCTTCCCCAAAATGGAGCGTCCTACATAACACATAGTGGTTGCTGCCTTTCCTGGGAATTATTCAGCCCAGAAAAGACAAGGTAACTTATCTATGGTACGTTGTTAACAAACTGGTTTCTGACGTTGACGTTGCAAAGCACGGAGTTCTTAGTGTGTTATTCCTGTTTCCAGATCCCAACTGCTCCGCCAAGTTACGCTGGAAGACACCTCTGGTGAAAGACTTTTAAGTTCCAGAGAATAAGAATCTCTCTTACCGATTTTATTCCCTGGCTGTGTCTTTCTTGAGGGAGAAATCAGTAACAGTAGCTGAACAAGGCCGCCTCGCAGCCAGGAGATTTGGAAATCCTAGACAAGGGGATTTTGTGTAAATGTGAACACTGCTGAACTGAAAAGCTAACACCGACTGCCCTCCCCTCCCCTGCCCCCCCCCACACACCCCTACACACACACCCACACCCACCCCTACACACACACACACACACACACCCCTAATACCAAACCAACCTCAAACCCTGCAAACTAAAGCAAAGCTAATTGCAATAGGATTAGGCTCACTCGAACATGTGGCTGAGAAGACTGTTTCATCCTCTGGGTATAGAACAGAACCAAGTTCACAGCCAGTGGGCCGGGCTGATGTTGGTTGAACATGGAGATCCCACACCATCGCCCCTCCCCAGCAAGTGCTGGACCTCAGGCAGCCTCTTGGAGATGACCATGTCACTGAGGAGGATGAATTGTGGCTTTCCCACAGGCCTGCCTCTTGGTTTTCACATTTCGGGGGGGTCAGGAGCAGTTAAGGAGATTGTGAGTGTGATTCCGAGGCGAGGCCCAACCGAGTCACGGGGAGAGCTTTCAAAGCAGTGGTGGAGGGAGCCTGCCACGTGCCAAAGAAGAAAAGGCTGTCTGGGAGTTGAAGGGACCATCACTTAGGAAGCGGCCGCCAGCCACTGTTCCTTCTCTGGGCCTCTTGCTCTGCCGTCGATGGCAGGAAGCAAGCATGCCTCCTTCTGCGGGGCAGCTTCTGGCTGGGGCAGCCGTCTCTCCCCTGATCACCTCTCCCTCTTCCCTCCTCGTGAGTGTTCCTCCAGCCCTTCCCCAGTTCCATCCCCACGTCCATTTCAGAAGCTCAGATGGGACCACCAGCTCAGAGTGCACTCGCTTGGCCAGAGGCCAATGCCACCGCAGATTTCCCATGATGCTGTCACCCGGCAGGGGTGCCCCAGGGTGGAGAGGTAACGCCTGCTGCCTAGCAAGCAGTGAGTTCTTGGGTCTTCTATGCGGATGTAGTGAAAGGTCCAGGGTGGGGTGAAGCACGTGAGGGTTTCTCGCTGCTTTGGGAGGGTATGGGGGACATTTTTGTCTTGGTTTTCTGCAAGTTCCATGAAAATGGTTCTCTTCAAAGCCCATTGTTTCTGTCATGATTTCCGTCTGTCCTCAGCAAGTCATTCCTTTATTTGGCATTTCCAACATCTCGGCCATTAAAAGCCCCATGTTCTCTGCACTGTTTGGCCAGTATAATCGCTAGCAATGATTCAAAGCAAAGAGTTTTAACCTGACGGCATGGAATGTATAAATGAGGGCGGGTCCTTTTGCATATACTCTAATCACTGTATTGCTTTTTTCTATAAAACCAACCCATAAGCCTTTAACCTTTAAAGAAAATGAAAAAGGTTAGTGTTTGGGGGGAAACTGACCTCTTCATAAGCCGTTATGTCTGAGCTGAGTATGTTTTAATAAACCTTCTGATTTTTCTCGAGGCCCTAGTCTGCTGTGTCCCATCCTCTCCCTCCCCTGCCCGCATCCTTGTAGAGCACCGGGGTAGCGAGGCCAATCTGGCCACCCCTGTGTAGCCCTCCTTCAGATTAGCGCATTTCCGTGGGTTGCCAGCATGGGGAAGAGGGAGCATGGCGCCAGAATGCCGCCCCCTACCTGACCTTCGGGAAGCGCCCGCCCGCCCCACCCCCGGAGCACGTGCTTGCTTCTAGGGAGAGAATCCCATCCCAGCCCTCTGTGCCAGGAGGGTCACTGGGTGGACTGGAACTTGGAGTATGGGGGCGGGGGGTGGACGGAGAGAAGCTAGGACCCGGGGTGGAGGCAGATGCGTGCAGACCCAGCATTCTGAACGTCACAGAAATCTCTGAACACCTTGGTCCCATCTGGTGAAAAACGGCCACGTTACATGTTCTCGTGCTGGGAAACGGTCGCTCACTCACACTCCCTGGAGTCCTTCAGAGCTCTCTGATCCCATCAGTGACTCAGGCTGCAAGAGCTCCCCTTGCAGAGGGGAGAGCAAACACGGTCATGTCCTCTCTAAGTTCTTGGTGGTCCAGGCGTGTCAGGTGGCGCAGCATAGATGGCTACAAGCGGAAAGGAACGTTTCACCACCGTAGAAATGGAACCGGCTTTGAGCCACAGGAAACCTCACTTATTGAGACCTTTTTCTTTCCTTTTCTTTTTAAATCTCTGATAGTTTTTGCACTTCTGGGTTTTATTTTATTTTGGCTTTGAGGTCAAGAGTGGGCTGAATGCTCTCCCAGTGAGGGTGGAGACAGGGAGTGAGGGGAGAGGGCAGAGAACTGTTCTTACAATGGCTTCACCTGAACGGTGCGAAGAGACATCTTTGCCAAGAGACTGTGGCAGCCAGCTGCCCCCACGGAGTGAAGTTTAAATACAAAATTAAGTGGCACCTCTGTTTAAGGTCTGTTTATGTAAACAAGACATTGGGGGAAGATGACCTGGAAGGAGAGCCTATGTGATCAAAACACCTAATTGTAAGCACAAATCTTTCCAGGTCCAGTTATCAAACTCACCTTGGGACTATAAGAGCCACTCTTTCCCCTCTAATAGAAAACGGTCATTCTGTGCTGGATTCCTCCCCTGGAGATGGAGTGGAGGGAGGGAGGCAATCGGCCCCAAGAATTGACAAACCGGGAAGTTCTGTGTGTCTCAAGGGTTGCAGATTTGGTTGTTGAAAGCTGGGGAGTCACTGTTCTAGCACAGATTCTGTCAGGGCCCACAGAACGTGGGCAAAGTGGGAGGGGTCTTCCTGGTTAGGCAAGGCTGAGTTGAATCCCGAACCGAAAGGGAGCATTGTGGCTTTTATAATCCAATGATGCAATGATTATACCAGCTTACAAGGAGTTCTCAGCAGGTGCTTTTTATTCATTGATGAAGAGCTAAGGCTCGTTTTTGATAGATAATATATATTTATTAAATGTATTAATGTGTGTTTTATAATGTACCTTTATCCTCCCCTGGCTGACTGTTGCATACTTTAAAAAAATCGTTAAAGAAATTTCAGGACAATCAATGTGTACCATAAACGACTGTATATAAATATTACAAATTTAAAAGACTGTAAAGCATGGGCAAATAGGTTTTATTTTCAAAATGCTGTTCTTAACACAAAAAATAAAGGCTTTACTATTTACTTAAGACGTGTGGTAGCTTGTCAAAACAACCCAATACAACTGCTTGGCTTTCAGATCTGCCTGGAGGCTAAGTCCGTGGCATTTTGAATGGGAAAATCCTGGTTAGCAGCAAACTGCAGAACAACTGAGGGTAATAAGTCAGTTTACCCATAAAATGAGGAATCTCTATAATGCTTTGGGGCCTAGACAACAAAAATTCTTTATCTTTATTGTTGTCTGCGTTGAAGTGTCTTATCTTGATGCAGTCAAAGTTAAGGGTCAGTCTCCTTGGGAAATGATCACAGGCAATAATGACTTTTTTATGAAAAGAGTACTCACTGGATAAACTTAAAACCCACTGCAGAGGTTTGGGACTTTATTTTAAATATGGATCTTTGCAAAGGTGGCCAAAACTGGGAAACTGGTAACTAGAGAAAACTTCAACATCTCTTGGAATCAGAGTTCACGGTACATTTTAGCAGTGGTTGGTATAGAAGAATACTCCTGAAGCACTGAGGAAATATATGGATGAAAGAATAAAATTGGGGGATAATGCAGAAAGTTAAAACTAGTACTTTCTTATGATAAACTATTTGCACTAAAACACGTTTGCAACGAAAGATTCTTATCCGAATGCACCAAATCTAGTTGTTCAAGAAAGCACAATAGAGGAAGCATAACCTGAACATTTTCCTCAAGTGGAGTAATTGGAGCAAAGAGGGGAAAGGTATCGACAGCTGTTAAGGTTGCGGAGTCTTAGCTGTAGCCTCTTCTTCATCCTCCATTTTGCATTTTACTGCAAAGAAATGAAAGAGAAAGTCAGGGTCCATTTACAAGCCTAGACAGACTTGGCTTCTGGAAACTGCAGACTTCGATACACAGAAGTCAGTTGCTTCGAAACCCACTGAGCGACTGCGATGGTTCTGGTCCCGTGGATCTATGGGGAAGAACACAGGGCCTTTGTCCTCCACCGGCAGCACCTGAAGTTTCAAAGCCACTTCATGTAACGTTCACGGCCATTCTGAGTTCAGTTCAGAAGAAGGTCAAAAGTATGCTTTGCAGGTCGGGGGCCCTGAAGGAAGGAAGTTTTACTAAAGATGATGACAGATTCGAGGCTCTTGACTCGACCGAATCTGTCACCACTCACCCTGTTCCCCCCACACCCAAAATTAAAAGCTCAGGACAGCACTGGGGTCAGTTCGAGGCCAGAGGAGAATCTTTTCTAGTCTTTTATGGTCCGGACAAGAATGTAATCCAGGTGATTTCCTGAGTCGGCCAAACAGGAAAGTTAGCTGAACGCAGAGCACTGCACTATTTGTAAGGGTAATTGTCCCAATAGATAAAAGCCCCTTCCGCCAAATATATGGAAACCCAGTCCCCTGGTGGGTGGGAGATCCATTTGGAAAGACCCTCTCTTTTTAATAAATCTTCGCTTCTAGTGTCCAAGTTAATGCCTGAAGGGTTATTCAGAGCAAGGCTGCAGGCTCTGGTCATGCTTGAAGAGCAGTGTTCGTGTAGAAAGGGTGTTGGGGGTTGGTACTGTGTAGAGCAGAGGTTTCGGTCGAGCCTGAACTCCCAGTGGCTGAGGGCACACGCTGGCCATGGACCCCATCACACGCAGTGCAGTGGACTAAACAGGCTAGCCCAGCAGTCTTCAGGCTGGCGCTACACAAAGACTTCCCAAGGGTTCTTGGTCATGGTTTATTCAAAGACAGTTTCCAAATCTTGGCTTTCTTGCGTGGACTTGCAGTTGCTCATTTCCCTTTCCTACCTCTCCCCATCCTGGCATTACCCAGGGTGTAAAAAATCCCCAGGTGCCAAACAAGGACGCAATTTGAAATGTTGGCATCCCCAGAGTCTCCTTTACTTTCTATACTTAATAACTATCAAATTTTAGAATGTATTTAGTTGGCTTTGTGAACTAGTATTGTATTAATAACTCAAACCAGAAAAATATTTTCAATACCAGGAGCCTGTGGTCACAGGAAAATTAATTTTTTTTCAATGTGTACTATTTTTGTTCCATATATATAGAAGCTGTACAGGTAACCACAGTGAAGACCCTGTATGCCTCTAGGCCTATTGATGATGACAGTGCATGAGCGAGGATGGTCCACACCTAGGAGGTGCTCTCCCAGTATCCCGCTGGCCCATGATGTAATCTAGGATATGAATGTTTAGCAACAGGCTGGGGTGGCGGAGTTCTGATTTGTAGCGTTTGCCGGTTTCTATGTCTGATTTCAAGCTACCAGCCTGACGACATAAGACAGAGGTAGGAAGGGGCGCACACAACCAGATGGAGCAGCTCAGCACAGGGCTGTTCTAGTTCCCCACGGGGAGGTTGCAGGGAAACCCAGGTGCATGATGGTTTTCCATGTGTGGTTCGGGGACCAGCAATGTTTGCATCACTGGGAACCTATTAGAAATGCACATCCAGGCCCCCCGCCACAGACCTATAGAATCAAAAACTGGGGGTGGAGCCCAGCCATCAGTATTCTTAACAAGCCCCCCCCGCCCCGCCCGGGTGATTCTGATGGACACTAGATAAAGTTGAGACCCACTGACTACTGGTTTTTTATGCTGGCTGCGTTTAAGAATTACCTAGGTAGCTTCTGAAACCTGTTGGTACCTGGATCTCGCCCCAGACATTCTGATGTAATTGGTCTGGGGCCCGGGCATCAGTATTTATTCAAAGCTGTGTGTTGCTAAGATTCAGGGTCAAGAATCTTTCTTGCTAAGGGTCAAGAAACCCAAACCGTGGTTGGAGTCCCTTAAGGAAACGTGAATGCAAAGACCCTCAGAGCAGTTCACAGGAGTCTCAAGGTCTCAAAACTTAAGCCATCTGAATGACATTCTCTCTGGCCTACAACTGGCAGACAGACACTTAAGGCTACTGGTAGCGTGGAAGGAAAGAGGAATTGGCTGATGGGAGGAGTTCCCAAGCCTTGGGTTTTCTTTAGTTCCTCAACCCTGCTGGAAGGAAGAATTCACCTGCATGCCTTTCCTTTGTCCAATCCTGTCATGCCTTGAGACCCTCCTCCCCACACCTAGATTTTGACCTTGCCTGGGAAAAAGCCCCTCTCTCTTTCAGATCATTATACAAAAGTCTCGAAGGAGGAGAGTAGAAAGGGATGCTGGGGACACTCCTTCAAGTTGGAGAGTCAAGACACTAACTAGAGTTGATGGACTGGAAGTAAAGGTGTTGTGAAGCCTCATGATGGAATCACCTGGAACTCTGAACACTCCTGGTGCCCAGCCCCACCCCAGCCAATCAAGTCAGAATCTCTGGAGGTGGGGACTGCCCACCGGTGCAAACACACTGGAAAACTGGCAATATTAAGTGAAACTGAGCATGTACATTCCCCACAATGCAGCGATTCCATTCCTGTATCCAGCCCCTGGAGAAGCCCTTGCACACGTTACTGGCAGACATCAGTGAGGATGTTCATGATAGCAGAAAACTGGAAACAGCCCAAAAATCCATCACCAGCTGACTGCATAAATAAATTGTGGTTTACTGGAACAGTGAGTACACAGCACTGAACCCGAACGAACCACAGCTACCCGTGTCTGCTTACCTTAGCTTACGGTATTGAAGAAAAAGATGCAAGGCACAGAATAATACATACAGTGTGACTCTATGGCTAGCAAATCTAAATGTAGAGGGTTGCATATAAAGATGAAGAGAATCTAAATAAAAGCAAGAGAACGATTATCACAGAAGTTAGGGTAAGTGGCTTCATGGTGGGAGGGGGAGCCTTAAAAGTGTTCACAGTGTTACACTTCCTTAACTGGTATGGTGGTTACCTGAGTGTTTGCTTTATAGCTATCTGTGTTTTATGGTCGCTATTATACGTTTATTTCATCTCCTCCCAAGAAAAGGTAAGAAGAAATAAAGATGGTTGTCTGTAACTTGAAACTACAAAGTCAACTAATTAAGGAACGGGAAAGAGCAATTTAACTCTTTTGGGGGGGGATGGGATTTAAGTGAGCTAATTCTCATCTGTCACATCAGGAAATCAGGAGATAGTGTCTAAACTTTTCCCTAACCCTAACCCTAACCACCCAGAGGAACAGCTCAGAGCTCAAAGTGACTACCATAGAAGAGGGTGACAGGGATGACGTTCATTCATCCTCCTGTTTTATCCTATATACCCGTAACCACAGGAACCATGTACAAGGATTACTTTGCTAAAAATTAAGAAGCAGATAACGTCTCTCCTTAGTGGTTTTTCTCCTCCAGGTCTCGGTGGAACCTTGCACAGGCAGGTTATTCAGTAGAAGGAAGGAGCAAGGGAAGAGGCAGTGGAGGGGAGCAGGCAGTGAGATGAAAGACCCCAGTTTCCACCTTAGAGACATCACTGTGGTTGGCTTCCAGCACCAACACACGGCTGCCTCCATGGCCCTACGCTGTCCTGGTACCCCTTGGCGGACTGGTGCGGAGTCAGTTACGGAAGACCTTGAGAGAGAGGAAGATCCCAGAGTGATGCACCAGCCCTCCAGCTTCAGTTAAAGGCAGCGTGACAAGAAAGGTCTTGCATGCTAGTGAGACCCGCTTACGCTCTCCTCCTCTCCACTGCCCCCCGCGCTCTCCTGTGTCACTCAGTGACAGAGCTGAGAACCCCAGACATGGCTAGAGAAGCTGCCTAAGACATAGGGAGGAAATTCAGGGACCACAGCATCATCCAGCTACTCATTCAGTGTTGCCCAGATGTGGCCTCGGCACAAAGGACCAGCTGGGGCAAAAATACAGATTCCTGGGCCCTGCCTCAAACCTTGATAATCGGAATCTCGATGAGTGAGTGGGAATCAGCACCCACCACCTCTGCGCTTTGAGTGATCCTTCCGATGTGACAAGTTTGGGAAAGAGCGCTGTATCACTCAGCTATCACTCAGTGCCTGTTTCCTGAGGGCCCACTTCTGAGCGGGGCCCTGCCTCCTGAGGGCCCGGGAGGGGCGAGACCCGCAGAGTGCTCAGCACTGAGTCTGATCCAGAGAAGCACACACTACATATTAGCTATTACTATTTTCAGGGCACAGTCTTTGACCTCAAGAAGCTCACAGAGGGGGAGGCAGGAAAATTAACAGGGAATTAGAGATGCTTACACACCAAAGAGAGAAGCTGCTTCAGTAAATGTGACTCCATCACACAGATGGGTCCTGGGGTTACAAAGAGACTGGCTCACACCCTCAAGTCAGACAGATAGATAGATATTGCTTAAAATATATTTTTATCCAATTAGCACCCAGTTTTTAGGATTCCGGGTAAAAAGACAGCACTTCTATGGTACTTATTGGGCGCTTCGCGCATATGAAGCGGCAGTGAGGTGCGTGCTGTTATTTTCCCCGATGACTGTACAGATGAGGAGACAGGCACGCAGGTTAGGTAAGGAGCCTGGGGTCACACTGTGGGCTGTCCGGCTCCTGCATCCATGCCCTTAACCTCCACAGGGTCGCGGTCTCTCTCCCCAGGGAGATGAAGATTTCTGTAATGAAGATGCAACAAAAGGTGCTGCTCCCACATCTCGTCCCACAGAGACAGTTTAGGAACGACCAAAATGCCCAACACCTGTGGAATGAGTAGATCCCTGATAATTTATAAACTTGATAAAATAGGATGAAACCATTCAAAATGTGCTTTTGCAAAGTTTGAAGGAACAAGGAGACCTGCCAAGAGCAAACGACGGTGGAATTTACAAAATTCCTATAAATTTCGATGATGCAAATTTTAAATTGCTCCATTCCAAAAGTGAACAATGTCTCCAAGGGGGACACTGTGGCTTCTGTCTGGTGGTGTTGAAAGCCAACAAAGCTGATGGCTCCAAAGGTAAAGTGGAAGCCAGGTTCTTTCACTCAGTCATCTCTGCCCTTGTTTTCCCTCTTGCTTTTCTGAAAAAAAAGTTTATTTTTCTTGAAAACAAGTGATTCCCATTTTATGTTTAGTCCTGAGTGAGATGTTCATAATACATCCTTTAAATGTGACTGCCCTGTAAAAAATAAAATTACACTCATAACTAAGTGGTGGCCCAGCATTTCAACTCTTAAAAAAACTAAATGTAGATAAAACGATTAAAAAGAAATGGGTGTATTTTTGTTTTCCCAAATGTCTACCGTCCACGTGCATCGCTATACCATTGGGGAAAACTTTCTAAAAGAATTACCAGAAAATATACCAGACAGGAGATAAACAGACTGTCAGGGCATCAACGTGTACACGGTGTTACTGCGGTCAGGCAGACCGCAGAGGTGGGGAGAGGCAGGGAGGAGGAGAGGTCGGGAGCTGGGGAGTCCCAGGGGAGCTGGCCTCCCAGTATCAGCAGACCCACTGTTGGGAGACCCCAGGGAAAGATCCACTCAAGGGTGAAGTTGCCTTAGTAGAGGTGACCACTGAAAAAATATTAATGAAATGTATGCTAGGAATAGTTTCTGATTGGTAGAAAAGTAATGTTTCCCCCTCAGTTTGCTTGCTCACAGAAGGGTAGACTTTGGTGTCAAGCAGACCCAGTGTTCAAATCCTGGCTCTGCCATCTGCTAGCTGGGTGACCCCAGCCCCAACCCCATTTCCTCGTTTGAACTAAGTAAAATAATCTTGACCTCACGGAGTCCTTATGAGATTAGGGAGATAATGTACCGAATGTGCCCAGTGCAGGGACTGATACGTTGTAGATATTCAACAAATGTGACTTCTTTTCCCCTGAGTGGCCTGTAGAAATACAGGCTGAAATGCAGCTGAAGAGTTCACTTAGCATCTTTTAAAACTTATAACATGTCACTCATCATCTGAAAGTTAGTTATCTTGCAAGCTCAGCTATCAAACATGGCCAAGGATTTGCAAGTAAGCAGAAGAAGCCAGTGTAGATGTTTTGGAATGTGTGCCCCAAACTCTGGTGTTTTAGTTGCAGGAGTGTCTCTGAGACCTCTATCAGAGCTTGTGTGTCCATCCTTAAAGTGTAATTCGGGCAAGCTGAGCTACCAGATTTCCTCAGAGCATAACTGAGTTTAGAAATGAATTTATGTCCCAATGGCTGATAAGCACCTAAAAAGGTGTGCATCAAAGAAATTAAAGCCACAGTGAGACAGCCACTACACACCCACCAGGATGATGACAATGAAAAAGACTCATCATACTAAGTGTCGGTGAGGATGCAGGACAACTTAATGCTCAGGCATCGCTAGTGGGGATGGGAAACAGTGCCAACACTTTAGCAAATGATTTGGCAGGATCTTGCCAAATTAAGTATTATGTATATACTCTCAGGCCCATCAGTTCCACTCCTGGCTAATCCTCAAATGAAGTGAGTTTACATCCACCAAAAAACATATACAAGAATGTTCATAAAAACTGGATACAACCCAAGTGTCCATCAATAAGAGATATACACATTGTGATACTATTCACAGGAAAGCACACTACACATCAGTGAAAAAGAGGAAACTACTGCTGCCCTCAACAGTTTGGTTGACTCTCCCAGATGTAACAGCCAGCAAAAGAAGCCAGGCACAGAGTCCATACTCTTTCCATTTATGTGAAGTTTGAGAATAAGCAAAACTATTCTGTGGTGACCCTTCTTCATCCTGATCCAGGTGCTGGTTACGTGGTGTGTGCATACAGAGAAGTTCACTGTGCTGCACACTTAGGACTAGGGCACCCTGCTGTCTGTGAGTTTGACCTCAACAAAAAATTAAATTAAATTAAATTAAATAAATAAAATAAAATAGGAAAATGGGGAGGAAGAGAATAGGCATCAAAATCTGAGGACGTTTTCATTCAGATCCAGGGCAGAGTCTAAGGTGCCTGACAGTCCCTGAGGGCTCCACACTTGAAACAGATTAGTAACCGTATCACACTGTTAAGTAGAAAATTTGCATTTACTGAATGCTAGACATTATGTTCAGGGCTTTACACAAATTTATCATCTTGTTCAATCACCCCAGCCACTCTGGGAGGTAGATGCTATCATTATTCCCATTTACCTATGAGAAAATTAAGGCTCAGAGACACTAAGCAACTTGCCCAAGGTCACAGAGCTAAATAAATGGCCCTGCCAGAACTCTAAGCCTGGTCTGAGTCCAAAATCCATGGTCTTAACCATCATGTCATACGAATGCAGAGTATGAATTGGGTCCCTTATCACCACCCAGAATAATCCAACAGAGCTTAAAGTCAGGTTGTATACTTTCCAATTAGGAGGTAGGGGAGTGTACAATATATATTACCAAGGTTTTTTTTTTTTTTTTCTGTTTTTACTGGACTGAATTTTTAAAATAAGATTATTTTTCAATTATAAAATCTGTTCATAGTCATTATAGAAAATCTGAAGAATATCGAAAAAAAATATGAAAAAAACCCTCCACGTCCCCACTGGAAGAATATGTCATGGAAGATTTTCTTTCTAAAAAGAAAGAAATGTTGACGTGTAGAGGGTAATGTCAATAGTCTGGTATGTTTACCCCCCTTTCTTAACTGTGCCAGATGTTGGGCTGTGCTATTTTGAGGAAAGTTGAGCCAACTTGGAAGCCACAAGGCACTGGGGCAGATGTGACAGTCTTGAACGTGCAGTAATTACTGTTGTTGACTTCTAAACAATGTAAACTCAGGGCGAAGTCTCCTGGAAGGCAGCATTTTAAATGGAAACATTTGGTGCTGGAAGTGACAACAATAGTTATATTAAAACAGAATCTCAACATCAAGTTTTGACCCTGGAAAGGATCTTGATTTCTGGAAAGAGAGACATTTAATAAAAGCCATGTTTTTCACAGATGAGGGAAACTGAGGCTCCAACAGGGGAAGAAATGGGGCCATTGGAGCACAGCTTAGTTGCTCAGGGCACACCTTCTGGAGCCAGGCGACTTGGCTTTTACCATCATTTACCAACTGGGTGACCTGAGCAAGTCTCTTAACCTCTTTGAAGCCTCAGCTCCCTCACCCATAAAATGGGGACAGTAAGACCTTCCTCTCAGGAGACTGCGAGTGTGAAATGAGATGGTACCCATTGCCTGGCACATGGTAGATGCTCAATAAAATTATTTCTTAATTATATAGGCAATGCAGTGGCTGTAGAAAAGCTGGAAAATATGCTTTTTTAAAACAAATTTTCTTTAAATTATTTAAGTGAGCTTACGTCATACTCATGTGTTTATACATCTATTAGTATTTTCTTTTTACATCTGAATTTACAAGGGTAGCTCCATTTCGCGTTAGCATCAAGATTGGAGATTTAGCACAGCAGCTTAAATAGCCACCATCTAGTAGGCTGTCCTTCTAAATTCTGCGTCTTCAAAAGCCTAGGGAGTCAGGGGTGTGAATGAACACAGAAGAACCCTGTCAGCCGTGTCTTATGACTTTTTTATTTATCTCTGCATTCTCAGCTGCTGCTGCCAAGACTGAACCTTTAGAAATATCCCAGGCATTTTGAATGAACTCGGGTTATAAACAGTTCTCATCCAGTTCAGACTGGCAGAAGCCCTGTATATTGAATGCTGCCTTTAAGTGAAATGGAAACAGATCCTCCAGTTTATTTTTATATAGCTCCTCTGTGAGTGTAACAAGCTAATAATTAATTGAGAAACTATTTCAATCTGTAACTAGGGACTGGGGCAGTATTCACTCATTATCTTGGTAGTTGGTCCAGAACGCGAGGCAGACAGGGGTCCAGTCAAGAAACCCCGATGACGAAGCCAACTTTATCAAACCTTAAAAGAAGGAGATGGGAAGTAACATTCCAAGAGTTTCAACTACAGAGTTCTTTCTAATAGGAAGCCCACTGGTGTACTGAAAAGAAGATTTGAATTTTTCAAGCCCTGACATTGGTGAGAAACTTACTGACCCCCAAACAAAACTACTTTTTAGAAAGGATCACTCATATCATCTAGTCATTTTTACCCTCTACATGTCTCCTAAACCCATCCACTTCTGTCCAGTTCCACTGCTACCAGGTCATCCGATCCATCTCCCACCTGCAGCCATGCTCATCTTTCTATAAAGCCCATCTGATGATGCCACTGCCCTGCTAAAGCCCTTTAAAGGCTCCCTGCTGCCCTCAGGATCAAGCCCAAAGTCCCCCGAGGCCACTGCTCCCTCCCAGCTCCCCGGTGCCTCACACCCTGCTCTCATCGCTCAGGCCTTCTTTCAGTCCCCCTTCCAGGCTCAGGGTCTCTGCCTCCATCCTTCCCTCATCCAAAAGCCCTCCCTGCCATTCACATCTAGTTAATTTCTAGGGGAACCTATTCAAACCCCCTGCTGAAGTCTCTCGAGGCAGCCTGAACTTCTTCAGAGCACTCGTCACAGTCTGTAATCGTGGATTCACGTGATTATTGGAATAGTGTCTGGCTTCCCCACTAGGCTTGAGTTTCGAGTAGAACAACATGTTGGCTTATGTTCTCCACTGAACCTCCAGCATCTGGCAGGTCCAGTCCTGCGCCCACAGCAGGCGCTCGATCAATCTTGGCTGAACCAACGAATGAAACCCTACTCTAGCTTCCTTTGGAAGCCCCCAGGCCTTTCTCTCTCAGACTCCAGACTGTCAAAAGGACACACATCTTTTCCAGCAATATAAAGGATTCTCCAAGTCAGTGGGGATGCCCAGACTTTAGTATCGGAGAGGCAAGTATTTGCATCCAGTCTCTAGCACTTACTACCAGCATGCCCTTGGCCTAGTCGCTAACCCTCTCAAAGCTTGTTCCCTCACCTATAAAACTGGGCTCCTTGCGGATCTTATTGCACAGGGCAATCTTGATATTTAAATACATTAACTGAGATCACATACACAAATCCGCCAGAAGAGCGCCTGGCACACAGCAGATGCAACAGGTGCTTAATAAATGGCGGTCCTCGTCAAGGTTCAAACCGCTGTTTGCCTCGTTTCCTAGGCAAAATATAACAAAATATAACTTGGGGTCTGACGCCTTCCTTCTTGCCTTCCTTTGCCAGCACCTATTGTGTTTGTTGACTCAAAGACCGAAAATGACGAACGTGCCAGACACAGCCATGCTCTCTTGGAGCTAATATATGTTTGAATTGAAAGATAAGTGTTTTCAATATGCAAACAATATCTTCAAGAGTTACATGAATTGGGTTAAACCCTCTCACAGCCATTGCTGGGAAACGATCCTAAGACACTGATCTTAGATACAAACAAATATTTAGGAATATGGACATTTATTTGGTGCATGATATCGAAACACTTCTCTTTGGCTGATGTGAGAAAACATTTAATGTCTACTCATTCTGACCGCAATTCCCAGGCTGATAGGAAAGACATGAACGTCACCTCACCATTTCCTCACAGGTAGACCGCTCCATTTCCGCTGCCTGTTGCAACTTTAATATAGCTAGCAACAATAACAACAACAATGATGAAAATAATAATAATCATTATAAGTACTATTTATTGAGTTCTTACAATATGGCAGGTGTTGTACAAGGTCATATATCCCTACGTTGTCTTTAACCTTCAAAACGAGTCTCTGAAGGTATTATTATCTCCAATTTTCAGATGAGAACACTGAGGCTCTGAAAGGTAAGTGCCTTTTCTAAGATGCAAATGTGGGATTTGACACCTCATTTGCCTGTCCCTATTCTACTGCTCTTCAGGAAATCATCTCAAAGTTTGAATTAAAAGAGTGACGTTTTCAATATGTAAAAATATCTTCAATAGCTGCACAAATGAAATTAAATTCTCTTAGGAATGAAGGCAGCCATGGCAGCAATATTTATAATGGTGAAACTTAGAAAGAAGTGTCCAATAAGAAAAAAATTATGTAGCTCATCATGTAAAATAAGTTTATAATATACGGGGATATGTTTACCATGTAAAGCTAGGTGAAAAAAGCAAGGATACATGAAAATAACTGCTATGAAGTATGATCTCTCCAGTGTAAACTTAAAGATAGAGATCCATTTTCAGAAAGATTGACATGAAAGATGACAACTGGAAGTTCAAGGGACCCAGGATAGCCAAAACAGTCTTGAAAAAAGAGAACAAAGTTGGAGGACTCACACTTTCCCATTTAAAAACTTACTAAAAGCAACGGTAATTGAGACTGGGTGGTACTGGCATAAGGATAAATATATAAATCAATGGAATAGACCTGAAAATCCAGAAGTGAACACTTATTTATTAAATTTATGTATTTATTTATTACATTTATGGTCAACTGATTTTCACCAAGGGTGCCAAGACCATTCAATGGGGGAAAGAATAGTCTCTTCAACGTATGCTGCAGGACAACTGGATATCCACAGGCAAAAGAATAAAGGTGGACCCTTAACTTACACCACATACACAGAGTAACTCAGAATGGGTCAGGGACCTAAATAAAATCCCTAACACCATAAAGCTCTTGAAAAAAAGTGAGTGGAAAAAAGTGGTTTAGACACGGTCCATGGTCCAATAGATTAGACAGTGATTTCTTAGATATGACACCAAAAGCACAAGGAACAAATGAAAAAATAAAGTGGACACCAACAAAATTTAAAACTTTCATGCTTCAAAATACACCACTTTCAAGGAAGTTAACAGACAACCCATGCAACTGCAAAACATATCTCTGATTAGAGACTTGTGTCTAAAACACATTTTAAAAAATCCTTACTACTCAATAAAAGACAGACAATCCAATTTAAAAAGGCAGAGGAGGGCTTCCCTGGTGGCGCAGTGGTTGAGAGTCCGCCTGCCGATGCAAGGGACACGGGTTCGTGCCCCGGTCCGGGAAGATCCCACATGCCGCGGAGCGGCTGGGCCCGTGAGCCATGGCCGCTGAGCCTGCGCGTCCAGAGCCTGTGCTCCGCAACGGGAGAGGCCACAGCAGTGAGAGGCCCACGTACCGCAAAAAAAAAAAAAAAAAAGGCAGAGGATCTGAATAGACATTTCTCCAAAGAAGCTATACAAACGACCAATAAGCACCTGATAAGATACTCAACATCATTAGGCATTAGGGAAACATAAATCAAACCACACTGAGATACCACTTAACATCCACAAAGATGGCTATAGTCCAACAGACAGATAGTAAGTGCTGGTGAGGATGTGTAAGAACTGGAACCCTCATCCACTGCTGGTGGGAATGTAAAATGGTGCAACCACTCTGAAAACAGTGTGGCAGTTCCTCAACCAACTGAACCTACAGTTACCATATAACCCCTGAATTCTGCTCCTTACTGTATATACCCAAGAGAAACGAAAACATGTGTCCACACAAAATCTTGCACATGAATGTTCATAGTGGCATTGTTCATAATAGCCAAAATGTGAAAACTCAGATGTCCATCAACCGATGAACAGATGCATAGATGTGATACATCCATACAATGGAATATTATCTGGCCATGAGTTGTGTCCCCCTCAAATCCATATGTTGAAGCCTTAAATCCGCACATGTGACTGTACTGGAGATGGGGCCTTTAAGGAGGCGATTAAAGTTAAATGAGGTCATAAGAGTAGAGCCCTGATCTGATAGAACGGGTACCCTTATAAGAAGAGGAGGAGTTACAAGAACACTCCCTCCACTATGTGGGGACTCAGCTAGAAGGCAGCTTCTGCAAACCAGGAGGAGAGCTCTCACCAGACCCAACCATGCTGGCACCTTGATCTTGGAAATCCAGACTCCAGACTGTGGGGAAAAAAATGTCTGTTGTTTAAGTCACCCAGTCTACGGTATTTTGTTATGGCAGCTGAGTAATACAAGTCATAAAAAGAAATGATGTATTAATATGTGCTGCAACATGGATGAAGCTTGAAAACACTGTGCAAAGTGAAGATGCCAGTCACAAAGGCAAATCTATAGAGATTGAAAGTCCATTAGTGGTTGTCTGGGAATGGAAAGAATGGGAGTCTTGCGGGCTTATAGCTAACGGGAGTAGGGTTTCTTCTGGGGGTGATGAAGATGTGCTAAAATTGATTGTAGTAATGGTGGTGAATTCTTGGACTATACTAAAAGTCACTGAATTGTATGATATATGAATTATATCTAAATAAAGATTTTTTTGTTTTTTTTTTTGCAGTACGCGGGCCTCTCACTGTTGTAGTCTCTCCCGTTGCGGAGCACAGGCTCCGGACACGCAGACCCAGCGGCCATGGCCCACGGGCCCAGCCGCTCCGCAGCATGTGGGATCCTCCCGGACCGGGGCATGAACCCGTGTCCCCTGCATTGGCAGGGGGACTCTCAACCACCGCGCCACCAGGGAAGCCCAAAATAAAGTTATTTTTAAAAAAGAAAGATGACATTTTTATAGCAGTTATCTCGCGATGGTGAGACTTAGAATTATCTACTTTTTTGTTCAAGTTTCCACAAAGGGCAAGTATTACTTTTCTAATCAGTTAAGAAGAAAGTTATTTTTAAAAATTCTGTTAAAACAAGTGCCAGCAGTATTCTCCTTTTCTACAAAGCTGCTGAAGCTCACATCTCCTCAAGAGTCGAATACACACTAACGACAACTCCTCCGGGCCGGGCTTCTCAGTGTTTAATGTTCTCTCATGTACATTATCTCATGTGAGATTCACAACCTCTTTGTGCTGTAAACAAGGCAAATACCTATTTTCTTCCTGAATGTATTTATATCCTGCTTCCTCCCTAAAAGGATTTCAGATAATTTACAAAAAATATATAGTTAATAAAAATAGAAAAAAGAAAACCAAGTCTGAAGAGAAATGAAGAATTTAGATATGCTAACCAAGAAGAGTCAGTAAGTTGCTATAAATGAGGTTTAAATTGAACTCTGAGCTTCCTGGCAGACTAGGCAAAAAGGAGAAGTTAGGGAAGAAGCAAACCATTTCCCCAAGGGGAGCTACATTTTTTCCTGGCACCGTTTGCTGGAAACATTTCTCATACGGGGATTTATTTTTGTAAAAAGATCGAATGGACCATGATCCAGGAATTCTACTCCTAGGTGTACACTCAAGAGATACTCTTAGATATCCACCAGGAATGCTCATAGCAGTTTTATTCATAATAACTAAAAACTGTAAACAACTCAAATATCCATCAAGAGTAGAGTGATAAACAACTGTAGTATATTCATGCAAAGGAATACTATACCACCAGTGGAAAAGAACAAATTACTGATACAACCAAGATGGCTGAATCACATAACATGTGGAGTGAGCAAGCCAGATATAAAAGACTTTTATTTAAATGATGATCAAAAAACAGGTAAAACTAGTCGAGGAGGATAGAAACCAAAACAGTGATTACCTGGGGGGCAGGGGGTGAGAGGTCAGGAAGATGAGGTAGGCAGGGTGGATTGATTGGGATGGGGCATGGCGGAGCCTTCAGGAATGATGGAATCTTGACCTATCTTGACCTAAAGCTGGTTGGTACATGGGGAAGATGTCTATTCAGATCCTCTGTCCATTTTTAAATGTTTGGGGCTTTTTTTGATGTTGAGTTGTATGAGTTCTTTGTATACTTTGGATATTAACCCCTTATCAGATATATCATTTGCAAATATCTTCTCCAATTCAGTAGGCGGCCTTTTCGTTTTGTTGATAGTTTTCTTCTCTGTGCAAAAGCTTTTTAGTTTGATGTGGTCCCATTTGTTTATTTTTGCTTTTATTTCCCTTGCCTGAAGAGACATATCCAAAAAAAATCGCTAAGACTGATGTCAAAGAACGTACTGCCTATGTTTTCTTCTAGGAGTTTTATGGTTCCAGGTCTTACATTTAAAAGAATAAAACTGGACTACTTTCTCACACCATATAGAAAAGTAAATTCAAAATGGATTAAAGACTTAAATGTAAGAACTGAGATTATTTCATTTTTAAAAATGCATGTGGCAACCCACTAACTGTTTTCACCATCCACAGTGGGAAAAACACTGCTCTAACATGATTCATAAATTGTACGATTTACAATAGTAATTGATCATTATTGAACCCCTACTGTCTGTGAGTATTGGACTAAACGTGTTACATGCACTGTCTCATATGGGTTTCTCTAGGATCCAGTGAGGGGAATACTTTTATAATTTCTATTGTACAGATGAAGAAATGGAAGGTCAGAGAGGTTAAGTAACTGTCTCAAGGTCACACAGCCAGTGAGAATTTATAGGTGAGCATTAGCTCAAGTCTATTTAACTCAAATAACCTTGCCTCTCAGTTGGGCTTTTAGGAGGGTGTTAATTTCATTTTAAAGTTAGAAGATGGAAGATCAGGAAGGTTAAGTGCTTTGCTCAAAGATACACAGCTAGGAAGCTTCCAATTAGGGTTTGAATATAAATCTTGGGACTCCAGGCCCAGTACTCTTGCTGCCGCTATTAGCGGCTCACTTGGACAGCTTCAAAGGTCACTCTAAAACCTCTTAAATGACAAGTCTTCAGATGCCACGAAAAGCAAATGAGGGCAACTCCAAGACACATGGTGAAAGTAGAACACATACAACAGACTCAGTCTCCTCTACCTCCCTCCTGCTCATGGGATAAAATAAAGCACTTTTTAAAAAGTCTTTCTATACACCAAAGTATTATCAGTGACAGCATGGTGGATACCCTTTTTTGATCTCTTGATACTTTTCTGTATTTTGCAAAATGAGAATGTATTACTTTGATAAAGGGACGGTTTTTAAGTTATTCTAAAAGGAATCAGTCTGTCCTTCTTAACATCTAGCCTCCATAGCTCTATACCTCTAAAATTTTCCATGTCCTGGACTAATGAGAGACAAATCTGAAAATTGGCAAGAGACTTTAGCTGCTCAGATCCTAAATTTAGATCCTCACGGTGAATACCATGCATCAACAGGGTTGGACTGGCACTTATAGAGAGAAGGCGGGACAATTAGATGGGTAGGACCATTGCCCTTTAAACCAGGTTAACAGGCGTAAAGGAACATGTGCTTCACGCTCTCAGCAACTTAATCAGAGGTTGGGTCCTGATGGATTTCGCATGAAACAAAACACCAACAGATTTCTCTGGAGCTTAACTCCATAAATAACATCTGTGCATTGCGGCATCGGAAGTGGGGAAGAGGAAGGACTCCCAAGCTGCCCAGTCTGCTACTTCCTTGCTGGGTGGCCCTGGGTACATTGTTCAACCTCTCTGTGCCTCAGTTTCTTCATCTATAAAATGGAGACCATACAGTACCTACTTCAAAGGGCTGCTGAGAAGACTGAGTTCCTACTAAAGATGTGCTTGGAACATTGCTTGCTTCATAGTAAGCACACAGGAATGTGAACAGTCCTTTTTATTATTTTAGAAAAGATGGATAATATATTTCCTTTTATTTATCTGGTTGGTTGCTTGGAAACAGTTCTGTTTACCTTAGATTGACTTTGTCCATAGGGTGTTTACCAAGCTGGATGATTTGGGAAGGGTATTGTGTAACACAGATTCAGTCATTTAATCAACAAATGTTTCTTGAACATCTACCACATACATGCCGGGCACTGTGCTAGGAGTTGGGATAGAGCGGTGAATGACACAGAAAGGAAAAATCATCCAAGCTGCCACAGGAAGCTTCCATATTCTAGTGCAGTCACACAGACAATAAACAAAATAAATCATTAAAATCCTGGGCAATTCAAAAGAATTAAAAACTTAAATAATTATTAATCGGTGACTAAATACAATTAAATACATCACATAGTCAAAGACAATTTGTTAAGGAACTAACATAGCAATTACAACATAACAGATCTTCCACATGTAGCCACCGGAACAAACAGAGGACACGGGGCACCCAGCCATCCTGGAGCTGGCATTGTCCCAGATTCTCTATTGCAGCCAGGGTTGAAGGGCAATCACACATTTCTTTATTTCTCCAAAGCTGCAAAGAAGAATTGGCACCGACACCAAGTTCTTAATCTGTGCCCATGCATGTTGTAACAAAAGTTTGGAAGCAGTCAGTTCTTTTTTTT
Organism: Delphinus delphis; assembly: GCF_949987515.2. Taxonomy (NCBI): domain Eukaryota; kingdom Metazoa; phylum Chordata; class Mammalia; order Artiodactyla; family Delphinidae; genus Delphinus; species Delphinus delphis. The sequence goes on along the minus strand of NC_082697.1, from coordinate 65,239,903 downwards.
TTTTTTTAAAGATATTATATTCTTATTATGTAACTGCTACACTTCCACTTTTTTTTTTAATTAATTAATTAATTTATTTTTGGCTGTGTTGGGTCTTCGTTTCTGTGTGAGGGCTTTCTCTAGTTGTGGCAAGCGGGGGCCACTCTTCATTGCGGTGCGCGGGCCTCTCACTGTCGTGGCCTCTCTTGCTGCGGAGCACAGGCTCCAGACGCGCAGGCTCAGTAGCTGTGGCTCACGGGCTTAGTTGCTCCACAGCATGTGGGATCTTCCCAGACCAGGGCTCGAACCCGTGTTCCCTGCATTGGCAGGCAGATTCTTAACCACTGCGCCACCAGGGAAGCCCAGTCAGTTCTTTTTGAATCACCCTGTAGATAACATGCTAGTTGGGGACAAGCAGGGCAGAGGGATGGGGGTCGGGGGGTCAGGGAGGGCACACTGAGAAGATGACATTAAGCAGAGCCTGATGGAGGTAAGGGAGCGATCCATGAGGTAATTTGGGGTCTGTGCCTTCATTGTTTTTCCTCCTAATTTTTTTTATTGTGGTAAAATACACATAATATAAAATTTACCATCTTAACCATTTTAAAGTGCACAATTCAGCGGTATTAAGTACATTCATATTGTGCAACCACCACCACCATCGATCTCTAGAACTCTTTTCATCTCGCAAAACAGAAACTCTGTACCCATTAAACAAGAACTCCCCATTCTCCCCTCCTCCCAGCCCGTGGCAACCACTATATTCTAAGTATCTCATTTAAGTGGAATCATACAGTATTTGCCTTTTTGTGACTGGCTTATTTCACTCAGCATAATGTCCTCAAGGTTCATCCACATTATGGCATGTGTCAGAACTTCCTTCTTAAGGCTGAATAATATTCTATTGTATGGACATACCACATATCTCTTATCTATTCATCCACTGATGGACACTTGGGTTACTTCTACCTTTTGGCTACCGTGAATAATGCTACCATTAACATATGTATACAAACATCTCATTGAGTCTCTGCTCTCTTTCTTGTATTTACCCCAAACTGGAATTGCTGGATCATATGGTAATTCCAATTAAAAATTTATTAAGGAACCCTTTATCTGCATCATTTTACATTCCCACTAACAATGCATAATGGGTCCAATTCTTCCACATCCTCACCAATACTTGTTATTTTCTATTTTTTGATAGTATCCATCTTTATGGATGTGAGGTAGTCTGTGCCTTCATTTTTATTTTATGTAACAGATTTATGAAAATATAACTCACATAACATACAATTCACTCATTTAAAGTACGCAATTCAATGGTTTTTAGTATATTCACAGACAGGTGCAACCGACACCACGATCAATTTTACAACATCTTCATTATCGCCCAAAGAATCCCCATACCTTTTAGCTATCACGACCATTCCCTCAGCCTCCTGGCCCTAGGCAAGCACTAATCTACTTTCTATCTCTATAGACTTTCCTATAGGGGACATTTCACATAAATGGAATCATATAATATGTGGTCTTTTGTGTCTGTCTTCTTGCACTTAGCAAGCTTTCAAGTTTTTCAGTTTTCAAGGTTCGTCCACGTTCGAGCATGTATCAGTCCTTCATTGCTTTTTATGGTGTGACCTTCGTTTCTGCATTGAACTTCTGTTGCACTTTTGAGAGCATGGATTCCAGACCTCTCCCACAGCCTACCCATTCATGGACTGGTGGAAAGGAAGGGTGTGAGAACAGCAAGGCAGTATGATGTTGTGGAAAGTTGTAAATGTCCTCAGCTCTGCTCTTTAGCAGCCGTTGACCAAAACCAAGTGACTTAACCTCTGAGACAGTTTCCTCTCCTGAAAGATAGGGGTGATAATAGTTTATGCTCATTCCATTTGTTGTGAAGATTAAAGATATAATAATATATTTAAGGTACGTGGTAGGCACTCATGAGGCTTTCATAAGGACCGTGGATCTCTGCAGACACCCAGGGGTGGCAGCTAAGGATAGAGGTAACACTGTCCTGCAGGCTGCACACCGTGGCAGGAGAGATTTCCCATCACCCTTCCTCTGTAAGCTCCATTTTCATTCAGAAAGTCACCCCTGGGTGTGACAGACCCAGGTGTGGTGATAGGAAAGCCCTCAATCTAGGAAATATGCTTCCCACTCCTCAAATATAGGACCAAAGAGGAACTGCCTTTAAACATCCCTACTCTTCCCCCCAAAATTCTCCTAAAGTGCCAAATACCCAGGCTACCCTTCCCTCTTCTCCCCTCCCCAGTTACTCTCTGGCTCTCACTATCTCACCCCACTCTCTCCAGCAAAGCACAGAATGTTCCCCATCTATTGCTTTTGCCTTCGATCTTGAGACCAAACTCCCAAATCCAACAACCACCACCAAGACAAAAGCAATAGTTTTCCAAGGTTTGGATTTGCCCAACAATAGGCCTCTTTGCCCAGGAGGCAGGAGATTCTACAGCAAACACCTCTCAGATTTCCTGTTTTATAGATTTCCTGGCTCACTTCTTCCACTTTTCAAAGAAGAGAGCAAGGCCCATCTAGCTGGTAAATTGCAGAGTTGGGCCAGGAACTCAGATCCCCTGAATTTTAATCCAGATGATATTGCATTAGTGAGAAGAACCCTTGCAAAGGAAGATTTTGAATCCAAAGCTATTACTGGAATCTTGCAGGTAATCCATAGTATCAGGATTTTGCTGATGTGGTTACAACAAATCCACTACTAAGAATAAACACATGTAATCCCTTTCTCTGGCCTCTGGCCTGACACATCCCTGTAAATTTCCCCCAGGGGATTCTAACCTGCATCCAGGAGTGAGAACCACTGCTGCAGGTAAATTACCTGGCGTACATTTTGTTTTTGTTTTTCTTGACAGTTTAAAAAATATTACTAAAATCAGTCACCAGTTATTGATCACTCACTTTGTGCCAAGGATCATTTAATAGGATACATGGTATTTAATATTATTTAATCCTCACAGGAGCCCTCTGGGATGGGCCCTAACTGTCCCCACATAACAGAGGAGAAAACGGCTTCAAGAGGATGAGTGCCTTGCCCTGACCACTGATGGTAGGAGGCAGGACTCGGTTCATTCAGATCCCAGAGTCCATATTCTTTTTTTTGTTTTTTTTTAATTTTATTATTTATTTATTTTATTTATTTAGGCTGAACTGGGTCTTTGTTGCTGTGCGCGGGCTTTCTCTAGTTGCAGCGAGCTGGGGCTACTCTTCGTCGCGGTGTGTGGGCTTCTCATTGCAGGGGCTTCTCCTTGCAGAGCACGGGCTCTAGGCGCGCGGGCTTCAGTAGTTGTGGCATGCAGGCTCAGTAGTTGTGGCTCGTGGGCTCTAGAGCTCAGACTCAGTAGTTGTGGCACACGGGCTTAACTGCTCCGCAGCATGTGGGATCTTCCCGGACCAGGGCTCGAACCCGTGTTCCCTGCATTGGCAGGCAGATTCTTAACCACTGCACCACCAGGGAAGCCCCCCATATTCTTAATAACAATGTATATTAGCCATACGTTGAGCATTTACATTACTAATAATAGTTATTTAGTGATCACTTTGTTTTTTCAGCCAGACACTATTCCGATTCATTTAATCCTTACAAAAACCCTATGGGGTGGTTACTAACATGAGTGTTTCCATTTTATTGCCATACAAACTGAGTCACAGAGAGATTAAGCAACCACCACAAGGTTATACAGCTGATAAATGGGAAACTTAATCCAATCCGGTGCTGTGAGCCTTCCAGACATTTGTGGATTTACCTAAATCCTACAAAAGCATTCTGCTTTCTATAATGGCAAAGAAGGATGCTAAACGGTCAGATGATGGAATGAAACTAATGGTTGGAAGCATCCATTTACATAATCTTAAATTGGGGATTTGAACTTTGGGGGCAGACCAGCTCATAAAGGAAATCGTTTTTTATTTTACTTTTCATTTCGGTAGAATAGTAGGGGATCTTCGAGCATTTCAACAGAAGGCACATCCTAGTTGTGCACTTTTGCAACTTTTAAATGAAAAGACATGTATGGGACTTCCCCGGTGGCGCAGTGGTTAAGAGTCTGCCTGCCAATGCAGGGAACACGGGTTCGAGCCCTGGTCCGGGAAGATCCCACATGCCGCATAGCACCTAAGCCCATGCGCCACAACTACCGAATCTGAGCTCTAGAGCCCGCGAGCCACAACTACTGAGCCTGCATGCCACAACTACTGAAGCCCGCACGCCTAGAGCCCGTGCTCTGCAAGGAGAAGCCACCACAATGAGAAGCCCACACACCGCAACGAAGAGTAGCTCCAGCTCGCTGCAACTAGAGAAAGCCCGCGCACAGCAACGAAGACCCAGTTCAGCCTAAATAAATAAATAAAATAAAATAAAATAAAGATATGTATGAAAGTTGATGTCATCCTAACATCCCCACCCACTGGTGAGTCTTAAAAATAGAACTGATGAAAGTAATATCAAGGCATGAAGTCACTAGATTTCTTTTAATCAAATTTTTATTTCTTCTGCAGGTTAAAATGGAGAAGGAACTAAAGTTTGGGGAGATATGAGAGAAAAAGTTAAAATGAAAATGACACCTTAGATTTCCAGATAGTATATTTCTTCTTAAAGAGGCATGGTAATATCAAAGCAATGACCTCATTTAGAATTATCCCTGAGGCATTATCATTCTCATTTTAAAAGTAGGGAAAATGAAGCACAAAGATTACATCACCCATCAAAAGTTCCGAAGTGACTTGGTGGCATTAAGTATAAACTGGTGCAATGTTTTTGGATGACAGTATGGTGATCACTTTCTAAACTTAATATATTTATATCCTTTGACCCAGCAATTCCACTTCTAGGAATTTATCCTATAGGAATACTTTCTGTAAGTAAGCAAGAATATACCTACAGAATGTCTGTGGATGCATTATTCGTAATACAAGCCAAATATCCATTCATTGGGATTTGTTTTTAAAAAGTATGATACAGATCTATCATTTTTATGGAACCACAAAAAATAATGAGATAGATCTCTGTATATGTGGCATGAAGAGATGTCAATGATATATTGCCAAGTGAAGAGAAAAGCAAGTTACAGTATACTATATATAATACGGTCCATGTTTATAAATATGTGTGTGTATATATACTTATGTATTAATAGGCAGATGAAGAAACTCTATGAGCTGACATACTAAACAGTGGTTGTCTCTGGAAAATGTTACTGAAAATTTGCCCTTATATGATAGATTATGTTTGTTAGTCACAAAGGGTCACACTTAATGCCAGAACCCACCTCCTGAGCCGTCGGCTACAGTGTTCTCTGCACCTGGGTGCCCTCTTTTGGGGCCAAGCCCTTCACTGCTCCTCATCTGTAGATGGGCAGGGAGTTTGGAAGGAGGGAGAGAAAAACGTCCTCATCCTTATCCACTCACCCCTGGCTTCCTGCTCTGATGGAAATGTCTCCCAGAAACATGGTTATAGATCCTGCAGCCTTCGGATTGAGGACCCAGACTCTCCTACCCTCAAACCTCCCTTATTCCAGTGGCCTGTGGTCATTTCGGCTAGTGTGCAGGGCAGGAGGCATGGCCAGACGCTGCCCACTGTCCAGCCTGGGGCTCCTGGTACCCGGATGGGAAGCTTTGCAAGGGGTCAACGAGCCTTACTGGACCCAGAGCTTAAGGTAACTGGACACCATGGCAGGAGATGACCAGAGGTTCCCTGGCATCAGGCAGACCTGGGTTCAAATCCCTGGTCTCTGGCCTTCCTGGCTGTGTGACCTGTGTGAGTCAAGTAACCTCCCAGCTCCAGTTTCCTCATCTGTACAATGGAGAGAATATCTTCTCTCTGGGAGAGCAGGTATGAAGGCTACATGGAAACACAGGGCCTGGCACGCGGTACATGCTCGCTAACTCACGGCTACTCCTGAGCTCCGGACAGGCTTCTCTGCTCTAAGAGCTAAGTTCCAGCAGCATCCTAAGGTCACAATCAGGTGGTATGGCCAAGATAAGGTGCTTATTTTAAGAATATCCTTAAAACCCAATCCTAATAGTTAAGATTTGTCATTACAATCTAAACTTAAAATACTAGATTTAAAATCAAGGGAAAAAAAAAATCAAGGAAAGAAATTTCTCTGGTTTCTATCCCACCTCTACCCCAGGCTTTTATCTTTTCCCTCCAGAAGCAAATGCCCTTCTAAGAAACTCATTAAGGGAAAGGAAGATTGATGTTCACTACGTTACAGTGTCTTCTTTACGAGAGAAAAATCAGCTCCAGTAATTAGTGCTTCCAAGAAACTTTTTGAAATTTGAAGGCAACAAACAATGTAATGATCCTATTTCCTTCATTGCTATGGCTTCTAGGAAGCTCAGAGCCACATTTCTATTTATTGTAGGAACATTTTTGAGGTTATTATTCACATTGCATAATGTATTAGGGAAGGGCCCAGTATTTCCTGAACAGCCGGACTGTCTTTTTCCTTATGGACACTATGAATTATGCAACAGGCCTTATTTCCCTCTTTACTTTGTCCCTAAGAAATCTCTAGCAAGTATAGGCCTTGGAGTAAGTATTTTGCTTACTGCATTCAATGGCTTTCTATTTTCTCTACTCTTAATTTTTCCTTAATCCAATTACCACATTTACCTAAAAATGTTATATTATATGTGTTTCTGTAAGCAACTACAAACTACTCTTGGACTGAGGTAGGGAACAAACAGGTGAGCAAACAAAAGTAAACAATCTACCTCCTTTGACAGGTCAGCCTCCCCCACCCTTTTCTTTAAAATATCAAGAAGTGATAAAGTCATTCAAAGAGTATTTACAGGGACTTCCCTGGTGGCGCAGCGGTTAAGAATCCTCCTGCCAATGCAGGGGACACGGGTTTGAGCCCTGGCCCGGGAAGATCCCACATGCCGCGGAGCAACTAAGCCCGTGCGCCACAACTACTGAGCCCGAGCTCTAGAGCCCGCGAGCCACAACTACTAAGCCCACCTGCCACAACTACTGAAGCCCGCGCGCCTAGAACCCGTGCTCCACAACGAGAGACGCCACCGCAATGAGAAGCCCGCGCACCGCAATGAAGAGTAGCCCCCACTCCCTGCAACCAGAGAAAGCCCGCGCACAGCAACAAAGACCCAACGCAGCCAAAAATAAATAAATATATTAAAAAAAAAAGAGTATTTACACAAATATACAATATACACACACATTTAAAAATTGCAATCTGATGTTGTGTGTATATATATAGATATGTAATCTGATGTAGTATATATAATAAATGTAATCTGATGTTATGGGAACAGTTTCTATGTTTTCTTTCTCCTTACTCACACTAGATTTCCAAATAAAATATGAATAGTCAGTTACAAAGCACATTTGAAAACAATTACCAGTTATATGAAGCTAAAAATATGCTATTAATCAAGAAGGGATTTTTGACCACATCTCAAAAATGACTCTGGCATCTTCTTTTGGATTATATTAGCTGTAATTCTTGTCACACATGTTTTTAAAAATAATTCCTGCAACTGTCCCAATGGATAGAGACTTCAGGATAACTTCACACTGTTTCTGTCCTAGAGGAAAATCCTGTTCAGGACGGCCTCTGGCTCAGTGTAACATGAGACAGGCTATAAATGACCATGGTTCTACCCTGACAGCTGATGCTTCTCTCCCTCAGACCTCCTGTCTGCACCAAGGTTGCTCCAAGGAATGAACTTGGCAAAATTCATTCATACTATAAATACCAGAGCACGATATGGATAAAATGGCATTGACTAAACAATTATATTATGTTTGTTTGCTGGATTTGTACATGGATGAGTTTGCAGTTTTCTTACATGAAGGTGAAACCCATTTTTATTTGCAATCACTCCACTTTTTTTCTTTACCGCAAATCTAAAGGAGAACTACATGTGTTTACTATTAATTTTCAAATTGCTTCATCAGAGCTCTTTGGGGTCTAATTACAGTGTCACCTTGGCTGGGGGGGATTGATTTTTGAAACCGCTACAGTACCCAGATTCATAAGGTTTAAAACAGGAAGTAACTCCATACATGAACTTAACAAAATGATTCAGCTTGGTGACCCCTGAAGGGGACAAAAAGTTCTACTTCACTTGATGGGCAGCACGTTGTACCCTGCTCCTGGCAATTCAGCCCTTACCCGAGGGCTTCAGCCAATGCAAACACCAACAGCACGAAACCATAGGTCATAAGAAATTGGACAAGCCGTATGTCATGTTCAGGAGGATTCCTGAGAGGTTTGGGTCTGATGGTAGAATCCAAAAGAGTGTCTTGTCTCTCTGCAACTCTCCTCCCATATGTGTCAGAACACGGGACAGAGAAAGGGCATGCCTGCGCCCCAGCCCTAGGCCCTCCTCGGCTGTGTGACCTTGGCAAGCCCTCGACCTTCCAGGGCCTAACTTATTCATCTACAAAATGAAACCCAGAGCTGCATCCACCAAATATGTACAGACTGCCTGCTCTATACCAGGCTCTGTGCTAGGTGTGGGGACATCAAGATGAATAAGACACACAGTCCCCACATGGAACCCCATGGAACTTAAGAGTCTAGTGGAGGAAATCAATACAAAATTGTTTGAAGCACAGAGATATTTTAATAACGACAATAACCAACATGTATGGGAACTATGTGCCAGGACTTATTCCAAAGATCGTCTCTTGCAATCCTTTAACAACTGTATGAGACAGGACTATTATTATTCCCATTTTGCACATGGGAATACTGAGGCTCAATGAAGTTAACTAGATCACGGTCACACAGATAAAAGTAAAAGGACTCCAAGGGCAACTCTGGTCAACTCCAAAGCCCAGTCCTTTACCAGCTGTGCTGTATTGACTTCTTTCCAAACTGACCACAGATCTGGGGATGGTGTTTAGAACTGACGTTTTTCCTGAAGACCATTTCACAGTCTCATCATAAATGGGAAATTTACCCCTGAGTTCACATTGGGGCATTTACTGAAAACCTCATCTTTTTTGGAAAGCACTGTTCCTTCTGGAACCCTCAGAAGGTGGAAAGGCAGCAAGGGACATGGGCAGCAGGTGGCCGAGGTGGGACCTCTTTCACTTTGCCCTCCACTGCTAGCTGGATCACAGAGTTAAATCCAGTCTGCGCTCCCTTCTACACAGCAAGCCAAACCAATCAGCGAACCAACGGCAAATCAACTCAAAAAAATAAGTAACAACAGAAATAAATAGGCATGCTGCACTTTTCCTGACCTTTAAACTGATTACAGCCCTGATTGTCTTCCAATTTTAAGTGAAATGAACCGGCAGCTGTACGCAGACAAGCCTGCCAAACAGTTACAGCTCAAATTGCTTCTTAACAAGGGACACCAAGACCGCCAATTTGATGAGCTCCTGCTCTGTACCAGGCTCTGTCTGTATGTGGACTCATACAAGCCTCAGAACTCCATCCATTCATTTATTCCCTCGTTCATTCATTCAACCAAAATTTATTTGGTGCTCACTTTGTGCCAGCACTGCATGAGGACGAGGCCTTCATCCGCATGGAGCTTACACTTTAGTGAGGAAGGCATGTAACCGCAAAGTCAGCAAATAACGGAAGTACAGTCATGCATCAGTAGGACACTCGGGCCTAGAGGACTCTACATTTTAAAGAGAACACAAGCCCCTGGGGATCTAGCACGTCCTTAGGGTCGCAACTCTGGCTGACCATTAGAACTGGGGAAACTTAACAGTAACATGGACGCCCAGGGCCCATCCCCATCAAGTTGGAATTTCTGGAGATGAGGCACTGGTATTTTTTTATCTTGTAATTTTGAATTTACAGAAAAGTTGCAATAGTCATCCAAAGAACTCTCAGATTCGCCATTGTTTATACTTGATCATTTTCTCTGTGTGTGTATATATATATATGTGTGCATGTTTTATAAATTATATTTTTCTGAATCATTGGGGATTAAGCTGCATATCATATCCCTTGATCCCTAAAACCTTCATCATGCATCTTAAGAATGAAGAGGTTTCTGATATAGCCCAAGAACATTGATCAAAATCAGGAAACTTAATAGTGCTACATACCACTGTCTAATATAAAGCCCATACTCAAAGTTTGTTAACTGTCTCAATAATGTCTTTTATAGCATTTTTCCCCATCCGAGATTCAATCTAAGGTCATGCACAGCATTCAGCTGTCACATCTCTTTGGTCTCCTTTAATCTTTTTGGCTTCCTTGACACTGGCATTTTTGAAGAGTCCAAATCAGTTATTTTGGAGTGTTTCCTCAATTTGGGTAGATCTGATGTTTCCTCATGATTAGATTCAAGTTGTGCATTTTTTACAGGAGTTGTGCATAAGCGTCTGTGATGTGTGTCTTCCTCAGTACATCATACCAGAAGGCATGTGATGTCAGTTTGTCCCGTTATTGGTGACATTAATCTCCAACACTTGGTTAAGGCGGCTCTGCCAGGCTTCTCTCATGCAAAGTTACTATTTTCCCCTCTGTGTTAAAGACCCTGCCTTGTGAAGAGATATTTTCAGACTATGAATATCATGTTCCTCATCAAACGTTCACTCAGTGGTTTAGCATCTATTGATGATTGTTGCCTGAGTCAATTAATTCACTAACATGGTTATAAAATGGTGACTTAAATTTCATTATACTGCTAAATGTATTAGTTGGCATTCTAATGTGGGAGAAAAGCCTCCTCTTCTCTCACATTTATTTGTTTATTTGTTTCTTTATTTGGTATCCATATGGACATTTGGATTTTTTTTTTTTAGTCAATGAGTTCATTACAGTCACTGTTGATTTTCATGCTTAAATTCTGATGTTAATTTTGATGCTTAAATTGTCCCAGATTTGCCCAGTGAGACTCCCTTCAAGCTGGAGCCTGTATTCTTTTCCCATGTTCCCATCAATTTTTTGAGCCTTCTTTATTTTCTGGCAAAAGACATTCTAAGTTCTTCTACTTTCCCTGCCCCAGCCCTGGAATCGACCATTTCTCAAACAAAACAAAACAAAACAAAAACCCAACCTAATTCCATTTAGAATGAGGGGTACTTAGAAACCAAGATCTGGGCACTAGGAATGCTCATTGCTTCTAGGGTTTTCAGTCAATAGCATTAGTATTTTTAGAAAGCTCCTGAGGTGATTCAAATATGCAGCCAATATTGAGAACAACTGTTTATGAAGAAGGGGCCTAACCATTACTTAAGCCGATGACTACGGGTAGGAAAGGGGGAGAAGAAACTGTAGGAGCTGTGGAGTAGTGAATCAATGCAGTGTGCTTCAAACCATGGGCCAAGACACATTAGTGGGCCATGAAATAAATTTACTGAGTCATGTCCAGCATTAACAAAATTAAAAACTCAAAAGACTAGAAAATACCAAAGGGTATTACATATAAGGTAATTTTTTTATAAAACTTTTGTTTTAGCTAGGTATATATGAAACCATCTGTACATTCATATGTACTAAATTGTGACATAAAACTATTTCTTACTGGTTCACAGTCCAAAAAGATTGAGAATCTGTCCTAAAGGAGAGTGCTTGCTTTTCTCTCTTCTCTTAGACAAGAGTGGGTGCTTCCACCACCCAAGCCCTAAGACAAGGGAGGGAAGAGCCAAGAGAACAACTCAGAAAGAATGGGGGTGCTTCATTATCTGTCATCTCCTTTAAGGGCAGATTTACATTACACTTCATTCTACTGTGCCTGTTAGAGCAGATTCAGTGTGAACTGGGGAGACACGCTGGGGTGGGGCAGTGGAGAAGTCTGCGTGTCCACCGCTGGTTTCTTCTGCGTCAGGTGGACGCTGGGAGGTAACCTGAACTATTTTTCCATTGCCCCACCCGAGAGGGCTGGCCACTGGGTAAGGAGACCCCAGGAGCAAAAGGCTGGGAGTGGACTGGCAGAGGTGGGGTCCGGGTGGTGGCAGAAAAGGGAGAGACAGAGCCAGATCCGTACAGGGGGTTCTGCCACGTGTTGTCTCCCCTGAGGAAGAGCTCATATGAAACACAGGAGTCAGTGAGCCAGCAAGGGGATGCCTGCCCACAAGACATGGGTGGCCACGCGGTCTCAGCCAGAGAAGCGGCAGCAGCCGAGAGAGGGTCACAACAGGGAGTGCAGAGAAGATGCCCCTTGGATCTGCCTGCCTCCCACCCAAACCCACCGAAGGAGCAAGTGGCTTTGAAGAGGAAAGGGTGGACGTGTGAAAGAGCAGACAATTCTTTTCCCCACTCCCAACCCCACTGAGGCAGAGCAGAGGCGGGTGAGTAAGAATTAAATTGGATCTGAGATTGAGATTTTTAAGTAGACTGGACTTTATGAAATCAGAACATACTTAAAAGACATGAAATCTAACCAATATGCCAAGCAGGAACTGGAAAGAGATTCGAGGGAACAGGATTGAAGACAGTTTCTGGGCAAAAAAGAAAACTTTTGTTTAGACTCCACCACGCTGAGATTGCTCAATATTTTTCCTTTTCCCTTTAGGCAGGGCAATTTGGGAAGGCCCCTCTGAGGCGGTAATGTCTCCAGGCCTGGAGGGTGAGAAGAAATGGCCATACAGGAGCTGGGAAAGGATGATCTGGCAGGAAAGGAATAGAAAGTGCAGAGTCCCAGAGGTGAGGAAGGCGTTGGCATATGGCAGAACAAGAGAGACTGGAGGAGCTGCAGCCTAGTGAAGGCGGACAGGGACGGGGAGGGCGGGGAGGTCAGAGCACGGATGGTGGGAGTGTGATGGCCTGTAGGCTGCCGAGGTAGCTATGATCATTTTTTCTCCATTGGTTTTCATAATTGTAAAGTACTGCACTTATTTAAAAGATTCCAACAGTGCAAGATTCCCCCTAGTCCTAATTCCTAAAGGAAACTACCATTAAAGTATTCTTCCAGGCTGTTTAGACATCTCTCTGTTTCCCTGTATATATTTTTAATATGAATGAAAATTTATGGTTCTGCAACTTTTTTCCACTTGTTAATATACCATGAATCTCATTCCATGTTGTTGGTTAAATAAGTGATGCTAAATTCATACCACACAGCCATTAAACATCATGATGGGGCTTCCCTGGTGGCGCAGTGGTTAAGAACCCACCTGCCAATGCAGGGGACGCAGGTTCGAGCCCCGGTCCGGGAAGATCCCACATGGCGCAGAGCAACTAAGTCCGTGCACCACAACTACTGAGCCTGTGCTCTAGAGCCTGCAAGCCACAACTACTACGCCCATGTGCCACAATTACTGAAGCCTGCGCGTCTAGAGCCCATGCACCGCAATGAAGAGCAGCCCCCGCTCGCCACAATCAGAGAAAGCCCGCGCACAGCAACGAAGACCCAATGCAGCCAAAAAAAAAAAAGTCATGATGCCACTCTCTAGTGCTGACCGAATGGTGTTCTGAGTATGTTTAGTGACAGGGTAGATGATATAACAGAATATACAGATGTACTTGTAACAGAATGTAAAAACCCATTTTTAATAATATATGAATATATATTTTTTTGCATCTTTTTGTACTGAAAAAGTATAGCAGGACGTGCACCAAAATTTTAACAGTGGTGAGATTTCTGATTTTCACCCCCCTTTTGTTTTTTGTTTGTCTAATTTTCCTACCACGAATATGTAGTAACTTAAAGTTTAAAAATTAAGAAGGGAAGCAAATAGGACAAAATTGTGACACTTGCACATGACAGGTGATGGGTGCTTGTTCTCTTATTCTTAATACTTCAATGTGTGTATGTGTTTAATTTCTCAGAAAAGGGGAGAGGATGGCATAAAACACTGCTTGAGTTCAGACACACAATCAACAGCTTAGAAGAAAAACTACCCATCACATTGATGGGCACTGTGACTCCAAAATGATGAGTTATTCTTGTTGTCTTGCAGCTAAAAAAAGAGACCTGCAGACATGGGATGACACTGAATGTGTCCCTGAGTGAGGGGAATGGCCATGTCAATTATATTGTCATTCCAAAGCTGAATCTTAACATGCTGCCACCTCCCCTACCCCCAATGGAGTCCCACGCAGATATAGGGACCTTATAAAACCTCAGAGGGCTTCCTTCTTGAGCCTGGGGTAAGACTCAGGCTTTTTCTGAATAAACCAAGGGCTGTGAATCAAACAACTCACCTTTCTGCTCTTGCTTGGCCCAGAAAATTTCGACTCGCTGGCGGATGTGCTTGTCCTCACGCAGTTTCTTCTGCCACTGACGCAATTCTTGAATCTCAGGATCACAGCGAACCTGGAAAATTCCCCCAAAGCTTTAGTTCTCTTTCTACATACTTTTACACATTAGCTTGTAACCCTGCAAGGAAAATCCTTTACAAACCACCTGGATGTACTTTTGATTCTAAAGGAATCATTGTTCTAAATGAATTATCTATACCCCTAAGGCTTATATAATATTTGAAAGTAAATGAGGTTGGATGAAGGTTTGCTACACTAATGGTAGGCTGAGAGCTTTCTAGATCTGTGCTGCCCAATAGAAATATAATGAAATCACATGTGAAATTTTAAATTTCCTTGCAGTCTCATCTTATTATTTTTTTAAATATTCATTTATTGAAGTATAATTGACATGCAATATTATGTTAGTTTCAGGTGTACAACATAGTGATTTGACATTTAAATACATTATGAAATGATCACCATAATATGCCTAGAAACCATCTGTCGCCATACAAAATTATTACAGTATTATTGACTATACTCTTTATGCTGTATAGTACATCCCCGGGACTAATTTATTTTATAACCGGAAGTTTGTACTTCTTAATCCCCATCACATATTTTGCCCATCCCCCCCCCACCTCCCCTCTGCAAATGCCAGTTTGTTCTCTGTATCTGTAAGTCTGTTTCTGTTTTGTTTGTTTGTTTGTTTTTTTAGATTCCACATATAAGTGAAATCATACCGTATTTGTCTTTTTTGTCTGACTTATTTCACTTAGCCTAATACCCTCTAGATCCTTCCACGTTGTCACAAATGGCAAGATTTCATTCTTTTTTTATGGCTGAGTAATATTGGCATATCTTGGAGATATTTCAGGTTCAGTTCTAAACCACTGCAATAAAGGAAATATTGAAATAAAGTGAGTGGCACAAATTTTTTGGTTTCCCAGTGCATATAAAAGCTATGTTCACACTATATTGTAGTCTATTAAGTGTGCAACAACATTATGTCTAAAAAAACCAATGTACATCCCTTAATTAAAAAATACAAAACAAAAAAACAATTACAATAATAATGTCAAAAGATCACTGATCACAGATCACCATAACAAATAATAATGAAAAAGTTTGAAATATTGCAAGAATTACCAAAATGTGACACAGAGACAGAAGAGATATATATTCCACATCTTTATTCATTAATCTATTAATGGACACTTCAGCTGCTTCCATATCTTGGCCATTGTAAATAATGCTGCAGTGAACATAGTTCCCCAACCAGGGATGGAACCCCCAGCCCTCGGCAGTGAAAGCGTGGAGCCCTAACCACTGGACTTCCAGGGAATTCCCATATATATATTTTTTAAAATATTTATTTATTTTATTTTTGGCTGTGTCAGGGCTTAGTTGCGGCCCGTGGGATCTTTCATTGCGGTGCGTGGGCTCTCTAGCTGTGGTGCGCAGGCTCCAGGGCGCATGGGCTCTGTAGTTGTGGTGTGCGGGCTTAGTTGCCCCACAGCACGTGGGTTCTTAGCTTCCCGACCAGGGATCGAAACCGCATCCCCTGCATTGGAAGGTGGATTCTTAACCACTCTACCACCAGGGAAGTCCCTCCCATATCTTTCTGAATTAATGTTTTTGTTTTCTTAGCATAAATACCCAGAAGTGGAATTGTTGGATTATATGGTAGTTCTATTGCAATCTTGTTTTAAAAAGTGAAAATAAAGTGGCAGGATTATTTTTAAGAGTATATCTTACTTAACCTAAAAGATACAAAATAATATAATTTCAACATGTAATCAATATAAAATATAATTTATGAGATATTTTACTTTCTGTTTTCTATACCAAGGCTTCAACCTCTGGTATGTATTTTATACTTACAGAGCATCTTAATCTGGATTAAACACATTTTAAGTGCTCAGAAGCCACACAGAGCTGGTGGCTATTGTACTGGACAGCAGAGTTCTGGATTAATCACAGGTAATGCACTAACCACAGTTCCATTTGATTGACTGAGTGCCTACTGCATACTGCGCTTTGTGCTAGACACTGAGAATAAAGAGATAATTAATGGTAATTGTAATAATGATGATTGTTATTATTTTTAAATTACTAATATAACATATTTATTGAACACTTATGTTCCGGGCATTGTTTAAATGTTTTACAAATTTTAACTATCAAAACCAGGCAGAAATGATTATCTCCATTTTACAGATAAGGAAACCGAGTTTAAGTGGCTTGCCGAGTCTTGGAGCTAGGAAATGGTGGATTCAAATGTAGGCAGACTGTTCCAATTTCCCTTGAGGGACTTAAGAGTCTGGTAGGAGGGGACCTTCAAGATGGCGGAGGAATAAGACGTGGAGATCACCTTCCTCCCCACAAATACATCAAAAATACATCTACATGTGGAACAACTCCTACAGAACACCAACTGAACGCTGGCAGAAGACCTCAGACTTCCCAAAAGGCAAGAAAATCCCCACATACCTGGGTAGGGCAAAAGAAAAAACAGACAGAAGAATAGAGACGGGACCTGCACCTCTGGGAGGGAGCTGTGAAGGAGGAAAAGTTTCCACACACTAGGAAGCCCCTTCACTGGTGGAGACAGGGGGTTGGGGGAAAGCATCGGAGCCACGGAGGAGAGCGCAGCAACAGGCGTGCAGAGGGCAAAGCAGAGAGATTCCCACACAGAGGATCGGTGCCGACCGGCGCTCACCAGCCTGAGAGGCTTGTCTGCTCCCCGGAGGGGATGGGCGGGGGCTGGGAGCTGAGGCTAGGGCTTCAGTCGGATCCCAGGGAAAGGACTGGGGTTGGTGAACACAGCCTGAAGGGGGCTAGTGCACCACAGCTAGCCGGGAGGGAGTCCAGGAAGAAGTCTGGACCTGCCTAAGAGGCAAGAGGCAAGGGTGTGTGATGAGAGGGGATTCCTTCCCCATGTGCCCACAGAAGGCAGAGCACTGCCTAAACGAGCTCCAGAGACGGGCACAAGCCGCGTCTACCAGCTCAGACCCCATAGATGGGCATGAAATGCTAACGCTGCTGCTGATCAGCTCAGACCCCAGAGATGGGCATGAAATGCTAACGCTGCTGCTGCTGCCACCAAGAAGCCCGTGTGCAAGCACAGGTCACTATCCACACCTCCCCCCCGCCACCACGTGGGAGCCTGTGCAGCCCGCCACTGCCAGGGTCCCGTGATCAACTTCCCTGGGAGAACACACGGCGTGCCTCAGGCTGTTGCAACGTAATGCTAGCCTCTGCCACCACAGGCTCAACCCGCATTCCAATTATTACTACCCTACCCCTCCCTCCCCCTGGCCTGAGAGAGCAAGAGTGCCCTAATCAGCTGCTGCTTTAACCCCGTCTTGTCCGGGCAGGGAACAGATGCCTGAGGGCGACCTACACACAGACACAGGGCCAAAACCAAAGCTGAACCCCAGGAGCTGTGCAAACAAAGGCGAGAAAGGGAAATCTCTCCATGCAGCCTCGGGAGCAGATTAAATCCCAACAATCAACTTGATGTACCCTGCATCTATGGAATACCTGAACAGACAACGAATCGTCCCAAAACTGAGGCGGTGGACTTTGGGAGAAACTGTAGACTTGGGTTTGCTGTCTGTGACTGATTTGTTTCTGATTTTTATGTTTATCTTAGTTTAGTTTTTAGCACTTGTTATCACTGGTGGATTTGTTTATTGGTTTGGTTGCTCTCCTCTTTTTTAAAATTATTTTTGTATTTTAATAATTTCTTTTAATTTATTTATCTTTTTTCTTTCTTTCTTTTTTTTCCTCCCTTTTCTTCTGAGCTCTCTGGATGACAGGGTCTTGGTGCTCCAGCCTGGTGTCAGGCCTGAGCCTCTAAGGTGGGAGAGCTGAATTCAGGACATTGGACCACCAGAGACCTCCTGGCCTCATGTAATATCAATCGGCAAGAGCTTCCCAGAGATCTCTATCTCAATGCTAAGACCCAGCTCCACCCAACGGCCAGCAAGCTCCAGTGCTGGATGCCCAAACAACTAGCAAGACAGAAACACACCACCACCCATTAGCAGAGAGGCTGCCTAAAATCATACTAAGTTCACAGACACCCCAAAACACACTACCAGATGCGGTCCTGCCCACCAGAAAGACAAGATCCAGACTCATCCACCAGAACACAGGCACCAGTCCCCTCCACAAGGAAGCGTACACAAGCCACTGAACCAACCTTACCCACTGGGGACAGACACCAATGGGAACTACGAACCTGCAGCCTGTGAAAAAGAGACCCCAAACACAGCAAGTTAAACAAAATGAGAAAACAGAGACACACACAGCAGATGAAGGAGCAAGGTAAAAACCCACCAGACCAAACAAATGAAGAGGAACTAGACAGTCTACCTGAAAAAGAATTCAGAGTAATGATAGTAAAGGTAACCCAAAATCTTGGAAATAGAATGGACAAATACAAGAAAGGTTTAACAAGGACCTAGAAGAACTAAAGAGCAAACAAACAATGATGAAAAACACAATAAATGAAATTAAAAATTCTCTAGAAGGAATCAATAGCAGAATAACTGAGGCAGAAGAACGGATAAGTGACCTGGAAGACAAAATAGTGGAAATAACTGCCACACAGTAGAATAAAGAGAAAAGAATGAAAAGAACTGAGGACAGTCTTAGAGACCTCGGGGACAACATTAAACGCACCAACATTCGAATTATAGGGGTCCCAGAAGAAGAAGAGAAAAAGAAAGGGACTGAGAAAATATTTGAAGGGACTATAGTTGAAAACTTCCCTAATATGGAAAAGGAAATAGTCAATCAAGTCCAGGAAGCGCAGAGAGTCCCATACAGGATAAATCCAAGGCGAAACATGTGAAGACACATATTAATCAAACTATCAAAAATTACATACAAAGAAAACATGTTAAAAGCTGCAAGGCAAAAGTAACAAATAACATACCCATAAATAACCCATAAGGTTAACAGCTGATCTTTCAGCAGAAACTCTGCAAGCCAGAAGGGAGTGGCAGGCATATTTAAAGTGATGAAAGGGAAAAACCTACAACCAAGATTGCTCTACCCAACGAGGATTTCATTCAGATTCAATGGAGAAATTAGAACCTTTACAGACAAGCAAAAGTTAAGAGAATTCAGCACCACCAAACCAGCTTTACAACAAATACTAAAGGAATGTCTCCAGGCAGGAAACAAGAGAAGAAAAAGACCTACAAAAACAAACCCAAAACAATTAAGAAAATGGTAATAGGAACATACATATCGATAATTACCTTAAATGTAAATGGATTAAATGCTCCAACCAAAAGACACAGACTGGCTGAATGGATACAAAAACAAGACCCGTATATATACTGTCTACAAGAGACCCACTTCAGACCTAGGGACACATACAGACTGAAAGTGAGGGGATGGAAAAAGATATTCCATGCAAATGGAAATCAAAAGAAAGCTGGAGTAGCAATACTCATATCAGATAAAATAGACTTTAAAGAATGTTACAAGAGACAAGGAAGCACACTACATAACGATCAAGGGATCAATCCAAGAAGAAGATATAACAATTATAAATATATATGCACCCAACATAGGAGCACCTCAATACATAAGGTAAATGCTAACAGCCACAAAAGGGGAAATCGACAGTAACACAATAATAGTAGGGGACTTTAACACCTCACTTTCACCAATGGACAGATCATCCAAAATGAAAGTAAATAAGAAAACACAAGCTTTAAATGACACAGTAAGCCAGATGAACTTAATTGATATTTATAGGACATTCCATCCAAAAACAACACAATACACTTTCTTCTCGAGTGCTCATGGAACATTCTCCAGGATAGATCATATCTTGGGTCACAAATCAAGCCTTGGTAAAATTAAGAAAATTGAAATCGTATCAAGTAACTTTTCCAACCACAACGCTATGAGACTAGATATCAATTACAGGAAAAAAAACTGTAAAAAATACAAACACATGGAGGCTAAACAGTACACTACTAAATAACTAAGAGATCACTGAAGAAATCAAAGAGAAAATCAAAACATACCTAGAAACAAATGACAATGAAAACACGATGACCCAAAACCTATGGGATTCAGCAAAAGCAGTTCTAAGAGGGAAGCTTATAGCAATACAACCCTACCTCAAGAAACAAGAAAAATCTCAAGTAAACAACTTAACCTTACACTTAAAGCAATTAGAGAAAGAAGAACAAAAAAACCCCAAAGTGAGCAGAAGGAAAGAAATCATAAAGATCAGATCAGAAACAAATGAAAAAGAAATGAAGGAAAGAATAGCAAAGATCAGTAAAACTAAAAGCTGGTTCTTTGACAAGATAAACAAAATTGATAAACCACTAGCTATACTCATCAAGAAAAAAAGGGAGAAGACTCAAATCAACAGAATTAGGAATGAAAAAGGAGAAGTAACAACCGACACCGCAGAAATACGAAGGATCATGAGAGATTACAACAAGCAAATATATGCCAATAAAATGGACAACCTGGAAGAAATGGACAAATTCTTAGAAAAGCACAACCTTCCAAGACTGAACCAGGAGGAAATACAAAATATAAACAGACCAATCACAAGCACTGAAATTGAAACTGTGATTAAAAATCTCCCAACAAACAAAAGCCCAGGACCAGATGGCTTCACAGGCGAATTCTATCAAAGATATAGAGAAGAGCTAACACCCATCCTTCTCAAACTCTTCCAAAATATAGCAGAGGGAGAAACACTCCCAAACTCATTCTATGAGGCCACCACCACCCTGATACCAAAACCAGACAAAGATGTCACAAAAAAAGAAAACTACAGGACAATACCACTGATGAACTTAAATGCAAAAATGCTCAACAAAATACTAGCAAACAGAATCCGATAGCACAGTAAAAGGATCATACACCATGATCAAGTGGGGTTTATCCCAGGAATGCAAGGATTCTCCAATATACACAAATCAATCAATGTGATACATCATATTAACAAAATGAAGGATAAAAACCATATGATAATCTCAATAGATGCAGAAAAAACTTCTGACAAAATTCAACACCCATTTATAATAAAAACTCTCCAGAAAGTAGGCATAGAGGGAATTTACCTCAACATAATAAAGCCCACATATGACAAACCCACAACCAACATCATTCACAATGGTGAAAAACTGAAACCATTTCCACTAAGATCAAGAGCAGGTTGCCCACTCTCACAATTATTATTCAACATAGTTTTGGAAGTTTTAGCTATGGTGATCAGAGAAGAAAAAAAAATAAAAGGAATCCAAATCAGAAAAGAAGAAGTAAAACTGTCACTGTTTGCAGATGACATGACACTATACATACAGAATCCTAAAGATGCTACCAGAAAACTACTAGAGCTAATCAATGAATTTGGTAAAGTAGCAGGATACAAAATCAATGCACAGAAATCTCTTGCATTCCTATACACTAATGACAAAAAATCTGAAAGAGAAATTAAGGAAACACTTCCATTTACCACTGCAACAAAAAGAATAAAATACCTAGGAATAAACCTACCTAAGGAGACGAAAGACCCATATGCAGAAAACTGTAAGACAGTGATGAAAGAAATTAAAGATGATACAAACAGATGGAGAGATATACCATGATTGGAAGAATCAACATTGTGAAATGACTATACTACCCAAAGCAATCTACAGATTCAATGCAATCCCTATCAAACTATCAATGGCATTTTTCACAGAACTAGAACAAAAAATTTCACAATTTGTATGGAAACACAAAAGACCCCGAATAGCCAAAGCAATCTTGAGAAAGAAAAACGGAGGTGGAGGAATCAGGCTCCCTGACTTCAGACTATACTACAAAGCTACAGTAATCAAGAGACTATGGTACTGGCACAAAAACAGAAATATAGATGAATGGAACAGTATAGAAGCCCAGTGATAAACCCACGCACATATGGTCACCTTATCTTTGATAAAGGAGGCAAGAATATACAATGGAGAAAAGACAGCCTCTTCAATAAGTGGTGCTGGGAAAAAAGGACAGCTCATGTAAAAGAATGAAATTAGAACACTTCCTAACACCACACATGAAAGTAAACTCAAAACGGATTAAAGACCTAAATGTAAGGCCAGACACTGTAAAACTCTTAGGGGAAAATATAGGCAGAACACTCTATGACATAAATCACAGCAAGATCCTTTTGATCCACCTCCTAGAGAAATGGAAATAAAAACAAAAATAAACAAATGGGACCTAATGAAACCTAAAAGCTTTTGCACAGCAAAGGAAACCATAAACAAAACGAAAAGACAACCCTCAGAATGGGAGAAAATATTTGCAAACGAAGCAACTAACAAAGGATTAATCTCCAAAATATACAAGCAGCTCATGCATCTCAATATCAAAACAACAAACAACCCAATCCAAAAATGGGCAGTAGGGCTTTCCTGGTGGTGCAGTGGTTGAGAGTCCGCCTGCCGATGCAGGGGACATGGGTTCGTGCCCTGGTCTGGGAAGATCCCACATGCCGCGGAGCGGCTGGGCCCATGAGCCATGGCCGCTGAGCCTGCGCGTCCGGAGCCTGTGCTCCGCAACGGGAGAGGCTGCAACAGTGAGAGGACTGCGTACCACAAAAAAAAAAAAAAAAAAAAAAAAGGGCAGTAGACCTAAATAAACATTTCTCCAAAGAAGTTATACAGATTGCTAACAAACACATGAAAGGATGCTCAACATCACTAATCATTAGAGAAATGCAAATCAAAACTACAGTGAGATATCACCTCACACCAGTCAGAATGGCCATCATCAAAAAAATCTACAGGGCTTCCCTGGTGGCGCAGTGGTTGAGAGTCCACCTGCCGATGCAAGGGACATGGGTTCGTGCCCCGGTCCGGGAAGATCTCACGTGCCACAGAGCAGCTGGGCCCGTGAGCCATGGCTGCTGAGCCTGCGCGTCCGGAGCCTGTGCTCCGCAACGGGAGAGACCACGACAGTGAGAGGCCTGCGTACCGCAAAAAAAAAAAAAAAAAAAAAAAAATGTACAAACAATAAATGCTGGAGAGGGTGTGGAGAAAAGGGAACCCTCTTGCACTGTTGGTGGGAATGTAAATTGATACAGCCACTGTGGAGAACAGTATGGACGTTCCTTAAAAAACTAAAAATAGAACTACCACATGACCCAGGAATCTCACTACTGAGAGATTTCTTATATACCCTGAGAAAACCATAATTTTAAAAGAGTCATGTACCACAATGTTCATTGCATCACTATTTACAATAGCCAGGACATGGAAGCAACCTAAGTGTCCCACGACAGATGAATGGATAAAGAAGATGTGGCACATATATACAATGGAATATTACTCAGCCATAAAAAGAAACGAAACTGAGTTATTTGTAGTGAGGTGGATGGACATAGAGTTTGTCATACAGAGTGAAGTAAGTCAGAAAGAGAAAAACAAATACCGTATGCTAACACATATATATGGAATCTGAAAAAAGAAAAAATAAAGGTTCTGATGAACCTAGAGGCAGGACAGGAATAAAGACACAGATGTAGAGAATGGACTTGAGGACATGGGGAGGGGGAAGGGTAAGCTGGGATGAAGTTAGCGAGTGGCATGGATAAAAATACACTACCAAATGTAAAACAGATAGCTAGTGGGAAGCAGTTGCATAGCACGGGATGATCAGCACGGTGCTTTGTGACCACCTAGAGGGGTGGGATAGGGAGGGTGGGAGGGAGACGCAATAGGGAGGAGATATGGGGATATATGTATATGTATAGCTGATTCACTTTGTTATAAAGCAGAGACCAACACACCATTGTAAAGGAATTATACTCCAATAAAGATGTTAACAAAATTTTTTTAATAAAATAAAATTTAAAAAAAGTCTAGTAGGAGACACAGGAGCAAGATCAACAAGGTGTGATAAGAGTAAGGATATCGGCAAGTACAAGAGAACACAGAGGGGGCAGCGGACTCAGCCTGGAGAGGTCAGGAAAGCCTCACGGAGGAGATGGCCTCTGGGCTGAGTGTGGAAGGATGAAGTGGAGTTGGCCGTGGAGAGGAGGTGAATGGAGTGTCATGGTGTCCTGGGGAGAGACACCAGCCTGCAGAAAGGTGCAGAGGGGTGAGAAAGCAGAGGAGGCACAGAAGGCTCACAGCTGCTCCCATTCTCCCCTTCCCACTTCATCTTGCTACTCCCCACATGCTGGCAGAGGCACTCCTCACAGCATGGATTCCAAGACTGGAACTGAGTGACTTTATATATTTTATTGATATATGTATTTTGAAAGATATGTTAAAGTCCCAAAGAATGCTGTGAGAATGCTGCAATAGGGAAGAACAAATCTGACTCCATATTAGATCTGTTTCTTTTACTTTAATCTTTGTGCTCTGTTTCCTGTGCTTAGCTGTGCTGGTTCTGCATCTTTTGTAAAAGGATGTTGCCTATCAGAATTCCCTGGTGGTGCAGTGGTTAAGAATCCACTTGCCAATGCAGGGGACACGGGTTTGAGCCCTGGTCTGGGGAGATCCCACATGCCGCGGAGCAACTAAGCCCGTGCGCCACAACTACTGAGCCCACGTGGCACAGCTACTGAAGCCCGCGCGCCTAGAGCCCGTGTTCCACAACAAGAGAAGCCCCCGCTCACCGCAACTAGAGAAAGCCCACACGCAGCAACAAAGACCCAACACAGCCAAACATAAAATAAATAAAATTTAAAAAAAGGATGTTGCCTATAGGCTGAAATATACAGGATAACTCATTCTCAAGGCTTTGCCCTTTAAGAGTCCAATCATATATAGAGATAAAAAGTGGGAGAACAGAGAATAACATTTGTCTTATTGGAGGTTTACAGGAACATTGTGACCTGACCTACATGGACGTATGTAAGAACGAAGGATTTCTACACCAAGAAGTTTGCAACAACTAACCACAGCCCTCCCTCACCTTGCCTTTAAAAGTGCTTTGCTGACACCCTTTAAGGAATTCGGGGTTTGGAGGGCACAAGCCACCCGTCTCCTCGCATGGCCCTGCAATAAACCTTTCTCTGCTCCAAACTCCGACATTTCAGTTTGTTTGGCTCTGTGCACTGGGTAACAAGATGTTATGAGAAACATGTCCTCATGAAAATGGTTTCCTTGTTTAATGGGCTCTATTGGTTTAAAATGAGGTAGTAGCGAGGACTTCCCTGCTGGTCCAGTGGCTATGACTCTGTGCTCCCAATGCAGGGGCCCCGGGTTCGATCCCTGGTCAGGGAAGTAGGTCCCACATGCATGCCGCAACTAGGAGTTCGTATGCCGCAACTAAAGATTCCATATGCTGCAGCTAAAAAGATCCCACATGCCGCAAAAAAGATCCCGCGTGCCACAACTAAGACCTGACGCAGCCAAATAAATAAATAAATATTTTTAAAAACAAAACAAAAAAAATGAGGTAGCAGGTTTATATTCTGGGGGAAGAGTTACCTATACAGGAATTAGTACATGGCACTGGGGCAGGGGAGGGGGTCACCCATTGCATGCCCAGATCAGTGTACCCGTTTCTAGGCAGTGGCCCTCACTGTCTATCCTAGGTGCCCAAAATGGTGACCTGCTTGCCCCTCTCTTCTTGAGGCCACAACTCAGACGGGCTGGGCTAACAGTCAGGATCTGGCATCTCGGGTGCTGGGGAGAGATGCAGGACAAACTGCAGCAGAAATGGAACTCTTGCATACCTGCAGGATTTAGCATTTAAGGAAAATGAGTAAAGGGAGCCTGGGGAGAGGGCAAGTAGGAGAGCACAGGCTTGTCTAAAGGGGCCAACTGCCCCCAGCTCTGCTGATCCAGGTGATGGCTCCAAGCCAGGGCCCGACCTCCTGATCTTCTGGGACGCCGCTGGGTTTTGTGACTTCCTACTCTGATCACTGGGACCCAGGCTTCCTACTGTGATCGGTGCAGTTCTTTGATTTCAACTTTTTAGAGTCACCCACACATCCACCTCCCCAGGACACAAACACAGTCCCTGAAAGAGCTAGACTGAATTGGGTTTCAACATCCACCGCCTCACAGCACCAGAACCACTGCTATTCCATTTTGGTTCTCCCCCCGTCAACAGAGTCTACCTCTTCCTTCTCTCATAGTAATTTGACTTTGGGGAGCCTGTTTCTCTTCCCTCCCACTGGATTTTCAATAGAGTCACAAGTAACCCCAATTTTTAAAAATTATGGTAAAATGCACATAACATAAAATCTATCATTTTAACCAATTTAAAGTGTACAATTCAGTGGCATCAGTATATTTACAATGTTGTGCAATCATCACCACTATCCAGTTCCAGAAGCTTTTCATCACCCGAGAAGGAACCACACATGCATTAAGCAGTCACTTCATTCTCCCCTCTCCCCAGCCTCTGGCATCCACTATCTGCTTTAGTCTCCATGGTGTCTTCTTAGTGCGTAGATCCACTGTCTCTATGGATCTGCCTATTTTGGATATTTCATATAAATTAACTCATATAATATGTAGCCTTTTGTGTCTGGAGTCTTGCACTCACCATTTAATATTTTTGAGGTTTATCTACTTTGTAGCATGTTTCAGTCCTTCCTGAATGATATTCCATGGCATAGTCATGCCACATTTTGTTTATCTATTCATCAGCTGATGAACATTGGAGTTGTTTCTACTTTTTGGCTATACTTTTTTTGTTTGTTTGTTTGGTTTGGGTTTTTTTGCGGTACGTGGGCCTCTCACTGTTGTGGCCTCTCCCGTTGCGGAGCACAGGCTCCGGACGCGCAGGCTCAGCGGCCGTGGCTCACGGGCCCAGCCGCTCCGCGGCATGTGGGATCCTCCCGGACCGGGGCACGAACCCCTGTCCCCTGCATCGGCAGGCGGACTCTCAACCACTGCACCACCAGGGAAGCCCCTTGGCTATACTTAATAGAGCTGCTATGAACATTTGTGTGTGAGTTTTTGTTTGAGCACATATTTTCAATTTTTTTTTTGAGTATATACCTAGGAGTGGAATTGCTAGGTCATATGGTAATTTTATGATTAATTTACTGAGAAATCACTAATTGTTTCTCACAGTAGCTGCATCATTTTATATTCTCACCAGCAATGTATGAGGGTTCGTCACATCCTTACCAACACATATTTTCCATTTTTAAAATTATTATTCTCATAGCCATCCTAGTGGGTATAAAATGGTATCGCATTGTGGTTTTGACTTGCATTTCCCTAATGACATCGAGCATCTTTTCATTTGCTTGTTGGCCATTGGTATATCTTCTTTGGAGAAATGTCTATTGAAGTCCTTTGCTCTTGATAAAATTGAGTTGTTTGTCTTTTTATTGTCGAATTGTAAGAATTCAATATATATTCTGGGTACTAGACCCTTATCAGATATACAACCTGCAAAACTTTTCTCCCATTCTGTAAACTGTCTCTTCATCATGTCCTTTGATGCACAAAGTCTTTAATTTCGATGAAGTCCAATTTATCTATTTTTTCTTTGTTGCTTGTGCTTTGGGTGTCATGTCTAAGAAACCATTGCTGAATTCAAGGTCATAAAGATTTAATTCTATGTTTTCTTACACGAGTTGTATAGTTTTAGCTCTTATATTTAGCTCTCTGATCCATTTTGAGCTAATATTTTACACGGTATAAGGTTAGCATCCAACTTATTTCTTCTGCATGTAGACTGCAGTCTTCCCAGCACCATTTGTTAAAGAGACAATTATTTCCCCCATTGAATAGTCATGGTACCCTTGTCAGAAATCAATTGACCACAGCTGTATGGGTTCATTTCTGAACTCTCAATTCTATTCCCACAATGTTGTGTTTTTTTTAAGTTAAAATTTATTGACCTTCTAAATAAGGTATAGGGATTGTGATTAAAGCTTAGTATATACTTATTAAATCCTAACATATTTAATACTGCTTCCAATTTAGCATAGGAATTACTTCCCAAAATGTTCATCTGGATTGAAAAAGTATTTTTTAAATGTGGCAATGTGGTTTAGATGAGTATACCACATTATAAGTCTACTGGAAATCCAAAGGGATTTGCCTTTGAGGAAGTTGAAACAAAAGAACAAGCAGCAAAATGTCTTCAGATCCAGATCCATCACTAAAATATGGAAATATAGTTGACCCATGAGTAACATGGGTTTCAATTGTGTGTGTCCCCTTGTATGGTTCAGTACTACACAATCCATGGTGGGTTGAATCCATGGATGTGGAACTTCAGATACCAAGGACCAACTGTGGGACTTGAGCTTCCTCCCATTTTGGTATCTGCACAGGTCCTGGAACCAATTCCCCATAGATACTGAGGGATGACTATTTTTTTTTTCAGTTTCAAAGCAAGAACGACCACTTAAAAGTGATAGGGAGCCCAGTCATGACAAACTTGCAATCATCAACATCCTTTAACCTTTTACTTTCCTGGATTAGTTTCCCAAGAGTCTTGTTTCTTCCAGAAGGGTTCTCCCATGGGTTTTTATAACTAGGCATCTTGAGAAATTTTGGGATTGGGATGACTCAATCCCTTTCCGTCCAGAAAGTTCCTAGTTTCTTTATGCAGATTGATCCAATGCACCCGAGAGCTCTACTCACCAAGAGGAATTTGGAGAACTGGGCTTATCACACTCAAGAAAAATAAAGTTCTTCTTATAGCTTCTTCTTCCAGTGCATGGGGTATGGGGTGTCTTCCTTGTTTTAAGAAAACTACTCAAGTGATTTTCTTTTTCCAAAGTAAAGAAGACTTGACTGTTTCCAGCTGAAATTATAAATGAAAGCTACTCTTGCTTAAAAAAATAAAATTTGTCTATAAATGTATAATTTAAAAAATTATATACACATATAAAGTACTGTATATGTATCTACCTATAAATTATAAAGTTATGCAAACTTCAGAGAATAAAAATGACCCTATATTTATGTCATAGAACATAAGGTAATCCCCCAAATCATTTAAATTACAAACCAATGTTTTTATAATGTTTCCTAAAGTCTCATGTTCATAGGGTTAGGTACCTTCAACATTTCTGTTATGGGTAGGAAGGTTATCAGCTGTGGTCTGAGCAAGCCCAAATCCTCCTGGGAGGCCAAAAGCGGGGTTTGTCCACAACTTTCCCACAAGCTTCTGTTTATTGGGATATAAGCACACAGAAATCCCCACATTTCTGTACTGTGACAGCTGATACCCTTAATGAGAATAAACTCGAAGGATCTTCTGAATCACTAAAGAAAGGCTAGCACTAATTATAATCAGCAAGTTGACTATGTTTTATTATCGTCAAATTCTTTCTTTACCATTGGTTTATTCTTAAAGTTTGGAAGGATACACGAGGAGTGTGGGTTCCTCTAGGGAGGAAGTGAAATTGGTCGGGAGGGGGGCTTTCACTTTTTACTACATATTTTTCTGGATTGAATTGTTTGGGATGTTTACAATGAGCATATATTGTTTCAGGAATACCCGTGTTTAAATTTTAAGTAACAGGCTGCTGAGAGGCAAACAAGAGTTCTTTTACTTAAAAATAATGGATGGATTTTTGCTACAATCCCTTGAATCCCATTACCTAAGTATTCAACAAACAGAGACACCTGTTTCCCCATCATTCTGGAGGCCTGCCGTTGTTCTCAGGGTTCTGCTCATCAAGTTAGGGTGACTTTCCTCCTTTTAGCCAGAGACCCTTCCTCTTTTCCTTGATTTCTTTCATTTCAAATTGAGGACTGCTGTTTACCAATGCGAAATATAGCAACCTTGTTAGTTAACGTCTCATTACCAGGAAAGCCTGGAACCCTAGAGAAGGCTTTTGTGAGCCCTGGGGAAAGCATGTCCCCATTGAACTGGGCTAATCCCGGTCATTATTTTTATGATTAGGGAATCAAGCTAAATAGCAGTGGTTGTGTCCATCAGCAAATACCGCAGAGTGCAGCGTGAGGTTTAACACATAAACAATTTCTTTGCAAAACAAAAGCTCCCTTTTGAGTGGCTTTCTACTTTTACTTCTTTAAATTACCACTTGTAGTCCTTCTGCTCTTCCAGGAGAGGCACACTGAGTTTTACACGTTATTGCGTACTTGACTTTGGGGTAAGACCAGGAAGAAGACACCATTAGGTGGATGTGAATTTTTTA
Source organism: Delphinus delphis (assembly GCF_949987515.2). Lineage (NCBI taxonomy): Eukaryota > Metazoa > Chordata > Mammalia > Artiodactyla > Delphinidae > Delphinus > Delphinus delphis. The sequence continues at coordinate 65,209,630 of NC_082697.1, read as the reverse complement.
AAATGCCCATTAAGAGAGCAAACCTTAAGAGTTCTCATCACATGGAAAAAAATGTTTTTTCTATTTCTTTAATTTTTAGTCTATATGAGATGATGGATGTTCACTAAACTTATTGTGGTAATTATTTCACAACGTACGCAAGTCAAATCATTATACTGTACACCTTAAACTTATTCAATGCTGTATGTCAATGATATCTCAATAAAACTGGAAGAAAGAAAAGAAACAGAAATATAATACCCCCCCCCCCCAATGCCCATGAACCAGTCAAATTCTCCTAATGATATATTACTCCAATGAAAGCCAGTACAGGGTATTATGCTGGTGAAGAAAGCCAATTCTGGATCAGAAAGCCTGAAGCTGAATCTCAGCTCTGCAAATTACAAGCTGAGAAACCTTGAGCAAGTTGCTTAAACTCTCTGAGCCTCCATTTCCTCATCTGCAAAATGGGATAGGGATAATGCAAATATTTCCTTCACTGGGTCAGTGTAAAAAAGAGATGAGATATTGTCTGGCACAAAGTAAACTCTCAATGTGTTAGCAATTTCTTAAATCAATTAATAAAGTAATGAGAATAATCTGAATTCAGCTCTGAAGTTGCATCCTACAATTGCTGTTAGGATATGGAGCCAAGAGGCTGAAGAATCAGTGATTCATCAGATTGAAAGTGAGGTCTTCTCCAAGGGTTTGCAAAGTATTGAGTACATAAAGGATTTCATAATTGTATAACTTTAGGCATTGGTTAGCTGGTAGACAAGTAACGTGGCTGTGAGGTGGCGACTGCAGGCAGGGAAGGAGTGAGAGGCTGCCTGGGAGTGATATTACCCTTCGTAGAGCTACACTTCTGAATTCCTATTAGCTCAGTTTTCCTTGCTTCTTGGCAAATCAGACAAAAACAGGGCTTCCCTGGTGGTGCAGTGGTTGGGAGTCCACCTCCCAGTGCAGGGGACACGGGTCTGAGCCCTGGTCCGGGAAGATCCCACATGCCGTGGAGCTGCTGAGCCTGTGCGCCACAACTACTGAGCCTGCACACCACAACTACTGAAGCCCATGCGTCTAGAGCCCATGCAGTCAAAAATTTTTAAAAATAAAATGAATAAGTAAAATAAATAAATTTATTTTAAAAAATCAGACAAAAACATGGCAGTAGCTATCCTCTCTGGATGATTCCCTGGAGCTTTTCTAATTGCTTTAGAGGAAGATACTTAACGTATTACATTTGCTACTAAGATGCTGGAAAGTAACACAGTGGACAACCCTTCAGCAGTGCTCACAAGAGGAAACCTCCAGCTTGGTGTGAGATGCCTCAGAAGGTTATTACTACATGTTTGCCATGACTTGACATACTAGTGATTATACTGAAGCACTTTACACTCTAGAAAGGCAGATTTCAACATAAAGGAAACATAGGTTTGTGAAATCTCTTTCAATTACCTACTGAAATATTCACAGTTCCCAACTCCCTCACAAATTCAATTTTCTCTCCGTGAATATGCTTTGTGATTTCTTCTCAGATATTTGGCAAAACAAAATGAAGTTGGTTTCATTCTGGTGGTTACGAGTGTTCCTTACTGTCTTTAGGAACTAATTATAAAAACCTGCAGAAATCACATATTTCCTGGTGTTGTAGAAATACAGATACTCATCTGCGGTATGACAGTATGCTTCTTAGGAGTTACTTGGGCTTTCGGGGAGAATTAGAAGTGTGTTCTAGAGTAGCGTTTTTATTTTTAAATTTTTTTCTTCCTGTTTTGTTGAGATATAATTGACATACAGCACTGTATAAGTTTAAGGTGTATGATGTGACTTACATACAGCATGAACTGATAATCACAGTAAGTTTAGTGAACATCCATCTCATATGGACAAAAAATTAAAGAAGTAGAAAAAAATGTTTTCCTTGGGATGAGAACTCAGGATTTACTCTCTTAACTTTCATACATAACACACAGCAGTGTTAATTATATTTATCATGTTGTACATTACACCCCTAGTGCTTATTTACCTCATAACTGCAAGTTTGAAACTTTTGACAGCCTTCATCCAATTCCCCCTCCCCCACTCCCACCTCTGGTAACCACAAATCTGATCTCTTTTCCTATGAGTTTGTTTTTGAAGTATAATTGACCTACAACACTATGTTAGTTCCTGTTACACAACATAGTGATTCGATATTTCTATACATTTCAAAATGATCACAATAAGTCTATAGTTACCATCTGTCATCACACAAGGATATTACATAATTATTGACTATATTCCCCACACTGTACATTTCATACCCCTAACTTATTGACTTTGAAACTGGAAGTGTGTACCTCTTAAGCTCCCTCACTTATTTCTCTCCTCCAGCCACCCTCCTCCCCTCTGGCAGCCACCTGTCTTTTCTCTGTATCTATGACTCTGTTTCTGTTTTATGTTTATTCATGTGTTTTGTTTTTTAGACTCCACATATAAGTGAAATCATACAGTATTTGTCTTTCTCTGACTTATTTCACTTAACATAATACCCTCTAGGTCCATCCATGTTGTTGCAAATGGCAAGATTTCATTCTTTTTTATGGCTGAGTAATATTCCAGTGTATACATGTATATACACATCTTCCTCATCCGTTCATCTTTTGATGGGCACTTAGATTGGTTCCATTAAAGAAGCATTTTTTAAATGGTGGGTTGTAGCACATTAGTGGGTAGTAAATTCAATTTAGTGGGTTGTGAATAGCATTTTTACATACCAGTCTAATCTGATAGAAAATAAGAGTTTTCCTTTATCATTAAGGACCCTCTTTAGAACACTTTAACTCCAGTCTTCCTACTCTCAACTTTCATGATTGTTGTCTAGAATTTCCATTTCCCCTCAGTTATCCCCCATTGGGGTCTGTGTGTGTGTGTGTGTGTGTGTGTGTGTGTTTTACATATTACATTGTATATATATGTTGCATTGTATTATATATATTTGTATATAATAGTCAATGCATATATATATAATAGTCAATGCCTATTTAGATTTATCAGTTTCCTCATTCACCATTTTTCTTGCATCCCACTCCCACTCCTTCCTTATGGGTTCAATTTCCTTCTAACCAAAGAACCTCATTTAGTAGTTCTCTCAGTAAGCGATGTGTTTGAAAATGTATTTACTCTCGCTCTTGAATGATAATTTCGTGGGGCATATAATTCTAGGTTGAACATTACTTTCCCTTAGGATTACATGATACTACACTGTTTTCTGGCACATACTACTGCTGATTGGACGTCTTAGTGTCATTGTTTTTCCTTTGTAGGTAATTCTTCCTTCAAGATAGCTTTAAGGCTTCTTCGCTTTTGTCATTCCAAAGTTTCACCATGTGTTTTGATGTGGTTTTGTCCTTATCTATCTAGTTCACGTTTCTTCAACTTTGTAATATTCTCACTCAATATCTCTGTGAATGTTGCCTCTGCCCATTCATTCTATCGTCACCCACTGGAACTCCTATTAGATTTTTATTGGACCTTCTCATCCCGTCTCTGTGTCAATGCTTTTCCACGTTTCCCATTTCTCTCTCTCTGCTGCATTCTATTGCCCAGCTTACTAATTACTCCTCCGGCTGTGTCTATCTGCTACTTAACTCATACCCAAAACATGGTCCATGGATCAGCAACATCAGCATCACCTGGGATTTGTTAGCAATGCAAATTCATGGGCTTCACCTGAGACCTATGAAGTCAGGATTGAGTTAGAGAGTGGCGCCCAGGAATCAGTGTTTTCACAAACTCTCCAGGTGATTCTGATACTCACTGAAGTTTGAGAGGTACTGCGTTAGCCCATTCACTAAATTGTTTTCATTTCTACTTAGTTCTTTTTCAAACTTCATCTTCTTTTTTCCTTATAGCCCTTTCAGCAAGGTTTATAGTCTTTTAAAAAATTTTTAGTAAATCTCTATAATCATCTTAAACAAACTTATTTCATAGTTTCAAACTGCCATTCTTGGGGGCTTGGATTCTCCAGTTGGTTGTATTTACTGACTCCCCGCTTCCTTGTTGGTTTATTTTTATTATGAGCTCATAATCACTGAGGGCCCTAATTCCAGGTCCAAGTTTGCCCAGGTCTGAGGTCATGTCTTTTATCCAGGGGTCAGTAAGCTTTTTTTGGTAAAAAGTCAGATAGTAAATATTTTTTGGCTTTATGGGCCGTATTATCTCTGTCCCAGTGACTCAACTCTGCCATTATACACAAAAGCAGCCATAGCCAACTTGTTTTAAAAACATGGGCATGACTGTTCCAATAAAACTTTATAAAAATAGACAGTGGGCTAGATTTGGTCCACAGGCTATAGTTTGCCCACCCCTGCTCTTAACCTTGAGTGGACATTTTCTAATGTAGCCCCCACCTTCCTTAATTGCCTCTTCCATCTCTGGGTATTTCATAAATATTATTGTTTTAAGACCATTTCTTCAACTACCTGACGATACTGAGATCACTTAGGGCACTTGTTAAAAACAGCATCCCAGGCTGTTGCCCTGTAGGTTCTGATTCAGTCCATGTGAGGTGGAAAAAGACGTGAGTGTATTTAGTAAGAACCCCAGGTGATCTAGTGATCCAGAAAGTTTGCGAAACCCACTCTCATGGAAGAGGATGCAAAGAATGAACTTAATGTTGAGGCTGTACCACTTAGTCTCAGTCCTTACTCACGTGTTGCCACGTTGATTATTGCAAATCCCTAAATTCAGAGTCAAGAAGGACCACTCAGCCTCCTAGTGTGCGGTCAGGAGCCAGGGTCTGTGTGACTCATGAACAGCAGCTGCTTTTTGTGAGCTAATCTTTTCAGTGCAATTCTACAAAGTCCTTCCCCCAGGAAACCACACCTATTTTTTTTTTCTTTTACTGAAGTCCCTTTAATAATAAAGCCATACCGCAGTACATACTTGGAAAAAATGGAATTTCCCCCAACGGCTGAGTGATGACAGTTGAGATAAAGTTCATGCAACTTTTCTTGGTACTTGTTTACCCAAATAATCAGGGAATGAGTAAGTTGCAAAAGCATTTTAGGTATTTGATGAACCTTCCAATGATGTACAGGGTTAAATCACAGCAAAGTTTGCTATGCCACAGACTGTGTTATTGCATAAAGCTTTGATCTCTTTCTTACCATCAATACCCAGGGCTGACATTCATGCTGCCCAGATGCTTCTAACGTGCAGTCAAGGCTGAAGGCTACTGTTCCCCACCACGAGTGGCTCTCAAAGTGCCATTCCCCAACCAGCAGCATCAGCATCATTGGAGGGTGAGTTTGAAATGCCCCACTCCGGTCCTGCTGACTCAGGTACTCTGGGGTTGGGGCCCAGCAATCCGTGTGTTAACAGGCCTTCCAGATAATTCTGATGCAGGCTACCATTTGAGAATTGTTGCACTGTGCCCCCAGTGGATCCCTGCCCCTTGGAAAACTTTGCCACTCTCCTCATTAAGAGGGGAGTGTATTCCCCCTTCTCCTGAATCTAGGCGAGCCTGGTGAATTACTCTGACCAAGAGAAGGGAACTGAAATGCTGCTGTGCCAGTTCCAGAGTTAGGTCTCAAGAAGGCTTGAAGCTTCCATTTTTGCCCTCCTGGAATGTTTCTTCCATGATGCTAGGAAGCTGGTCTGGCTGACTGGAGGACGACAGGCCACATGGAGGAAAACTAAAGTGCCCCAGCCAAGAGCGGCACCGACATCCCATACACCTGCATGAGCCACCCTGGACCTTCTAGTGCAGCCGGGAGACCTTCTCGGGGAGAACGCCATCCTGGCCAAGGAATACCTGCTGAAGGGGGTGCAGAGGAGGCTGGACGCAGAGCCCAGCAGGGAGCCCGGCATGGACATCCCGCAGCTGAGGCTGCTGAATGCAGGGTTCACCATCAAACGTACCGACTGAACGCAGCCACATGAATGAGCTGAGGAGAAGGCAGCAGGGGAACCAGCCGGCTGACCCACAGAATGGTGAAAGATAATCAACTGCTATGACTTTAAGTCATTAAGATTCAGCAGCAGAAGGGACTAAGTTGCGGCTGTGCAATTTGCCCCTAAACTTTGCCTTGAAGGGCAATCGGTTAGCCCTTTAAAGCAAAAGTCTAGGAAGGCTGGGAATGTGGCTGGTCCTAACTGCCAGGCAGGGTGCCTGGCTCCGTGGGCACTGCCCTGTGCTGTTGTCACACAGGCCCCGTGCTTCAAAGAGCTTCACGCTTGTTCTAAGGCTCTGCTGTCGCCATCTGGAAATTCGTAATAACTCTGAACAAAGGGCCCTGCAGATTATGTAGCCAGTCCTGCTAAATGCAGCTTCTTCATTTATTCCTCACGACAATCTTAAGAATTGGGTTTATCAGCTCTCATCACATATTTGGGATACGTTGTGAGCAAATAAAAAGGGGGGCTTTGCAGACAGTCTGGCAAGTTGGCAAAGCATTTTGGGGGCCATGTTAAGAAGAATCCCCTTGCTGACAAAACCCAGAGTATATTTAAACAACTACAGGACCAGGCAGCGGGAAGGAAAAGGGCCTGGCCTGGGAAGCTAAGCCCCGAGAAGTCCAAACTCACTATTTATAGTGCTGTGGCCTATTTTGGCCTGCTGGGAGGCCCTGAAAATTGCCTGAGATCTGGGCCTGGAACTGATGATGGAAACCAGGCACTTTCATTCTGGGATGTGGCTGGAATCATGCTGGGCACAGACAGAGGTCTTTCTGATGAGCTCAAGGACATTTTGAAAAACAGGATTTTCTTTGACAGAGAATTTTTTAAAACTTAAGGAAAACCATCAGGCCATGACCAGGAATATATTCTTAGGGAAGAAAATGCATGGATCACATCAAGTCAATAAAGAGCTAACAATTAGCCAGGCACTGTGCTAAGTGCTTGACACGTACCATCTCATTTATATCCTCACATACAACCCTGAGAGGGTAGCACTATTATTATCCCCATTTTACAGGAAAGGAAACTGAGGCTTGGGAAAACTAGGTAATTTAAGGAAGGTCACAGGGTTGGTAAGCCAGGATCCAAACCCACATCACAGCGCTCCATCTGCCCAGGCTGTCACCTACAGCACTGCTTCTCTAACTTTGGCATGCAAGACTCACCTGGGAGTCTTGTGAAGATGCAGATTCTGATTCAGGAGGTCTGGGGTGGGGCCTAAATTCTGCATTTCCAACAAGTTGCCACGTGAAAATAATACCACTGGTCCACAGATCATAATTTGAGGAACAAGGATGAGTCTTCCTTCTTCTATTTTCAACCTCCTGCAATCTGCTCCCTCAACAGCAGCCTGAGTTATTGGGGTAGTTTCCAATGCTGCATAATAAGTGAACCCCGAAATTGGGTGGTTTAAAACAACAACAAGCTCTTATTCCCTCACACAGTTCCTGAGGTTCAGGAAGCCGGGTGTAGCTGAGCTGGGAGGTTGTAGCTCAGGTTCTCTCATGGGGTTACAATCAGCATGGCAGCTTGGGCCTGTATTCCCCTGAAGGCTGGACTGGGCGGGAAGAGCTACAGCTAAGATGGCTCACTCATGTGGCTGTTGGCTGGAGGCCTCGGGTTCTTGTCATGTAGGCATCTCTGTGGGGCAGCTCATGACATGGCAGCAGGCTTCTCCCAGAGTGAATGATCCAAGAGAGAGACACTCAGACTGCAGTGTCTTTTATAACCTAATCTTGGAAGTGACAAACCTTTATACTGTCATATGCTATTGGTCACACACAGCTACTCTGGTACAGTTGTGGGAAGGGACCCCCAGGAATGTGAGTACCAGGAGACAGGGGTCACTACTACCACAGTTTCCTGATGAAAAGTGAGTCAGATCATGTCACTCCTCTGCTTCAAACCCCATCATCACTTCTCATCAGAGTCAGCATGAAAATCCAAAGTTCCATCAAACTGACGAGAGCTCACACTTGACTGCATGGGACCTGGTCCCTGACTACTTTCTCACGTCCCTTCCCTCATCCTCAGCTCACTTTAATCAACCGCACTGACCCTCTTGTTGGTCCTCATATACCTCCAGCATCTTCTTGCTCCTGCAGGCCTCTGCATGTGCTTTTCCTTCTGCCTAGAATGAACTTCATTCACATCTCTTCTCAAATAACACCTTTTCAGAGAGGCCTTTCTCGACCAGACCCACCATCTGAAATGGTAGCCTGTGTTATTCTCTAGCCCTTTGGTTTGCTTTATTTTGCTTCACGGTACTTACTTGTAGTAGATAATGTTCAGCTCGGAGTATACTTCTCAGCTCCATTGACGCTGGGCTTGGCCATGTGACCTGCTTTGGCCGACAGAATGTGTGAGGAAGTGGCGTGTGCCAGTTCCCAGCCCCCGCCTTAAGACTCATTGTGTGTGTGCTTTGTTCACCCCTTTGAGAGCTTTTGACCTCTGTTGTAAAAAGAACAAGCCCCTCTTAGCCTGCTGATCTCAGAAGAATGACAGACCCTAGAGCAAAACTAACTAGAATCCAAATGCCTGGAGCCAAGCATAGCCAAACCCAGCCTAGAGCAGCCCTGGCTGATCTGCAGACATGGGAGTAAGATGTAAATGTATGTTGTAAGCCACTGGGTTTGGGGGTAGTTTGTTAAACAGCATTACTGTGACAATAGCTAACTGATACACTTCTTGACATTATATTACAGATTGATGTATATCTGTTTATAGTCGATGGCAAGAATGCAACCTCCAGGAGGGCAGGGACTTGGTCTTATTCCCTGCAGTATGTCCAGCATCTAGACCAATGCCCACCTTCTGCATAGTAGGTACTCAATAAATACTAGTAAACGAATATCAGTGAGTGAATTGATTCTGACTGTAGATCCTGCTTAGCAGCTTAACTTTTATGCCTGACTGTTTTCAAAGTAGTCCAAGAATTTGCAAAGTATTTTTAAAAATTGTCTTGAAAAGGAGTTCTAGGCAGCATGCCCTCCATGAGGAGAACGTGACGCACACAGAGGTGTCTGCATTGTCTCTGTGCCAGATGCCATCCCTCTTCACCTGGGCCACATCTGAAGCCATCCAGAAACGACAGCCAGCTCCTGCCTGAGAACGGAAGTGCTGCTTTAAATGACGCTGGTTCACCTGGTCGGGCGGCTGTCCCCAGAGGAAGGCCAGGGAGATGGCTAACGACACACACAAAGGGAGGAAATGCCCCCCACCACCACGTGGAACAGCTGCACCAGGAGACACCCCTCTCTGGAGAGGAGGAAGAGGAAGTCAGCAAAGCTGCAAAGCTGACCAGCAATCTGGGGAAGCCGACACTCACGAGAAAGCAGAAGGAAAAAAGAAGCTGGTCCTTAGAACACTCGTTGTCTGGACTTGCTGAGGAAATAAAAACTGACACTAATTCTAAAGGTTTTTTCAGTCCTGCCATCTCGGCGCACTTTGGATTGGGAGTATTTTGAATGAGAAAATATTTGGCCAAATTCCTACCTGCCAACTACATTAGAAGGGTGTTTCCCTTAAAACACAAATGCTCAGCATAGATCTATGCGTGCTGATGTGGAAAGCTGTCCTGAAGGCTAAATGAAAGGTCAAGATGCAGGCTGTGGAGTGTGAGCCCATATTTATAAAAATATCCCGTATTCATAAAAAGTGCAATACATATACATAAATGTTCGTATATACAATGGAAAAACACTGAAAAGACACACACCAAACTGTCAACAGTGGTTGCATCTGGGAAACAGGTTTAGAGTAGGACAGGACTAGAGATTTCACATTTTACTTTAAACTATTTTAACAATACTTGTTATGTTCTGAATGTTCGTGTCCCTCCAAAATTCGTATATTGAAGTCCTAACCCCCAATGTGATGGTATTAGGGGGTGGAGCCTTTGGGAGGTGACTAGGGTTAGATGAGGTCACAAAGGTAGGGTCCTCATGGTAGGATTAGTGCCCTTATAAGAAAAGATCACAGTGCTTGTTTTTCTCTCTGCCACGGGTGGACACAGTGAGAAGGCAGCCAACTGCAAGCCTAGAAGAGGGCTCTCACCAGACTCCACATCTGCCAGCACCTTGAGCTTGGATCTCTCAGCCTCCAGAACTGTGAGAAATAAATGTTTGCTGTTTAAGCCACCCAGTCTGTGATATTCTGTTAGAGCAGCCCAAACTAAGACATTATTTCTATATGGTTTCATTTTTGCTTACAATGAATATTGGCCTTTTTACAATAAAAATATCAATAAAAGACTTTTTCATACAAAGATGGCCAATTTTTTTCTGTACCGGAGCTGACATGCTGCTCCTTGCAATATTTTCAGAGGTGGTCAGATGTGGTTGTAAAAGGACATCTTGTTTCACACAATGATTGCCAGTGACAAGGGGCCCTTCTCTGAGAAGCAGACCTCCTCTCACTGGCTCTGAGGTAAGGGTTGGATCATGAGATATTCTGTACTTCTATCCTTGGCACTACGCCTCTGCTTGCCCGTCCTTCTAGTTACATCAGTGTTTGCTTTCTGCAAACATGCTGACATGACCCATCCTGGAAGGATCCGAGGTCTACAGTGTTAACCAGTTCTGCCAATATCACCACAGTCTTGAGGAGTGTATTTATACCACTTCTTGTCTCCGTCTGTGTGTTGGCGTTACAGTTACTCTCATACACCAAGCAATCTTTTAAGACACACACAAAATTGACAGAGAAACATTGATCTTTCCAGTTGGTCTTTAAAACCTCTCATTTGTTTAGGAACTTTTCCAAGAGGAAAAGACACTGATATGTCTTTCAATTACATCAACATTAATACCATCCATTTCTGCATCTACAGTTCACAGGACACTTTCTCATGCGTTGCCACTGAAAATCATTTTGATCCTTCTGATAACCTAGTGAGATAGAGTGGGCAGCTATTACTGTGCTCAACTTAAAGAGAAATAATTTGAGACTCTGAGTTTAGTGATTTGTCCTGGACCATTCAACTAGTAGGTAGCAAAGTTGATTCCAGTTCATCAGTGGGCCTAAACCCTGGTGCACGTTAGAGTCACCTGGGTGCTTTAAACAAATGCCCATCTCCTGTTCTCACCATAGTCAGTTGAACAAGAATCTCAGAGAACGAGGCCCTGGGCATTAGAATTTTAAAATAAAATCTTTCCACAGATGACTTTGATACATAGCGAGCTTGAGACCATTGCAATCTGTAGGTATAAATAAGCCATCCTTATGTTACTCTCATGTGCTTATTCATCACCAGGTGAAGGCCTCCCTTGTGCTGGAGTTCTACAGTAGAATACTGCACAGCAATAAAAAGGAAGGGGCTGCTGATGCACGCAGCCACGTGGAAGACCTTCATATGTATCAGGCCAAGTGAGAGAAGTCAGACTCAAAGGCTACACACTTCATGATTCCATTTGTATGCCATTCTGGAAAGGCAGAACCATAGTGGAAGAAAACAGATCATGGGTGCCAGGCCCTGGTGGTGGGAGCAGGGGTTAACTACAAAGGGGCAACGTGAGGGAATTTGGGGAGATGATAAACGTTCTATATCTTGATTAGGGGAGTGGTTAGACTATATGGATTTGTCAAAATTGAGAGACTGTACCCTAAAAGGGTAAATTTTACTGTATGTAACATGCATCTTAATAAGCCTGATTAAAACACACATACACACACACAATGCTATACTACTACACACCCACTAAAATGGCTAAAATTAAAAAGACTGACCACACCAAGATCAACAGATCAGGACTTGGAACAACGGGAACTCTCATACGTTGCTGGTAGGAATGGCTTTTTCAAAAAAAGGGGAGAGATGGGGTTTTGAGGACAGTCAGACCTGGGCTTGAATTCTGGCTCTACCACTTATCATTGTGTGATGTTGGCCAAGTCACTATGGGTTTTTAGGCCTTGGTTGGTTCATCTACACATGGGATAATAGAAGTATATACCTGCCTACTTTATAGCATCAGCATAAGGCACAAAGGAGATGTTGCCTGTGAAATGCTTGATGCAGTGCCTGACACATAGCAATGACCGATAATATTAGATTTGGCTATTCTTAACATTATTATCATTCTTCTTGGTACAGCTGTCTCTGGGCTCCTCCAGGAATGGGTGAGCTCTGTGTCTACAGTTCTTGGCAAGTAGAAGGCCCTCAACACATGTTTATCAAATGAAAGAATGAACAAATGAAGTCGCACGCAATGGAAGGCGTAAGGCCTCTATTTGAGTATAATGGCAGAAGGGTTGGCACTGGTCATTCTTGGGAGCATTCCACTTCAAGCATTACAGGTCAAATTTCTGAATTCCCAGCCAAAACCAGGACCTCTACATCATTGAGAAGTTTAGGAGTTTTATTCTACTTGTTCAGTGGGACTTGTATAGGTGGCCTTCGCCTCCCTAATGGCTTATAATTATTTCCCACATGTTAGAAAATGCTCAAAATCAATTTCAAATACGTGGGTTTCACAAATACCTCTGGAATAGCCTAACAAAGAGATCTCTTTAGATTGAATCTTCTGCTTGGGAAGGTAATGTGGTAGTGGAAATGGACTGAAACTGGATTCATGAGGCAACAAACAAGAAGATCCCATAGAGAAGACAAATCTTTCCACACGGAGTTCCTGGTAGGGGAGCCCTTAGGCCGAGACTGCTCATCAAATCACAAAGGGCATGGCCAGCCTCTCTGAGGCTTGCGAGAAATGGCTGTGCACCATCAAGAGGGGAACTGGCGGTAATCTGATGCAATGCCCCATTTCTAGCATTCCTTTTGCACAATACAATGTCTGACTTTTCCTGGCAAAGTCTGCTCACCTGCCAGCAGATATCAGCAATTGGAAGAGAAATTCCAAATGAAGAAAATCTTTTCTGTCCAGTTCTCAGATGAACTAAACGTGCCCAGTATGCCTTCAGCTGATGCTCTCCTTTAAAAACCCTTCTTGGGGGACTTCCCTGGTGGCGCAGTGGTTAAGAATCCATCTGCCAATGCAGGGGACATGGGTTCAATCCCTGGCCCGGGAAGATCCCACATGTTGTGGGGCAACTAAGCCTGTGCACCGCAACTACTGAGCCTGAGCTCTAGAGTCTGCATGCCACAACTACTGAGCCCACGCGCTGCAACTACTGAAGCCCATGCACCTAGAGCCCATGCTCCGCAACAAGAGACGCCACTGTAATGAGGAGCCCACATACGGCAACGAAGAGTAGCCCCCGCTCGCCACAACTATAGAAAGCCCGCACGTAGCAACAAAGACCCAGCGCAGCCAAAAAATATATACATATATACAAAATAAAATTTAAAAAATTAAAAAATTAAAAATAATTAAAAAAAATTAAAAAAATTAAAAAGTCTGCTTGGGGATCATAATTTTTCATAGCAAACTTCATTTCCTCACATTACAAGGCTTGGTGAAGAGGTGGTTCATGAAGGCCAATGATAAAATGAATACACTTTTCTCAAGTGTAACCTCTGGGAAATTAATAAGCACAACTGTTGAGTTCAGGGATCTTGGTGCATAAGCAACTCCCCAAAAGGAGCCGGGCTTAACTACAAACGGGCAGCATGAGGGAATTTTAAAAATTTTTTAAAAGTCCATGTTTAAGTGCCTGCTTAAACCCCTGAGAAGAGCTTATAAAATAGAACAATACAGTTTGCTCTTCTTTGTTTTCAAATGCCCTCATTAGAGAGATCATTTAAGGGATTTGATTATTCACTAAAATATTTATGAAGTGCCTAATATGTACCAGACAGTGTTCTAGGGGCTGGGGATACAGGATGAACAAGTCAAGCAACTTCTACCCTCCTGGAGCTCACATTCTAGTCAGGGTGACAGGCAGTAGACAAGTGAATATCCAACACAATTACAGGTAGTTGGTAAGTGATAAACAGGGCATAAAGCATAGTAAGAGGCTGTGGAGTGATGGGGCGGTGCTATTTTTGGAAATGGTGACCAGGAGAGACATCCAAGAAGAACCCTGAATGAGGCAGGAAGGGTACCATGATTGACAGCTGCCAGCACAAAGAACAAACAGCAAGTGCAAAGGCCCTGAGCCAGGAGCGTGCCTGATGTGCCTGAGGAACTACAAGGAGGCCACTAGCTGGCTTTTCTCAAAGATTCCCTGTTAAGGAAAACAGAACCACCACTACCACCACCCCCACCAACAGCTAATATTTATTTTGGATTTATTATGCACCTGGCACTGTGCTAAGCCCCCTCATGTGGACAAATCATCTGATTCAATCTTCATAAGTAGGAACTATTATTATTGACTCAGCCCCCTTCCTTGGTCTCAGCTCCGCTAGCCTCTGCAGTCACTTCTCCCGCAGGCTCTTCACACAATGGCAAGGTGGTTGTTGATAGTCTAGCCTCTCAGCAGGCTATCAAGCTGCTCTGTCCCAGCAACCCTTAGGAGAATCCCAGAATGGAGTTTCACTAGGTGTGACTGGCCTTCCCCTGCCCATCATGAACTAACCCCTGTAGCCAGAAGAATGTGATATTTGAGTGTCCATGTTACCAAATGAATCACATCCAAGCTGTCTCAGGCCGGAGGGAAGTGGGACACTGCACAACTCGAAACCTTGCATGCTTTGTTTATACCAAGCTATTTCTCCTTGAGGGTGCCTCATTTACCCCAGGTCAGTTCACTATTGACAAAGGGATAACTGCACAGATTCTCATCGTTCTCTGCAGGATCTCCATTTTTTTTTTTTTTTTAACTTTGCAAAGCCACAAAGGGGGCTGCTGGAGCAACCTTGCACTGTATTGTTCATCAAAGAACATTAATGATTGATGGCCATTGTGATTCTCAGTTGTCACAATGCCTGGAGGGGGAGTTGATGTTGGGAGGAGGGGAAAATTGCATGCCACACTGGTGTCTAGACTGAGTTAGACAGAATAAAATAAAACAAATGGGCAGAAGGCTTAAAACACCAGGAGCCTATTTAGGCAGAATAAATATTCAGTGGATTTATCTGGTCTCTGCCTCCTAAATCATTAAAGAAATTTCAATCATTATGGCCCATGAGAACCTCTTATGAACATCATGAAAGAACAGTCTTCTCCATCAGTTGATACCTACTACATCTAGTATTTCATAAGCAGAAGAGCACCACTAATGTGGTAGTCTGGCTTATCACCAAACACACTTCAGAAAGGAGACTGTGAGAGGACCAGATTTCATTCACAATATCCAAATGGATTTTTAAATACCCCACTCAGTTTTGCATGTTGAAACAATCTGGCTTTCTAACCGTTAACGTAGTATTTTGAAAGAAGAAAGAAGAACACGTCTACTTCTACAGAAGTGCTTAATGTCGAGAAATAACTAACTCTCAGGAACCTATTTACAATGCTAATTATAACATCACAACTCTCAAGAATGGTTTACTACAAATAGTTTTTCATACCAGGTGATATTTCTGTTCATGTGGTCAGTTTAAAAATATTTTATGAAATGTCTGGATGGTTTTATGACATCTGAGGTTGTCAGATTTCTGGATTTTAAAACTTCCTGGCAAGAATATTATTCAGACTTAAAAAAGGAAGAAAGTTCTGACACATGCTACAATATAGGTGAAACTTGAGGATATTTTGCTAAGTGAAATAAGCCAAAAGGTTAAAGTCTGCATGATGCCATTTACATGAGGTACTTAGAAGTAGTCAAATTCATAGAGACAGAAAGTAGGAGGGTGATTGCCAGAGGCTGGGACAGGGGGGGAGTGGGAAGTTAATGGATACAGAGTTTCAGTTTAGAAAGATGGATGGGAGTGATGGTTGCAAAACAATGCAAATATACTTAATGTCACTGAACTGTGCACTAAAAATTAGTTAAAATAGTAAATTTTATGTTATATATATTTTACTACACACACAAATTTTTATGGGAGACTGTATTTTTCCTTCATAGTGTTTAAGAAAGTACAAGTAAAGGTTTTTGTTAACTTCAAAAAACATGTTAAGTGTAGTAAAAACTAGACCCCTAGCAGGTAGAAACTGCTGGCCCTACACCCATAGACCCTAGACTGGTTGGAGCTGGAAAACTGATGATCGAGATTCCTGAAACACCACCCTATCACCTCACCATCTACCAATCAAAAATTGCCCATGAGCTGATTAGGCACCCTGCAACTCTCACCACAACACTGTCTTTAAAAACCTTTCCCTGGGGCTTCCCTGGTGGTGCAGTGGTTGAGAATCTGCCTGCTAGTGCAGGGGACACGGGTTCGAGCCCTGGTCTGGGAGGATCCCACATGTCACGGAGCAACTGGGCCCGTGAGCCACAACTACTGAGCCTGTGTGTCTGGAGCCTGTGCTCTGCAACAAGAGAGGCCGCAATAGTGAGAGGCCTGCGTACCGCGATGAAGAGTGGCCCCCGCTTGCCACAACTAGAGAAAGCCCTCGCACAGAAACGAAGACCCAACACAGCAAAAATAAATTAATTAATAAACTCCTACCCCCAACATCTTCTAAAAAATAAATAAATAAATAAAAAATTAAAGCACCTGGGTTCTAGCCCTAGCTCTGCCACTTACTATCTCAACTTAAAAAAAAAAAAAAGGCTTTCCCTGAAAGCCATCAGAGAGTTTGGGTCTTTTGAGGATTAGCTGCCCATTCCCCTTGCTGGCACCCTGCAATAAACACTGTATTTTCCTTCACTACAACCCAGTGCCAGTAGATTAGCTCTGCTGTGCATCTGGTGAGCAGACCTGAGTTTGGTTCAGTAACACTGTCCCTCTAAAATCAGGAACAAGACAAAGATGCCCACTCTCACCGCTTTTATTCAACTTAGTATTAGAAGTCCTAGCCTAAGCAACTAGGCAAGAAAAAGAAATAAAAGACATCCAAATTGGAAAGGAAGAAGTAAAACTGTCACTATATGTGGATGACATAATTTTAAATATAGAAAATCCTAAAGACTCCACCAAAAAACTATTAAAAATAATAAATGAATACAGTAAAGTTACAGGATACAAAATCAAAATACAAAAATCTACTTCATTTCTGTATGCTAAAAATGAACAAGCAGGAGGAGAAATTAAGAAAGCAATCCCATTTACAATTGCTACAAAAAGAATAAAATACCTAGGAATAAATTTAACCAAGGGGTAAAAAACCTGTACAGTAGGGCTTCCCTGGTGGCACAGTGATTGAGAGTCCGCCTGCTGATGCAGGGGACACGGGTTCGTGCCCCAGTCTGGGAGGATTCCACGTGCCGCGGAGCGGCTGGGCCTGTGAGCCATGGCCGCTGGGCCTGCGCGTCCGGAGCCTGTGCTCCACAATGGGAGAGGCCACAACAGTGAGAGGCCCGCGTACTGCAAAAAAAACAAAACAAAACAAAACAAAAACCTGTACAATAAAAACTCTAAGATATTGTTGAAAGAAACTGAAGAATACACAAATAAATTGACAGATATTTCATGCTCATGGATTGGAAGGATTAACACTGTTAAAATGTCCATATTACCTAATGCAATCTACAGATTCAGTGCGATCCCTATCAAAATCCCAAGGACATTTTTCACAGAAATAGAATTAAAAGTTCTAAAATTTATATGGAACCACAAAATACCCCAAATAGCCAAAGCAATTCTGAGAAAAAAAAGAACAAAGCTGGAAGTATCACCCTTCCTGATTTCAAGCTATTATATATTACAAAGCTATAGTAATCAAAACAGCATGGTGTTGGCAGAAAAACAGATACACAGATCAATGGAACATAACTGAGAGCCCACAAATAAAGCCACACATATATGAACAATTAATTTACGACAAAGGAGCAAAGAACATACAATGGAGAAAGGATAGTCTCTTCAATAAATGTTGTTGGGAAAACTGAACAGCCACATGCAAAAAAATGAAAGTAGTTCGGTATCCACCATATACAAAAATCAATTCAAAATGGACTAAAGACTTCAATGAATCTAGGACCTGAAACCATAAAACTCCTAGGAAAAAACATAGGAAGTATGCCCTTTGACATTGGTTTTAGCAATATATTTCTGGATATGTCTCCTCAGGCAAGGGAGACAAAGAAAAAATAAACAAATGAGATTACATCAAACTAAAAAGGTTTTGCACAGCAAAGGAAACCATCAACAAAACAAAAAGACAACCTACTGAATGAGAGATGGTATTGGCAAATCATATATCTGATAAGGGATTAATATGGAAAATATATAAAGAACTTATACAACTCAACAACAACAACAAAAAAAACCCTATCAAAAATGGACAGAAGAGCTGAATAGACATTTTTCCAAAGAAGACATATATATGGCCAACAGGCACAGGAAAAGATGTTCAACATCCTCATTATAATGGCTATTATCAAAAAGTCAAGAAATAATGAGTGTTGGTGAGGGTGTGGAGAAAAGGGAACCCTCATGTACTGTTGGTGGGAATGTAAACTGGTGCAGCCACTATGGAAAATATCGTGGAGATCCCTCAAAAAAATAAGAATAGAACTATCATATGATCCAGCTATTCCACTTCTGGGTATTTATCCAAAGAATATGAAAACACTAATTTGAAAAGATATATACACCCCTATGTTCACCACAGCATTATTCACAATAGCCAAGATAGTGAAACAACATAAGTGCCCATCAACGGATGAATGGATAAAGAAGATGTAACACACACACACACACACACACACGCGCAAAATGGAATATTACTCAGGCACACAAAAAAAGAAATCTTGCCATTTGCAACAGCATGGTTGGACCTTTAGGGTATTATGCTAAGTAAAATAAGTCAGATGGAGAAAGACAAATACTGTATGATTTCACTCATATGTGGAATATAAAAAACAAACAAACAAAAAGACAAAATAAATGAACAAACCAAACCAAACAGAAACAAACATGTAGATACAGAGAACTGAAAAGTGGTTACCAGAGGGGAAGGGGCTGGAGCGAGGGTAAAATGGGTAAAGGGGATTGACTGTAGGGTGATGGGTGGAAACTAAATTTCTATTGGTGAGCATGCTGTAGTGTATAGACTGAAATATAATGAAACCCATAAAATGGTATAAACAAAATTTATCTCAATAAAAAGTAAACTTTAAAAAAGGTTGGAGGGTACTTTTAATAATAACTGCATAAGTTTTGGTGGAAATTCTAAATCATTCTTTAAGACCTGTTTTACAGAGAATCTTATTTCTGAGGTCTGGATGTTAGCTATACTATCCTATGTTCCAAATTCATCTAAAGGTTGTCCCCTGGGTCTTCCACAGCACAAAAATTCCCCATCAGACCAAATGCCGTAATTGCACATGACTCTTACCAGATAGGCTCTCCAGAAGGACTGAATGCAGAGCGCTGCTGCCGATTCTGTCAGCAGGAGGGAAAGTGGGATCGCCGGCCGTGGGCTGAAAAGCAATAAAATGGTCATAAGCCCATGAGAATCCATCCTTCAGCATCAGCAGAGCCTTTGACAACGTAATGGCCTCTCTGATTAAGTGCCTCATCTATTCCCATTCTTAGAAATCAACAATGTCATTTTTTATAGAAAAGTTTAGGCTTGAGTTAGCATTTCTTTGTTTTAAAATCTGGGATGGATTTTTTGTTTTTAACCAGCATAATCTTAAATCACTGTTAGCCTGCCCTGCTTTGAAGGGCTCAGGTTAGAAAGCTGCGTGTTAGTTCTGAAGGTGCAACATACATGTTACTGATATAAGCCTATGTGGACATAAAGCAAGAGACAAAGCAGAAGGCACATTTATATACTGCATTATGACTGAGATATAATAAAGGACTCTTTTTCCAACTTTCTATTGAAGGGGAATTAAGTAGTCCATTTCTTTCCTGAAATGCTACAATTTATCTCTGATCAGTGTACATTCCAGTTTAATGTGGTTTAAATTCAAGAACATTTTAAAGTTAAGTTCTTCTACTACATCTTACTAAGCAATAAAATACCTCAAGAGCAGTGTCTGCTCTTGAGGGATTCTTCGATTATGGTGGGATGTCTGATCATCGATACCACATTCAAAAATCATGGCTAAATGCTCCTTTTTTGTTGTTTATTTCCTAAAAGCTGTTTAGAGATACTAACTGCTGACCAGATTTTACAAGTCTGACTTAATTCTGGTTCCTTATGTTTCCCCAAAGCACAGCTACCTCTGAAAAACCAAAAGTCAAGACTTTTCAGATATAGTGCAAAGAAATAAACCTCTGAACGAATGTGGGTCACATAGACACTGCTCTTAGGGCAGGATCCCCAGAAACGACTTTGCAAGTGAGGGATCCCCAAGAGTCTTGGCCTCCAGACTCTCCCTAATGACAGCCATCATTTGAGTTTACAGTAACTCTTATTTTACAGAGAGAGGTTGACTAACCTGTCCAGGGTCACACAGCTTATAAATGGCCTAGTCAGGATCTGGGCCCAGATCCCCAAGCCCGGCTTCCCTCACATTGCCGTGCTGACACCAGACCTCGGCTGGGCCACCACTTGCAGATGCCCAGCCTGACAGACTCCGGAGCTAACTGGCAACAATGCACAATTCTCCAGCATCTGGGGTTTTATTTCCTTCTAAACTCAGACTTAAAAACAACAACAAGAACAACAAAAAAACCCACCCTTGATACAGTATATTTGTGTGAATGAATGAATGCTCTTTTGGATTATTCCAAAATCAAAGAAATCAAAGCCGGGAAGAACCTAAGGGGTTATCAAGACAATTTCTAGCGAGTGCAGTGTTGCCGGGTTCTGGGTCTCCAGCTGGGCGGGTCCTTTCTAAGAGAACAAGAAACGGAGATTCGACTTCTTTGGAGAGATAATTACAACCTCCAAATGATAGCATTGTTAGAAACCTTTCCCTAATGTTCTGCTTTCATTTTTATTTGCTTTTTTTGTTTGTTCTGTTTTTGTTTTCACTTCTTTTTGCCTAACGTCTAGTTTTCTGGGCTGCAATAGAGCATTTGTATTTTTCTGGAGGTACACTGCCTCCCTGCTTTCCACATTAAATGTCTCTCCTCATACACTGTCCTTATTCTGTAAATCTTGGTTGCGTGACACCAACAAATCACATCCCTGAAGTAATTCTCCTTCACTAGTTAAAAAGCAACGGCTTCTAGAGAGACCTTGGTGTTTCTAAGGAGACCTTAGTGTGCTGGCAGTGAATTCATGAGAATAATGCTATCGTGCAACAATACCAGCTGATATGTACTAAGAGCTTCCCCGGCTCCCCTCCCACCAGCCTTGCTCCTTGTGCTGTAGCCAGAGGCGCCCTTTTCATCTCCACCAATGTGGCCTCCCACCTCAGGGCCTTTGCAGAGGTGCTTTCCTCCACCTCCAGTATCCTCTTACTCCCGGCCAGGTCACTGCATACAGTGTGCAAGCTGTTCTCTCCTCAAGGGCTCCCAGCAAATGGGCCAGAGGGCACTGAAACCCCAGCACATACTCTGCCACCTCTGCCCTAGGGCAGGGGCACCTTTGACGAATTTGCTCAAGGGCACCTTGGGGCTGAGACCTCCTTCTCCCAGTTCACTATATTTTTTTTGAATTTTAGAATTTTATTTATTTTTTTTATACAGCTGGTTCTTATTAGTTATCCATTTTATACATACTAGTGTATACGTGTCAATCCCAATCTCCCAATTCATCCCACCCCCTCACCCCCCGTCACTTTCCCCCCTTGGTGTCCATACGTTTGTTCTCTGCATCTGTGTCTCTATTTCTGCCCTGCAAATCAGTTCATCTGTACCATTTTTCTAGGTTCCACATATACGCGTTAATATACGATATTTGTTTTTCTCTTTCTGACTTACTTCACTCTGTATGACAGTCTCTACGTCCATCTACGTCTCTACAAATGACCCAACTTCATTCCTTTTTATGGTAATATTCCATTGTATATATGTACCACATCTTCTTTATCCATTCGTCTGTCGATGGGCATTTAGGTTGCTTCCATGACCTGGCTATTGTAAACAGTGTTGCAATGAACATTGGGGTGCATGTATCTTTTTGAATTATGGTTTTCTCTGGGTATATGCCCAGGAGTGGGATTGCTGGGTCATACAGTAATTCTATTTTTAGTTTTTTAAGGAACCTCCATACTGTTCTCCATAGTAGCTGTATCAATTTACATTCCCACCAACAGTTCACTCTTATTATTTCTTCTGATCTCCACTCAAATGTTATGGAATGATGTCCTTTGATTAGATCAGGGCCATTGGCACTCTGTGAAATTTTCCCTCCTAGTCCTTGGCCCAATTTGGAGATATAAATCTGTGTGATTATCTAAAGAACACCCAAATCCTCAACTAGACTGAAAGCTCCATGAGGGCAGAGACTGGGCCTGTGTTTGCTCCTCTTGGCATTTCCAGCACTTGGGACAACGTCTGGCACATAGCAGACACTCAGTAAATCTTTGTGGGATGAGCCTCTGCCCAGCTCAGTATGCTAAGCTCTTTCCACACAGTGTTTCATTAAATCCTCATGACATTAATAATGAGCTGTTGTTGTCCTTCTTTTAGAGTGAAGAAACTGAGGCATAGAGGGGTGAAGCGGGTCATTCAAGGTCACTGACTATTTCCTGCTAAGAATGCAAACTGCCCAGGAAACACAGGGAGTGGACCACGGAGAAGAGGAGGGCAACTCACAAGGTCACTCATATGGAATTCAGGGTCTAGCAGCTGCAAGTGTTCAATAGAGGAAAACACAGCCATTTGCCTAGAAGATAAAACTGAGGGGGGAAAAGCCGTAGTCATAGAAAACGCCGTCTTGATTAATCCTTACAGTAATAACTTGGCAGGTATTCATTTGCCTGAAGTTCCACAGGGAAATCCGATGTCAGGACAGCAGAACGAAGTGCAGTTTGTCACTTGTATCTGAGGGGAGATTTGATGGCGCCTTTCTGTTCAGCTACAATTTTCCTGTTTTAAGTACGTTTTTCTGTACCGATGTCATGAAATCCTCAAAGTATCAGTACTCCCATTTTGGAATAGCAGTAGGAAAGGAGAATGGCAAATCTGGGGACACAACAGGCTAGGCGAGCCCAACAAAGGGCTTCCAGCAGTAATGAAACCCTGAACCGCTTTGCATCACAATGACATCTCCAAAAAGCGAAATGAGATTTCTAATAGGCCTTTAAGCAGTAATATGAGGCCACCTTTAGTGACATCCTTGCTTTCATGGCTAAATAATGGGGCGCTGTCTAGTTCCCAAAGCAAGAATAAGTATGAGAAAGCCAGTGTAAATCAGGCCAAATAAAAAGGACTTGATCTTCGGAGAGCAGTTCCTAGGAATTATCAATCATTTCAGCAGGTCAACTTGAAAGGATAGAAGCTATGCCAGGCCCTTTTTATTTTTTTGCGGTACGCGGGCCTCTCACTGTTGTGGCCTATCCCATTGCAGAGCACAGGCTCCGGATGTGCAGGCCCAGCGGCCATGGGCCACAGGCCCAGCCGCTCCGCGGCACGTGGGATCCTCCCAGACCGGGGCACAAACCCGTGTACCCCGCATCGGCAGGCGGACTCTCAACCACTGCACCACCAGGGAAGCCCTAGGCCCTTTTCTCTCTTTTGGAATCCGTGCAACTGGCTTCAGGTCAAATAAAAATTGAGATTGAGTAGAGGTGACTGCTCATCATGGGGGAACTGGGGAGGGAAGGGGAAACAAAAGCGCCAATCACAGGAGAAGGCAGCTGAGGCTCCTTGGGGCTTAAATTGGAGGTCCCCAGAGCAAATAGGTTTGAGCATTCCAACGGACAAAACAGTACTGCTGAGTGTTTCCAAGAAGAATTGTCCTGTTGGTAGTGCTCGTTTGTCATGTCCTCCTTCTTCTTCTCAAACATGAATTAAATCTATTTGAATCACAACAATTGCTGCCGTAATTCTGAGAAGGAACAGTCTATTCTTCTGACTGTATACACGTGTATGTATAAATGTGCACACACACACAGGCAATTCTTCCCCCATTTTTGGATGCTCAGTAAAAGATTTCAAGACCTAAAGAAGCTACAGCATACTTGCAAAATACATAAGAGAAGCTGAGAAGTTAGTCTTTATTAACTTCTCCATCCAGCTCTAAGACAAAAGTTACCATCTGAAATGACATTTACGAAGAATAAAGCAGAAAAGGGAAAGGCTTGCTTAATATTGAAAACTGAATCTTGAAATCCAATTGTTTTCCAATTTTCATTAGGTAAAAGATTACATTGTTTTCTTGTACCATGAAAGCACAACCCAGATGCAAAGCCATTTACAAAATGACACAGGCACTCAATCAACCATCATTCATAAAGCCTTTCACCAATTCATGAGGCCAGTACTTGATAACCTCTACTCAGCGTATTCAGCAAAAGAGATTACGCAGTCCCTGCCCTCAGCCTTAACTGGTTTCCCAAACATTCTGTGTTGGAGGCATCACAGTCTTGAGTAATGAACTTCAAATATTTGGAAGCAGTACGATAGAGGTTATCTGGAATGGGACTTCCAGACTAGCCATTAGGACGGAATCTCCTAGAATTCTTTCAATTCCAGCCTTCCATTATGCAAGGAATAGCTCCGAAAACCAGTAAGGAAGAGCCAGCTGCATTAATCTCTAACAGCCTAAAGCACATTTTAAAAAATCATAGTTACCAGAATGTGATCTCGCTTCACCCCCTCAGCAACTCCACTCTGGGAGACCAACAAGCAGTTAGTTATTACCCTGACATCAGGCTGAATCACTCTCCTATATAAACAAGTCCTGTTTTATCAGCCCCATCACTGGAAGCTGCATATGCGTCCGGTTAACAGTGTTGCCTAAACAACAAGCTGCAAGACCTCGTGCTCACCCTTGGACTGCTGGTATAACCACCTTAAAAACCAGGGCTGTGCTACCTGCTGCTGTTTGACAGATATGCCCAGATTGCTCTGTTATTTAGTCCCTTTGTGACTGAGTACATGTTTTCTCTAATGTGGCTTAAGGAGACCTGCCTCTTCCCCACTGTCTTTCTTCCCTCTCTAGGGGTGTATGGGAAGAGCATGCCACCTTCCTAACCCCTTGCAAACCTCTCACAGGGGATCTTAACTTCTTTTGTGCCATAATCCCTTTTCACTTTGGCAATTTGGATTCCTTCTCTGAATAATATTTTTTTTAATATAAAAGTAAGTACATACGGACTTCCCTGGTGGTGCAGTGGTTAAGAATCCACCTGCCAATGCAGGGGACACGGGTTCGAGCCCTGGTCCGGGAAGATCCCACATGCCGCGGAGCAACTAAGCCCATGCGCCACAACTACTGTGACTGTGCTCTAGAGCCCACGAGCCACAACTACTGAGCTTGTGCACCACAACTACGGAGCCCGTGCACTGGAGCCTGTGCTCCACAACAAGAGAAGCCACGGCAATGAGAAGCCCACGCACCGCAATGAAGAGTGGCCCCCGCTCGCCCCAACCAGAGAAAGCCCACGCACAGCAACGAAGACCCAACGCAGCCATAAATAAATAAATAAATATATTTAAAAAAAAAAGTAAGTACATAAGATTTCAAAGTAAACCAACTGAAATACAGTTATCAAAATATTTTTTAAAACTGTTGGTGATAAAGTAATATACGTGCTTCTAAATCATACAGTAAATAAGAAGAGCTAATGGCAGTTCAATTAACTACTATAATTTGAAAGAAGAGACAAGTATAAATGATATTTCAAGATCACTGCAACAACTATAATGGGATGTAAAAACATCTGATGGTTGCTATCAGTAACAAAGGTACAGTTACTGCGGGTACTACTGAGGTTTGTTTCCCACATTCATAATTAAAAGAGAGGCCAAATTTCAGTTACAGACTAGTGAAAATAAAGAAGTAATTTCCCTGCCTTCCAAGGTCAGGGACCCCTGAATCATAGACAGTTGTGGCTAGAGCTGGAGAATGGGGGAAGATGAATTTTGCATCCAGGATGAGACTGAAGACTAAGGATTTAAATTAACAAGATGAATCCAAACAGTGAAATCAGACTATCTAAAAACAGTGACCAGGAAGTTATGGAATTTGGTCAAAAGTTATTAAAGGGCTACTTCTCAGATGGAAGAGAGATTCAGTGTAATATAGTGATGCAGTTACTGGAGAAAATAAAGGAAAAAGGTTTTCATATGTTTATTCCCAGTAAGTTGTGATTCTTCAGTATACCCATTAAATTTTAAAACCTAATTCTAATTTTCCCCAATCCCATTCAGCCACTTGCTCGGGCCTGAAATCTCCAAGTCAGCCTTGCCTTAGCTCTCTGTCACCCCACATCCAGCATCAAGACAGATTCCAAATTCAACCTCTTCTCACCTTCTCCACTGCAAGCCCCCATCATCTCCTGCCTGCAGTCGCCTGCT
Source organism: Delphinus delphis (assembly GCF_949987515.2). NCBI lineage: Eukaryota > Metazoa > Chordata > Mammalia > Artiodactyla > Delphinidae > Delphinus > Delphinus delphis. The sequence continues at coordinate 65,183,388 of NC_082697.1, read as the reverse complement.
CACTGGCCTCTCTGCTTGCACTATTAGCGCTGACTTCCGCCAACTCCCCTCCAGCTGCCAGAGTGATCTTTCTAAAAGATAAATTGGATTACCTCGCTCTTCTGCTCAAAACCCTCCAATAGTTTCCTATCACACTCAAAAGGAAAAAGAAAAATCCAAACTCTTTATCATGGCATCCAAGGCCCCAGCCAAGGTGGGAGCAGCCTCACCGGCCTCTCTGGCTTCCTTTCCTGCCACCCTCTCACCCTCCCTCATCTCTTCTTGCCTCACTGGCCAAGTCTGTTGCTGTCTCAGGGCCTTCGGAGTAGCTGTTCCCTCTGCCTGGAACACTCTTGTTTCCGATCTTCATAGGGTTGGCTCCCTCTGCGTGTCATTCAACCCTCTGTGCAAATGTGAGCCTTCCCCGGCTTCTCTGTCTAAAACGCTAGCACCTCTCACCCTAGGCCTGGGATTCTCAATCCACTTTACTCTGCTTTATTTTTCTTCAAAGCACTTGAGTCTTCTTTACATCATACAATATGTTTCTTTGTTAATTTGGTTATTGTCTGTCTTTACAATGTAAATTCCACAGGGGCCAAGACTTTCTCTCTTTTGTTCTCTACTCTATGGTACCTAGAAACGTGCCTGGAAAAAAGTAGGCACTCGATAAATATTTTTGAATGAATAAATATTATTATAGATAAGGAAATAGAGGACTTTCCTTAATGTCAGAATTTATCAGTGGCGAAGCTGAGGTTAAATGAAGATATTCTGTCTTTCTCTTGCTTGGTCATTCTGTTACCCATGTTTCATCTTGCCAAAGCAGTGGTTACTATCCTCTTAAGATTAAGGATAAAATAATAGCCATCGGGCTTCCCTGGTGGCGCAGCGGTTGAGAGTACGCCTGCCAATGCAGGGGACACGGGTTCGTGCCCCGGTCCGGGAAGATCCCACATGCCACGGAGCGGCTAGGCCCGTGGGCCATGGCCGCTGAGCCTGCGCGTCCGGAGCCTGTGCTCCGCAACGGGAGAGGCCACAGCAGAGAGGCGCCCGTGTACCGCAAAAAAAAAAAAAAAATAATAATAATAATAATAATAGCCATCATTATTTGAATACCTACTTTGAGCCCTCTGCAGTGAATATCTTTCATTTTTATCTGCCTATCATACCCTCCCCCTTTTTGTGGTATCAACCCTCAGATTTTGCTTTGACAGCTCCCCCTCCCTGTATCAGGGGGAATGTGGGTCACAGTGCCTTGTCCTCTCCTGGCCAAGGTGTGCCTCAGAAACCCAAGCTTAGCCAAGCAGATGCCCCTTCCCTGGAAGAGGAATCTTGAGTGGACTGGCAAAGACTAGAGGGGGTCTGTGCTCCCTGGGTCCCTATACCTGCTTCTAAGGCCAGATCCTTACCTTTTCCTTTATGTCTGTGAGTTATCTTTTTACTTCCAATATATACCATTTTTCTTAAGCAGCCTTTAAATTTCTGTTGCTTGCAACAAAAAACTCTGATACCATCTTTAACTGTCACAGCAAGCCTACGATGTAGGTTTTATCACCATCCCCATGGTACAGAAGAGAGGAGCAAGATTCAGGGATGTGAAGGGATTAGTTCCAGGTTACCCAACGTTATACAGTATGTTGGCTGCATAATGGACCAATCCCCAGACTCTGTGAATGTATATATATATATTCCCTTATACGGCAAAAGAGGCTTTGTAGATGTGATTAAATGAATGGTCTTGAGATTATCCTGCATTATCACAGGTGGGCCCAATGATATAATCACAAGGGTCCTTATGAGAGGGAGGCAGAGGGTCACAAGCCCTCCAGGATGGAGGTAGCCTCCAGATACCAGATACGGCAAGAAACAAATATTCCCCTAAAGTCTCCAAAAGGAACCAGCCTTGTCAACACTCAGACTTGAGCCCTGTGAAACTGATTTTGGACTTCTAGCCTCCAGAACTATAAGAGAATAGATCTGTGTTGTTTTAAGCCACCATGGTTGTGGTAATTTGTTAAACAGCACAGGAAACTAGTACTCCAACTAATAAATGGCAGAGCTAAGACTGGAGCCCAGATGTGTCTGCCATGCTGCCTGACACAGGCTCCCTGAGCTCGTTCCCAAAGAGCCACCTGAAAACAACAGGAAGAAGGGGAGGAAGCAGTACCGTGTGCCCCAGAGAAAGGGCCACCCACACAAAAACCTCCAGCAGAAGGAGGCACTCAGAGGATTTATGCACCCCAGCGTGTCCTGAATTCAGGAAACAGGTCTCTTTCCTTCCTGTCTAAAGACGAAAGTTAACATAAAGAGCAAAGACGATTTATTACCCTCACGAGACTCCGGCCTTTCGAATTACTGAGACAGAAATCTTCTATAAGACAAAATGGATTGAAAGGATATTTTTCCTTGCAACAGGGCATGATGGCAAATTTTCTGCCAGGCTACCATCCAACTCTGATCTTTAGTGCAGGACGCATGCCATTTCCTGTGCCGTTTTGAAGGCACAAGCGTTTTGGGTCCCACTGTCAAGCTCAGTGCAGAAAATCTGACCGCTGGCACTTGTCCTCAAACGGCACAGTGACACTTCTATTCTCACCTCAGGTTTTGGTCATAAGATACCTTTCACTGACCTGAAAGTATCGTGGATTTTTCTTTTCTCTTCTTTTATCTAATGGTAGAACTTAGCTGAAAAGACATTTTGCCCAAAACAACCTTTTCTTTTCTCTTCTAAAACACAATCTTTGTTTCATTGAAGGTCTCAGTTTTAATGATGTCTTTCATGAGACTTCTCCCCTGGGACACGGGACCAGATAGGCAGCAGTGCACTTTTGTTCCTTGTGTTTATTCAGTGATTTATTTTTGCAAACAAATTGGATGAATACTTCTTGGTCAAAATAAAAAGCTAAATGTTTCCTGTCCTGAATATGATAGCAAATAATTTCACTGTTTCTGATTGGCTGGTTAAGTCAGGACTATACACAACAGAAGAGGACAGTGCTGGATTCATAAACAGGAGTAAGGCCAACAGGAGATATGAGTAATCCACTGCTGCGGAAAGGAGGGGAAGAAGACCCCCTCCTTAAGCTCTGATTAGAATACGTGCAGATTATATTATTGCTCTAAACTATCACTCCTTTACCTATAAGAGAATCATGCGTCCCTGCTCTTTGTCGTTCGCATGTGGTTTCTGCCTGTGGGTGGTGTCAACTTCCCCCGTAGTACCGATATTGAGCTTGGTCATGGGCCTTGTATTGAGCAATGAAGTGTGAGCAGAAGTACTGTTTGCATGGGTTGGCTATTGCTCGTCTCTCTCTGCTGTGAGACTGAGGAATGGTGATGCTCCTCCCTCCTGGGTCCCAGAATGAGAAGAGACATGGAGCAGAGCCAGAGGTGACACACAGCCAACATTAAACACGGTGAAGTATAAATCTTTGTTGTTATAAGGCATTGAGATTTAAGAGTTGTTTGTTACTGCAGCAAAACCTAGGGAAAGCTGACTAACACAGGATACTGGAGGGCAGTGGGTAAGTAGGAAAACATCAGGGCTCTTTCATTGGCAGGTATCATCCACCTAACTCAAACTGGTGTAAGCAAAAAAAGAAAAAATGTATTTATTGAAAAAGAAAAAAAGGTATTTATTGGTTCACTTAACTAATAGGGGTAGAACTGGCTAACATGCCTAACATGGTGAGATAGATTCAAAACAATGCCATAGGGACTCAGGCTCTGGCCACCTCTCAGTTCTGCTGTTATCCCAGGCACAATCTCTTTAGAGGATTGCCCTCAGCAGCTCAAGGCTTATAACCTCAAAATTCTAAGCCTAGAGGAAAAGACAGAAAAGTTTTCCTGGTTACTTCTTGAAAAATCTTGGGGTTATCTTGGATTTAACCAATTTGGGAGCAAGCACGGTGGTAGGGGGATTCACTGCTCTGATTGGCCAGGCCTGGGTCACATACTCAGCCCAGAGCCAGAGGTGGAATCAGCTCACTTTCTGCTTGAACGGGAAATGGGAGAGGGGTGATCCTTCCAAAAACATAGGGTGTACTGTAACCAGAAGAAGGGGGAAATCAGTGCAGGGCTGGAAAAAACATAAATGTCTAATACAGAAAGCAAGAAAATGGAATAGAAGGAAATAGAATAAATACCCTTTCATTTTGCAATTGTTTTTAATTTTTAAAGTAACTCTATAGACAATATGAAAGCTACAAAATAATATAGAGGAGAAAATAAAAGCCATGTTCCTGCCATTTGGAGTGAAACATCCTTTTGAAAGACCTTAGAGCTAGAGTTATTTAATTCTATGATGATCCTTGATTTAAAACCTTTCCTTTTCACTGTGTAGTTTATTTAACAAATATGTATATTTTTTATATGATAAATCTTAATTATTTTTATAAACCTAATGGAATTTTTAAGGGTTATCCATGTTTATATAAAATAGCTGCATAAAAATACATTTCTTAAAAAAAGAGTCATGGAAAAGAAATGGGTAGCTGAGAAGGGATGGGCAGAGTGAAGAGTATGTGAAATTATGGGGACCTGTGGGAGAAGGACCCATCATTTATGTGATAAGCAATCGGCAGCTGCCCATGGCAAATGATCGCAACCTACCAGCTGTGATCTGATAATATGATGACATCGAGCATCAAAGACAGCTGGACCTGGTAGAACTTGTTTTACTAAGAACATTAAAATAAACCTAAACTCTTATTTTGGATGACTCCCCAGGCTGGTAGATAAGATTATTTGAGGCAATAAATGCTAGTACGCATAATATACAAAGGAGTGGCATCTGACACGGGAGCTGACTCTAAAATGAGCACATAAGATGAAACTCACATTTAGCCAAAATTTCCCCTTGACACACCTTAAATTACCCATATAAAGACACAGCATCTTTCAACGGTCTCTGGTAGCCAGTTTTTCTCCCAGTCTTAGTACAGATCACTCTAAGTACCCGGTGATAGGCGAGGCAGAAGAGTGAAGTAATTCATTATGCTCTTACCAGCTCGGACCCTGGAGCCAGGCTGCCTGGTTCAAATCCTGCGCCTGCTGTTTACTAGCTTGTGACCTTGGGCAAAAAACTTACACCTCTGTGCCTCAGCTCTTTCTCTGAGATACGGCTATGGCCGGCACAGCTATAACCCACAGACTATTCAGTGTTCCCTCACATATCTCAGCCTCCCTTGCGGTTGTTTTGGGGCCAGGCTCTGTGAGAAGAGGTTAAGGTTAAGAACTAAGGTGCCGGGCTTCCCTGGTGGCGCAGTGGTTGAGAGTCCGCCTGCCGATGCAGGGGACGCGGGTTCGTGCCCCAGTCCGGGAAGATCCCACATGCCGTGGAGCGGCTGGGCCTGTGAGCCATGGCTGCTGAGCCTGCGAGTCCGGAGCCTGTGCTCCGCAACGGGAGAGGCCACAGCAGTGAGAGGCCCACATACCGCAAAAAAAAAAAAAAAAAAAAGACATGTTCCAAATAGCTATAATTTATAAGAAGGCTGTCCAACCTGTATCAGTCTTTGTATAAGAAATCAGCTGTTATTGAGTATTTTGCTGTTGTTTGTAACTGCAGCCTAGTCTAGGCTAGCTTGATTAACACAATGGGGAAATAATAGTTCCTACTTTGTAGGATTGTTATGGGAGTTAAATTAGGTAATATTTATAAATTGTTCAGAACAGTACCTGAGTAAACACTATATAAATGCTTGGTTGGCAGGTAGGTAGTTAGGTAGGTCATGCAGGTAGACAAAGACAGACAGACAGAAGGAAACAGTTCCCTTATGGGCCGCTCATGTTGTGACTGTCACATAAAACTGAAAACAATTAAGGAAAGGGCTGAGTCATGTGACCCATTTTATGCTTCACCTCCAGTGTACAATTCAGGGGGAATTGCCTGCATTAAAAAAAATTTTATTTCTCTCTCTCTCTTTCTCTTTCTCCTTCCCCCAAGAGCACAACATTGAACTAGCATAAATAAGTCCATATACACAGCAATCCAACTATATACAAAATCTGTCTGTTGGGCTTCCCTGGTGGTGCAGTAGTTAATAATCCGCCTGCCAATGCAGGGGACATGGCTTCAAGCCCTGGTCCAGGAAGATCACACGTGCCGCGGAGCAACGAAGCCTGTGCGCCACAACTACTGAGCCTGCGCTCTAGAGCCACGAGCCACAACTACTGAGCCCGTGTGCTACAACTACTGAAGACCGCGCCCCTAGAGCCTGTGCTCCGCAACAAGAGAAGCCACCGCAATGAAAAGCCCACGCACCGCAACGAAGAGTAGCCCCCGCTCGCCGCAACTAGAGAAAGCCCGCGTGCAGCAATGAAGACCCAACGCAGCCAAAAATAAATAAATAAAATAAATTTTAAAAAACCCAAAACTTTCTGTTCGTGAAGACAAGGACCATGTTTGTGTCATGGTTCCATGGCACGTAGTAGGCATCCAGTAAATGGCAGCCAGCCAGTTTATGAATATGTCTGTTCCATGATTTTAGAGCACATTTAAGCAAGTAATAAATATTAGCTGAATAGATGAACAAATAAATTAAAAATAACTCCCTTTAATAGCTGAAACACACCCATTTGTATATGTATCAATAGTGGGAAAAAAATGTATTCCCTTAAAACTGGCACCATAATTCCTCTTAGGTAAGGAACTAGCTTTGTTTAGATGAAAGACCATTTCACAGATGGAAAAACTGAGACTCTGAGAGCTTATGTCATCTGTGCTGAGCCACACAGCTGGAAGGAGTAGAGCGTGGTTTAGCATGCAGAGCTGTGATTCCAGAGCCCAGGTTCCTAACCCCTACACTGCACTACCTTCACTTTGACGTCCAGGACATTCTTACACCTCCCTTGACAGCTCCGGGATTTGACTTGTCATCTTCTTCAACCCACCCCCACAAGCCTCTCAGATACTTCATTATTCATACTGATGACACCTCCAACACCATGGCCTCGAGTCCATGTGATCCCATGACCCCCTTCTTCCTTCGTGACAGTCACATCTTAGAACGGGTTGTCCCTGAAAGACTGTCACATCTCATCTTCCCAAAGTCCTGATCTCATCATAGTCTTCTCTGTCCTTTCATCTTTCCCACCCACTCACTTCTATTTATATTGTATTTTGCCCTTATGTGAGACTATGACTTGGGTTATTGGTGTCCATCTAGAACAGGGCTCAGCAAACTACAGCCCATCGGTCAAATCTGGCCCATCACCTACCATTGCAAGTAGAGTGGTACTGGAACACAGCCACGGCCTTTTGTCACGTGTTGTCTATGGACAACTATGGAGTTGAGTAGTTGCAACAGAGACCGCACGTGTCCTGCCAAGCCTAAAAGATTTACTGCGCTGACCTGACCTAGAAAGCCATTTCCTTGTTCCCCAGGAGCTCTGAGGTTATTGGAGCCATGTTCTTAGGGCAAGCCCACAGCTCTGGTCATATTAATCCTCCTCATTGCCACTGGGGAGAATTGGGTTTGGCACTGGAGTGGGGCGGGGAGGGAGAATGAGGCTGATGTGAGGCGACTGGCTGGTGAGCTGTGCCGGTTCAGAGCCGGGTCTCAACCAGGGTAACACAGACGTCCCCAGCACCGTGAGGCTTCTCACTTGGGCCCACACCTGTCGCTCTCCCCGCCACACCCCAGGGCCCTTTTCCTTCCATGTCATTTGAGCCTCTCAGCATCATGTGAAAACTCAGTCTCCTCCACTGCCTGTCACTCCAGCCATCACCCACGGAGAACAGCCCACAGGCCCCCCAGTTCACCTCCAGTCAACAGATTCCTCCTTGCTCACAGCCTATCCGCTATTCAATCAGCTGGTCATGAGGAGCTTTGAAACATCTTACTGTTTCTTTTCCTTTTAATGTTTTATTATGGAAAATTTCAAAGATATAAAAAAGTAGGCAGAAAAAAAATGAACCCAGTTCACCATCCAGCTTCATTTATACTGTTCTCCATGTCAGTCACTCAATGTAACTTCCCCCAACCTTATCCATTGACATCATATGATTTCATATTTCATTCATAAATATTTCAGCATGTTTCTCTAAAAAGAAGTAACTTTTTATTGTGAATACGAAATCATTATCAAACCTCAAATAAAATAACAATAATGCTTTCTACCATCAATTATTTACTAGGTGTTCAAATTTCCAGTTGCCTCCTAATTTTTCTTTTTAGTTTGTTTCTTTGAATCAGGATCCAAATAAGATCCATTGAAATTTCAAAAACTGTATGGACCTACCATCCCCATTTTAGTGCTTCCGAGTTTGGTTATGTTTCTTACTTCCAGTGTGAACACGTAATGTAGTGTTTCTGTCTCTTTCTGAAAATTGGTTGTTAAATCATTAACACAATTCAGAAAATATAGTAATTTATTAGAAAAATGTAAGACATCATTCTTAGAAAAGTTAACAATGCTTTTCCATGTACTTAAGATCCTGTAGGGGAACAAAATTTGCCGCCCAAAATGTCTCTTTGCCATGTGGATTATCTCAAGCTGAAAACAATCAAGGCCCAAAAGACTCAGGAAGAAACTTCCTCCTAACTGCCTAAAAAGAATTTAGATGGAAGGCCTGTGCCTGGAATAGAGTTATCACTAGAGATATCGGCAAAGAATGTGGGTTGGGTGTGGTGGGGAAACTTAGACATCAGAGTCCACTCTCTGTCCCACTGTCTCCGCAGGGCCCCTCCAATATTTATTTACCAAACATATGCTTTTCCATCTTCATGGCAATTGCCTTCCTCCCCTTTGAAGTCTCAGGTCCCTACCCCTAACATCCTCTGTTGTCTTTAACTGCAGATGGTATTTAAGGTGAGGGTTTCAGACATTTTGGTGAGTTACTCAGTTCTCCTGGGCCTCTCCCATGTATATAGGTTATTAAACTTTTGTTTGATTTTCTCCTGTTAATCTATCTCAGGTCAATTTGATCGTTATACCGTCCAGAAGAACCTAGAAGGGTAGAGGGAAATTTCTCGCTCTCAGACAATCCTCTGGGCCTAGTCTAGACCTTTTACTATATTAGCTTTGCCAGTTTTCAACACTGATTTTACCCAACCACCTGTTTCCTCCACCTCTTTTCCAGGGTTGCTGGAAATAATCTCATAAGCAGGCTGTTTATATGCATCACAAATTCAGGCCATCAGCTGGGCCATCCCTACTCATCATCCCTAGTTGATTCCCTATCGGTTTCACCACAGCAGCTGTTGCAGCCTCCTCCCCTCCCCCACAAGCCTCCAGAACCTGGGCCTCCTTCTCGGCAGACACCTTCACATCCACACGAACGACCAGAATGACAGTGCCCACCGTGAACTTTCTCAGCTCTTCTCCCTTCCCCCTCAGATTTCCTCTCACTTTTCCTTCTGGATTCAATCAGAAGTTCTCAACCAGGGGCAATTTTTCTGTCTCCCCACATTTGCCAGTATCTGGAGACATTCTTGATGGTGAGGACCACAGGGGGTGCTACTATCATGTGGAGTGGGGGAAGGCTGGAGATGCTGTGAAACATCCTATAGGCCAGCCCCTCACAACAAAGAATTACCGGGTGATAGATGTCAGTAGGCTTGGGGAAACGTGGGTTAGAAATGGTCTCTTGGCTCCTGCCCTACCTGCCTCTCTGCTCTCCCTGTTCAAGAGCATTCTTGAGAAGGATATGGCACCTGAGTTCTTGCCTCTTCAAGACCAAATCTGGGCACCAGCCAGCTTGGCCACTGGCCCAACCTGACTGGCTCCAGGCCAGTGGTGGAGTGGGGCATAGATGGTCTTGTGCATCCCCATTTCCCTTTAATGCTTTATTAACATTTGTTTTACAACACTCACTACAGAAACTACAGCTACTTGTAAACACATCTCTCTCATTCCAAGGGTCAGAGCCATATTTTATTCATCTCTGTTTTCTCCACAGCACCAAGCTCTTTGCATTGCATTTGGTAGATATTCAATAAATATTTATTGCATCAAATTAGATTAGTATCATTTACATTTTTATCATGCTCGGGGCACCTCTTTGAAAGGTAACGGAAGCAGAGAACACAAATGCCAGTTAAAGCAAGAGCTTTTGTGTTTCTGTTCTTGTGGAGTCCAACTGAAATGCTTGCTATTGCTACTTTGCAGTATACTTACATGAGCTGCCAGTGGAAGTTAGCAACTATTTTAAATTAAGGTATTTTTACGATAAATGACTAGAGATTTGAGAGAACTCTTACTTAGAGAAACTCTCTTATTTTTAAGACTCTTCTTCATTTTTTTTTTTTTTAATATTTATTTATTTACTTACTTGTTTGGTTGCATCAGGTCTTAGTTGCGGCAGGTGGGCTCCTTAGTTGTGGTTCCAGAGCTCCTTTATTGTGGCTTATGAACTCTTAGTTGCAGCATGCATGTGAGATCTAGTTCCCAGAACAGGGATCGAACCCAGGCCCCCTGCATTGGGAGTGCAGTCTTAACCACTGCACCACCAGGGAAGTCCCTTCATTGGTTATTGTAAGTGGGAAAATGTTTCATTTTCAATCTGGAGAAATATGCTAATCTTTCACTTATTAATCATTTATAATCTATAAATTATAGGCTTTCCATGTTCTTTTCTTTTTTTTTTTTTTTTTTTGCGATACACGGGCATCTCACTGCTGTGGCCTCTCCCGTTGCGGAGCACAGGCTCCGGACGCGCAGGGCCAGCAGCCACGGCTCACGTGCCCAGCCACTCCATGGCACGTGGGATCCTCCCGGACCGGGGCACGAACCCGCGTCCCCTGCATCAGCAGGCGGACTCCCAACCACTGCGCCACCAGGGAAGCCCGGCTTTCCATTTTCACAGTGGACAAAATTAGGCAGAGGCTTAGAAGCTTAATAAGAAGCAAGATTTTCTAATATCGTTCTCTTTCCAATGTATAGGTAGTCTCAGATTTTTAAAAACTGGTTAATACCTGAATTCTTTTAAACTCTCAAAATTGAGAAAGTCAGCCAAGGGTCTATTCAACTTGGCATTCCCCAGAAGGGCAGATTTAAGCAAAAGATGTAACATTTGAGGGCTAAGGGTCTAATTTCATTTTTTTCTACTCTGTTTAATATGGGATTTTACAAAACTTACTTAATTTCCTAGTGTCTCAGTTTCCTGACATTGTTCTTGCAAAGGGCTGGTGTGAAAATATTTTCAAAGAAATAAGTTAAATATTATTTTCTCTAAATTGAGTTGTCTTTCTTCCACTTATGGCTTAAAATTGTGGATCACTGCTTAAACGTCATCCTCCAGGGACTTCCCTGGTGGTCCAGTGGCTAAGACTCCACACTCCCAATGCAGGGGCCTGGGTTCGATCCCTGGTCAGGGAACTCAATCCCATATGCCATAACTAAAGATCCTACACATGGCAACAAAAATCCTGCATGCTGCAACTAAAGATCCCAAACATGGCAACAAAGATCCTGCCCGCCACAACTAAAGATCTGGCACACAGCAACAAAGATCCTACGTGCCACAACTAAGAACCGGTGCAGCCAAATAAATAAATACTAAAAAAAAAAAAAAAAAGTCATCCTCCAAGTGAGGTCTTTCCTGACCGCCCTATATAAAATTAAGTCCCATCAATACTCTATATTCTCCCCTCTCTGCTTTATTCTTCTCTATAGCACTTACTTGCTTATTGTCTGCCATCCCCCACCAGAATATAAGCTCCACTAAGTCAGGAGTTTTGGCTACTTTGTTCACTGCTTTATCTCCAGCACCTAGAATGATGTTTGGCACACAGTAGTACTCAATAAACATTTACTGTACGAATGAACAAATTATGCAAATCTAGAAATGTCATAGGCTATAAAGCTATCAAAGGCATGAACTAGATGTAATTGAGTCAACATGGCTAGATCTCAAAAGCATGTATTTCAGTCAAATAAAAGCAAGTTGCAGGATAATGCATAAATTTCCTCATCTGCAAAATAGGGCTGGTAATAGCATTGTTATGAGGATCAAGTTAGTTCATGAGCGTTAAATGCTGAGACCCGTGATACAAGCACTCAATAAATGTTAGTGGTCATTATTATTACTATATCACTGATGATAAACAGGTCACATAAAGTAATATTACTAATTTTGTATGATATAATCTAATTTTATATAATTAAGTAACTAATTTTAAGACAACGGAAGGATGCAGTATAGACCAAGCTGATTAATTCTGTGAGGAGAGAAAACTCAGATTAGAATGACGGTCAAAGAGAGTATTAACCTCATCTGTCATGTTCTAATATTTTAAATGTAAATGATGCATATAACTACAAAGTAATATTTAGAAAAGTTTAGTCGTATTTCCTGAGACATAATGACCTTTAGGGCTAGGAGGAGAGGAAAAGAGAATGGAGAGATGAATTACTTAGGATAAGAAAATTTTTTAAGTTTTCTATTTTATTTCTGAAGTGCTTCTTGAATAATCACTGCATGGATAGGATGCCCTTAGCCTAGAATAAAAATAACCAGAGAAAAGAGCCACATACACAACTGATGCAGGGTCCTGGATGGATTACATGAGTTAGTTCTCATAGATTGGAGGAAAACTATCATTAACACAATCTTCAAGTTAGGAATAAATTATTCAAAGCCTTGTGTCATTACTTACTGCAGTTTCAGCCACTCTTCCACAAATGGAATGGAGAAGAATTCTGTGAATGTCTCCCCTATCCTCTTTGGATTTTGACTGGTCACGATGCCATATGTTTTGATCAACAAGAAAACAATAAGCAAGAATTCAAGTCAGTTGTTGCTATTCTGCTGGCAAATTAACACTATTGAACCCTTAGGGTCATGGAATATTCAAAGACGTGAAAAACTTACTTGTATAACCATTCGGTCAGAAAATCACAGGCAATGAATTTGGTTCTTTTCCTCTAAAGAGAGAAGAGAGAATTAAATTATATTCTTTGCCCCCATGTTTAAGTTGGACAAAGGAGGAGGGGTTAATTGATTGCTTGTGTTAGATGAAATATGCATAAGTCCTTGGTGAGGTTTATAAGCACACCAACAAACAATAACTCAGGCAATGTAAAGAATTCTGACAACATTTCGCTAGTCATCTTGGGTAAGCATATATTCTGACTATATTAACAGGGACTAATAAAAGACAATGCACATAGTAGGAGGCTTATTACATGCATTTTGGATTTATCTCAGAAGGATTTCTTTAAATCTAGACCTTGATTCAGAGTAAGTATATTTATTCCTTTCCCCCAGTCCACTCAGATCCTCAGAATAGCAGTACTTCGGGTCTGGGTGCCGTTGGCCAGTGCATTGACTCTGCCAGCTGCCCACCCATCAGCCCCTCTCCACTTCATCCTTATTACCAGAAACCTGATGACAATCAGTCCAGGGGAAAAACATTTCCCAGCCTCCCATGTAGCAAGGGACAACCATATGACATAGTTCTGCTGTTTGAGATAGAAATGGACATGTCCCATGGATTTCTGAGAAAGTGCTACTTTCTTGATTTCTGCTGCCCTTTTCTTTGAAGTTTCCTTCTACTTCTTTCAGTCTAGAACACAGATGTGGGGCTGGAAGTGGAGCAGCACCTACCAGCCAAGAGGCCAAAAGCAGGGGGTTAGAAGGAACCTGGGCCTTTAATGACTTCTTTAAGCCACTGTACCAGTTTGTGGCTGACCTATTCTGGATATCCTGATACGTAAGGAAAAATAAACTCCATCTGGATTATTGGCACTGTTCTTGAGTTTTCATAACATGAAGCTGAATGCAGTTCCTAGGTGATACACAGCTAGTAAGCCTCAGGGAAAGAACGGCCTAGAGTAATGGGGGACGAGGCTCGCAGAACAGCAAAGGAGAGGAGCACTGGGTATCCTGCTTCCTAGTCCCATTTAAAGTGTCTTGTAACCCAAACAGAACCAGTTAACTCCTTTTAGAAGATTGTTATGGGACTTCCCTGGTGACGCAGTGGTTAAGAATCACCTGCCAATGCGGGGGACACGGGTTCGAGCCCTGGTCCGGGAAGATCCCACATGCCGTGGAGCAACTAAGCCCATGTGCCACGACTACTGAGCCTGCGCTCTAGAGCCGGCAAGCCACAACTACTGAGTCTGTGTGCCACAACTACTGAAGCCCACACGCCTAGAGCCCGTGCTCCACAACAAGAGAGGTCACCGCGATGAGAAGCCCGTGCACGGCAGCAAAGAGTAGCCCCTGCTTTCCGCAACTAGAGAAAGCCCGTGTGCAGCAACGAAGACCCAAGGCAGCTAAATAAATAAATAAATATTGTTCAAATAGCAGGGGCTAAGAACCAGTCGTTGGTTAGTTACCATGTGAAGAGATCCTTCCCAGGAATGAAGGCAAGACAGACTCTGCTGGAAATTCTCCTTGCCCCTCCAGGTGTACCCTTTTCCACCGCACTCTGTGCCTTAGCAGGTTGATTTTATGGTTCATATCAACCAGGCTCGTTTACTCTGTTGTTGGGTCCAGCCACTGGGAGGTACCAGCAGGAGATCCGAGAGAGGGAAGAGAGAAAGGCAGGGTATAATGGGTTGAGCTGTGTCTCCTCCAGGCCCCTTTGTCCCAAATTCAGATTCTCCCACACTTCAGAAAGTGACCTTATTTGGAAATTGGATCATAATTAGTTAAGCCCAGCCACTCCTGAAGTACACAACAACTCCAACGAGAGTGAACAAATTTGGGGTTCTATTAGTAAGGAAGAAGAGTAGACCACCAATGGCAGATTCCTAACGACATAGTGCTAGACCCTGGATCCAGCTATGCCTGAAGCCAAATCCCCTGAACCTTTCATGAGCCAATATATTTCCTTTTTTTACTCAGCCAGTTTGTGCTGTTTATTGCTTCCAACAGTAAGAGTTTTAGTTACTATTCCTTTCTTCTCCCATTGGCTAACTCCATTTGCCTTTCAAGATGCCTCTTGGGGGCTTTCCTGGTGGCCCAGTGGTTAAAAATCTGCCTGCCAATGCAGGGTACACAGGTTCGAGCCCTGGCCCAGGAAGATCCCACATGCCACGGAGCAACTAAGCCCGTGCACTACAACTACTGAGCCTGCGCTCTAGAGACTGTGCACCACAACTACTGAAGCCCGCATGCCTAGGACCTGTGCTCCACAACAAGAGAAGCCACCGCAGTGAGAAGCCCACCCTCTGCAACTAGAGAAAGCCCACTCGCAGCAACCAAGACACAACACAGCCAAAAATAAAATAAATAAATTTATTTAAAAAAAAAAAGATGCCTCTTGGAAGCCTTTCTGAGCATTCTTACCCTCTTCGGTTTAGAGTAAGCACCTCCCACCACCGCCAGTTCTGTGTGTCCCTCTGTCACAGCACCTCAGGTGTAACTGTAACCTAACTGCCAGCCCACATGCCCATTTCCTCTATCAAACTATAAATTCTCTGAGGACAGGGGATGTGTCTTCTTTTTCTTTATATTCCCAGTGCTTGAGTGCCTGGCAAAGAGTAGGTGATCAATGAGTGGTGAGTAAGTGAATGACTGACCTCACCATTCAACTCTCAAGCAAAAAAGCAAGAAGGAACTCATGCACAAGAATTCTGACATTTATAAGTAGGCATTGCTAATAAATTCTGGACAATTTCTCTTCACTTTCTTCCCCTAATGTTTTATTTATTAGGGGAAATATTTTCTTCTTCTTTTTTTCTTTTTCCCCCTTTACTTTGAAATAGCCAAATCAGCTTTATAAGCTTAAATAAGGTTAAAAAGATTGTTGTAAAATTGATTCTCACCAAAAAGGAAAGTGCCACTTAAGATTTTTCACTGAAAGCTTTATTATAGCTGTTAGTACATAAAATACGGGTGCCTGATTTGCTGGAGATGCAGTCTTTTACCTCACTGCTGATAGCCTTTTATTAAAAAAGTGAAACACTGCTGGCCATGGTAATAAAATTAAATGTACTAGACCATGTAATGGGGTCTTCTAAGTCTGCATTGCAAGAGTAAGATTCCCCTTGAAAAGCTACCTTTAACCAAAATAAGAAAATACTTGTACAACAATGCAAATATGTATCTAGCATGAAGCGCCAGCTAATAATTGAAACAATCCTGCAGCTGTAGGAGAGCAGTGTCTCTCTCTCTCTCTCTCTCTCTCCTTACAAAAGATGCATTGTTCCCTTAGCGTTCACTGCACCGTTTGGTGGTAAAGATTCCTTCTATGAAGGGAATGCAGCTTGACTTACTCTATTAAATTGACTTTTAAAATAGCCAAATGGTCTGATGTATGAAGGTCATGTAGACAGATTTAATCATTTTGATGCAAAGAAATAAAATTGAAGAAATTGTGTTTTCCTTCTGTCCTGGGCAAGTGTGGACGTGCTGTGCATACTCAGACACACAGAACAGTGGCGATATTGTTCAGCTGTTGTTTAGTTTAAAAATTATCTGCTGGGAGCTGAAAGAGAGAAGGGAAAGCAAATGAAAAGTTGTGGTGAGTGAGGAGATAAGAGAGGAAGTAATAGAGAGAAAATTAAAGAGTGAGATTAAGAAAGTGTGGGCACTGGGGTTTATGTAATGTGGCCAAATACACGGAGTTCATGATTGTTAACGGGTAAAAATGTCCAAGTTTGGGTAAGCAGGGTGATCAGTTAAGGCAACCTTATACGAGGTTAAAAAACAATTTTTAAAAAATCCAGAATTAAAAGGAAAAAGACTAAGCGTCAAGGGAGAAGGCATCATCATGTCATCATGAATCTGCAACTCTGTTGTGCATCCAAGAAAACAAGCTGGGTGGACAGCAGGATGAGTTGATAGACTGGTGGACAGATAATGATGAAGCAAATAAAGCGAAACAGTAACCATGAAACCTAGGTGGGTGTTTACTCTGAAATTCTTCCAGCTCTTCTACATGTTGGAAAAAAGTTTATAATAAAACTGAGGGCAGGAGAACAAATCATAAAAGACTCAAACCCCAAAGAGAGAAAGGGCAGAAATCAGACAGTATTTTGTACCAATTTTTATGTTGAATACATGTATAGGAGGCAGACTGGAGGACTGAAGATGGGAAAGAGGAACAACTCACATTAGAAAGCCACTGACGCTCTTCCAGTAACTAATGTAATTTCACCCCACCAAGGTCAAAAGCACAGGCTGTGAGCTTAGTGAAGCATGGCTGGCTAGAGCACGGTGTTGGTTGAGGCTCTCTGGGTCTGCAAGGGAGAGAAAGCTGCTCGGGTTACCTTGGTTACTGGGCTTTTTTCAAAAGTGCGTTTAGGCTAGACTTTGCTGTAACAAACACCCCCCAAATCTGAGAAGCTTGTGTCATCGATGGTTTCTCCCTCGTATTACACGAACATTTCCACCAGCGTGGCTCTCTGCTCCATGCGATCTTTGCTCTGGGCCTCAGGCTGACAGGGCAGCCTCTCTCTGAAATGTTGCTGGTTGTCATGGCAAATGACACGGATATGGTGAAGTATTCTTTGACTCTTAAAGCACATTTTAAATGACACGCCCATTCATTCCACTGACCAAAGCAGTGATGTGGTCAAGCTTCCCTTAGGGAGAGGCCACAAATATTTTTGAACAATAATATAACCTAGCACAGGGGTTACTGTAAAGGTAGAAGGAATGTGAGAATTCCTCTTACCAGGGGCAGAGCCAGGTCTCAGGAAGAAGCGGACCAGTGTCCACAGCTGTCCAGGCACGGGACAGGTGAGCCAGAGTCGTCCACCAGGAGCTTGGTGGCCCAGCAACAGCTCTGCTCCTAGCTTCACACGGAACTCAGCTTTCTGGCCGTGGCTTCTTTCTCAGCTTGCTGCTGCTTTCTCCGCTGCTCTCTCCTAACTGGTTCTTTCTCCTGCTCTCTCTGCTTTGAGGTCTGCCGACTCACAGCTTTCCAAGCTTTCTGGTGTTTCTCCCCTTCTACCCACACTATGATCTGCCCTTTCTCTCTGTTGTCTGACATCCTCACGCCCCAGACAGGAGAATCTGATTGGGCTGGTTAGACACTACCCAGGATGGACCATCCCTGTTGGGCAGAGCAATGCCAGACCATTTCCCAGCTCCTTGCCATCCCCGAGAGGCTGCCCACAGGGCCTGAAACTTATTCCTGGCTCAGTCACTTGTGGCCAGAGTGATGGGGACATGGACAAAGCAGGGACAAGGGCCTGCAGTTATGGCTGTGGGCATGGCACCCACTTAGAATGTCATGGCCTCCTTTCCCACATAGATGTTCCCCATAAGAAACTTCCAGATACCCGAGACCATGCACCTCCCACCCAAACATGACAAAAGTGAACAATAACTGTAATCCTAGGAATGAGCACACACAAGGACGATAACCAGATGCCAAAATGCTTGTCACAGAAAACTTCAAATGGGCTCATTTTTTTCACCACTGCATTAGAATTTCATTAGTGAGAAATAATACTTCTCAAAAGAAGTCAAAAATATGGACTTGTAACACAAAATGTTGACCAAGACTTCCGGCATGAGCCACGTGGCCATTTCTAAAAGTGTTTTTGGTTTAAAAAAGTAACATTAAAGTAATTCTACCACACCTTTCCTGCAAGAATCTATTTTTTCCACTCCTTAGAAATTTTTTTCAAACAAAAGCTGATGGTACTTCTCATTTCCCTTATTAGTCAAGGACAGGAAATGCAGTTTCTTCCCTCACTGACCAGAGCCCTTGCACTTTTAAAAAGATATTCAGGTATTTTATTTTTTTTAAATACTAGAATAAATGACTATTACATGGGCAAGGAATATAAAAAGAAAAAAAGGTTTTGTTTTACTGAATTATTCATAGTAGAAAATTTTAATGCCATGAGATCATCAAAGGACTTATCAGGAGTTAGAAATAGTTTCCTGATACCAACTGTTGTTTACAAAACTCTTCACTGTAATGGAATTTGATGAGCAACCAAAGGCGAAAGGGAAAATTTTACATTGCATGGGATAGGATGGGGAAAGAGGTGGAAAGTCTTATCACCCCTATCCAGACTCTGCATTTAATCTGTATGTAAAGCTGAGATAAGGTTTATTTTCAGCCATCATTTTATTCATGTATAAAACTCCTGATTTCTTTCCAAATTAAGCAAGGTGCACTGTTCCAGTTTGGCCTTGTTCAGTAAACATTTACTGAGGACCTGCTATGTGCCAGGCCCCATGCTAAATGCTAGAGATGACGAAATGAGTAGGGCATGGCCCACTGCGGTTATTAATTCAATGCCCAGCAACCACCCCCAAGCTGGGTAGTAGCTGTGATGAGTATAGAGGATAAACCCCATCTCTAGCTCCGGGTGTGAACCCTGATAAGGCAGTCGAGATGATCCCACCTCACCTGCCACCTACACGGAAACCAATCTGGTCCACATTCATCCTGACCAAAGGGATTCACTGACTCAGGATGGACACGTAATTAATTTCAGAGTGATAAGATGTGGGAGGAGACGTGCTGGGGCTTCTGGGAAACCATTTCATTTGCTTTTCTCAAAGAGCTTGAGCATTCTCTCCTTCTGGCTGAGGCAAAACCTAGCACAGTGGCCACTGCTGTGTTACTGTTTTGAGGGAAGCCAGCTTAAGGATAAAGCTGACTCTATAAGAGGCCAAGCAGAGAGACAGAAAAAAACCAGGTTTTCAATTATATCACTGAGCACCTGAATCAAACCAATCCCGAAGCCTTCCTTCTTTATCTCAGAAACTTCTAGTTTCTAGCTCCCTGAGCCAGTAAATCCCCTTTATTATTTCAGCCACTTTCCTGCTAGTTGAAACATAATGAACTGTAGCCAAGATAGCTGCCCAGTATCCCTTCTGCCTTCTTCTGGTAACAGTGCCCTGAGTTCCTATTGGGGTCCACCCTTCCCAACTCTAAAGCTGTGTGCCTTGGGTAAGACTCCTTCCATTTGCCTAACAGCCCACTAAATGCCCCTAGTTCCAAGGATCGATTCCAGAGTAGGTCATTGACCTGAGCCAGTTGGATTAGAGAGGAACTCTGGGAGAGACTTTCTCTTCCTCTGCTACCCTTGAGCCTTATGAAATGGGGGATGGTGCCACAGGGGAGGGACTGTTTGAGGGTGGAGCCAAGCCAGAGCAAACAGAATCGAGAGACAGAGGGGGAACGAAGTCATGAAGACATCACTGGGCCCCCAGATCAAGCTGTAAAGGAAGCTCTCCCCATGGGCCTCTTGTCTTCATAATAAACAAACAAAAAATCCTCTTCTACTTAAGTCAGTTAGAATGGGGTTTTCTGTCACTTGCAGGACCTGCCTCAAGGAGTTAACACCAGCAAATATGGGGATGTTAGCTCTGCATACTTAATACATCCAGCTGAAACAACTCTTGAGTTCAGACTACTTTTTACTGCTAACAATAAACCTCACGTCAAAAACTGCTTACAGTAAAAATCATTAACTTTATACTCTGAGTGCCCAAAATATATTCAGAGATGCATTGGAAAGAAGTTCCCAGTGAAGTTTATCACAGCCACTAAGCCAGCTATGCTTAATATAGCAGTCCAATTAAGTTCTAATTAAGTTCTGATCTCTTGTGTTTCAATTAAGCTAATCTAAAGGCATGGCTGAATGTCAGGGGATCGGTTAAGAACATCAAGCCAACTGTAATGTCTAGTCTTTATAATGATATTTACGTGTCTCAAACTTAATTTACTCCAGTGGAATACAACCCAGTACATGAGAGAACAGGAATGGTATTATAACCTTTTAATCAACCATCCGTCTAAAGAGACTGCTGAATGTCTATCTTAACAATTGCACAGTTGATTTCCTGCCTTAAAACCTTTTCCCCCTTCCAACTCACATAGACTCTGGCAGCCCAGGGGCACCAGGGAAGGCAGCTATCACTATAAATGGAAGATCAGGAAGGTCAAGGTCAACAGAGACTCTGTAAGTCTGCAAGTCTGTAAGTCTGTAACTCTGCAAGTCTTCGTGAAAATTCAGCTCCCACGAAAACTCCTATGTCAGTATTGAAATACTTGCAAAACTAGCTTCACAGTCATGTCTCCAAGAGACCAAAGGGTCTGGAACATTCCCTTCAAGGTATGCCCTCTGCTTAGAGAAGATGGAGAAGACGTGTCAGGGCCTGTGTAAAAGGAAGCTTCTGGCAGAGGCTCTGATGGCATGTCTGTCCTGATCCATGTCACGATTCCTGCCTGAAACTGGATTTATTCTTTCTTTCACTGTCAACCTGGACCCATCTCTCCTCTCTCTGGTTTTTCACTTGCTGACATCTGCCTCTCTGAGTCCCTTCTTCAAACACAATTCTTAATAACAAGAGCTACCCCTTACTGAGCTAAATGCTGTACTCACATCATCTCATTCAATCCTCCAACAGCTGTGGGGAGGTGGATACTATGATTATCACCCTCCCATTTAACAGATAAGAAAACTGAGGCTCACAGAGTTTAAGGAATCTCCCCAGGGACCCAGAGGGGGATTCAGGGCCCCTGTCCTGCCAGAGCGTCCACCTTTCTCAGCCTAATCTTCACCACCCAAACCCCATGTGGCCAGATTCAGCCCACATCTTCCTTACACACTGCCCTCATTTCCAGTCTTCTGTTCCAGGTCTAAGGAACTTTTTTCCAATTTAATTTTGTTCTTATTTTATTGCTACTTTTCACCATAGCTGTGCCAGTCCCTGAGCTAAATGGTTTAAATACATTACCTTATTTAATTCTCATAAATTCCCTATGTGAAGCAATTATTGTTATCATTATTTCCATTTTACAGGGGAGGAAACTGAGGCTTAGGAAGGTTAAGGTTACAAGGTCACAATGCTAGCAAGGTCCAAGGCCACATATCTAGGAGGAGGTAGAGCTGGGCCTTAAATTCAGGTGAGCATGGCCCAAAACTCCATGCTGAGCTTCCCTTAGACAGCCTCCCGTGTAATGACAACAGCAGCTACTACTGTAAAAATCTGGATGGTTCCAGGACTTCAGAACCAGGGTCAGCAAACGTTTTCTGAAAGGGTCAGATAGTAAATATTTTAGGCTTGTGTCCCAGCTCTTCAGCTTTGCCACTATAGTACGAAAGTGGCCACAAACAATATGGAAAGCAATGGGTGTGACTGTGTTCCAGTAAAACTTCACTTACAAAAACAGATGGCGGACGCCAAGGGCCAGAGTGTGCAGCCCTGTGCTTCAAAACATTATCAGTAACAGATAGATACTCTTTCAAGCGGAAGCACGGAAAAATCCATAGTTCTTGGTTTCTGACACAGAGGTTTGACTTCAAGAAAGCTGTTTCACCTCTTCTATTTTCTGGATAACCCTTTATTCTAAGGGATTAACAGTTTAAACATCCTTTAGGTCTAAGACTAGTTTATGACTTGGGTTTTCTCTTCCTAAAAAGTAGCAGAAGAAATGCAGCTCTCTATACAACCAAGAAGTTCAATGACTTATTTTATGTTCTTGTAAAAAACCAATCAATTGAATCTTATTTTCCTTCGTTTTAAAAAATGGCTTCTATCCGTTAGACATAAATTCTCAAGAGAAATCTGGGATACTTGCTGACTGTCTTCCTTCCTTCCTTCCTTCCTTCCTACTTTCTTTCCTTCCATCCTTCCTTCTCACTAACTGTGATGCTAGCATCTCTTTAACACTTGGCGGTCTCTTCATATTGCATTGTCAGGTTCTGAGCTCACCATAATTTCTGAGAGTTATGTTTAGATTTTTACAAATAAATATCATTTCTTTAAGGCACTAGTATTTTAAGGATGAGGAAAGTCCATCCTTGGCCATGTGTAATATCCAGAAAGTAGTAACAAGGATACCACCTTCCATTCATTCAAGCAACAGTTGGTCACCCAGAAGGGGCCATGGGGGAATGACATTCCTTTCACAGACTGGCTATTTTCCAAGATAATGTTAATAGTGTCAACAACAGTTACATGTAATGAATGCCTTCCAAGTGTCAGGCACTCTTTTAAATTTTACTTAACTCATTTATCCTCACAACAACTACACATTATTAGGTTCTTATGATTATTCCCACTTTACAGATTAGGAAATAGGGGCACAGAAAGGCTAAATACCTTCCCCCAAAGTCATTTAAGAGTAAATGGAGGGCTTCCCTGGTGGCGCAGTGGTTAAGAATCCATCTGCCAATGCAGGGGACACGGGTTTGAGCCCTGGTCTGGGAAGATCCCACATGCCGCGTGGCAGCTAAGCCCGTGCGCCACTGCTACTGAGACTGCATGCCTAGAGCCCATGCTCCGCAACGAGAAGCCACCACAATGAGAAGCCCACGCACCGCAACGAAGAGTAGCTCCCGCTCGCCGCAACTAGAGAAAGCCCGCGTGCAACAAAGAAGACCCAACACAGCCAAAAATTAAAAAATAAAATAAAATTTAAAAAAAGAGTAAATGAAAACAGAATTTGAACCCGGTTGGACTCCAGAGCTAGCTCCTTCACACATTACTTAATGTAATCCTCAGTCATCCTGTCTGTGGTTTACAAATGAGGAGAGGAGGAAGCTGTAGGCAAGTAACTTCCCTGAAGATACTAGGCTAGAGACAGAAGTCAAACCTGCCACCTGCTGCCAAATCCATTTTATTTCTAATGCAGTGTAAGAGGTAAATTGCAAAAAAGGGCCATTCTCCACCCCTCCCTGTATACATGTCTTCCCACCAAGAGATGGACTCTATTTCTCACTCCTTGAATCTGGGCTGGCCTCATGCTTTGCTTTGGCCAATGTGACACAGCAAAAGTGACACTGTACCAGTTCCAAGCCTCAGGTTCAAGAGCCTTGAGGACTTCTACTTAAATTCTTGCAACCCTGTCCATCTGTCATGTGAGCAATCCAGGGTTAAACTGATGGAGGATGAGAGACCAAGTGGAACAGAGATGATCCATCCCAACTGACGCCATCTTAGACCAGCCAGCACCCAGCCTACCTGGTAGCTGACCACAAACACATGAACAAACCCAGCCAAGGCCAGAAGAACCTCCCAGCTGAGCCCAGTCCAAATTGCTGACTTGCAGAACAGTGAGCTAAATAAATTGTTGTTTTAAGACACTAGCTTTTGAGGTAGTTTGTCATGTAGCAAAAAGTTAACTGATGCCAGAGTATAAAAAATGAAACGCAATTTATGGCCAAATGGTAACATTCTCCCTATCAAGTGGCCAGTCAAGACTGCTACCATAGCCACCCGGCACAGAACCATGCCCCTGAAGGCAAGAGAACAAAGCTTTAGAGTAGAGCAGGAAAATCCTATCACAGAGCCACTGCCTTTATTTTGTAGGACAACCATGGGGTTATCCTCAAGTCAGAGCCTGCTGGCTTTCTTTTTAAAGCCTTGTCTTTTGAGGATGACTTTGATTTTTAGAAACAAAAGCAACTCCCAGCCAAGTTTGGAGAATGAAGTGATCAATGTTGCTTTTGTTAAAAAGAAGAAAGAAAAGAAGCATGACTATACAGCTATAATAAGACTTTCTTGCACGGTTTACAAACTGGATCTGACAGCAATTCCAAGAGTTGCAAAGGGAAGGCTTTTCAGCACTAGCGGCTTTATTGACATAGTAGAACTGGGTGCCAGGCTCCAAAGCCTGACTCCTGCTTCAAACCCAGGCTCTTCCTCTTAGGAGCCATGTGAACTTCTCAGTCTCAGGTTTCCTCAGCAACAAAATGAGACAGTAAAATCGCCCATTCAAAGTGTTACTGTGATGATTAAATGAGACCACAATGTGAAATAATGCCTGGCATTTAGGAAGTACTCTTGATTGCCATTAATCACCATTGATTAATCACACAGATGGTAACTGCTTGGTAACGATAGGTCATTATGAAACAGCCCTTAACTTTGAGCCATATTTCCTATTTAGGTGCTAGATTCCAAAATGAAAAACTGAGATCTGCTGTCTGAACCCATTTAAATATCATGACATTCAATCAAATGTAATAAGGTCAGGTTAAAAACTTGGTTTCCTCCACTCTTAGGTATCTACCCAAGAGGAATGAAAACATGCTCACAAAGACTTGTAATCAAATGTTCACAGCAGCTTTATTCATAATAGCCAAAAACTGGAAGCAACCCCAAAACAAAGTCCATGCAATGAAAACATTATTCAGCAATAAAAATGAATTAAGTACTGCTACCTGCTACAACATAAATGAACGTCAGAAACACTGTACTAAGTGAAATAAACCAGATGCAAAAGACTATATTGTGTGTGATTCTATTCCCATGAAATGTCCAGAAAAGGTAAATCTATAGAGATAAAAAAATAGATCAGTGGTTGCCTGGGGGCAGGAGTAGGAATGAGAAGTAACATCAAATGATCACTAGAGATATTTTGTGATGATGGGAATGTTCTAAAATTAGGTTGTGGTGCACAACTCTAAATTTGCTCCACTTAAAAAGAGTGGATTTTTAAAAATCATTTTTTAAAAGTGTGGCAAAATATACACAACATAAAATTTACCGTCCTAACCATTTTTTAGTGTGCAATTCAGTAGTGTTAAGTACCTTCACATTGTTGTGTAACCAATCTCCAGAATTCTTTTCATCTTGCAAAACAAATTCCACACCCATTAAACAACAACTTCCCATGCCCCCCTCCCCCAGGCCCTGGAAACCAGCATTCCACTTTCTGTCCCTATGAATTTGACTACTCCAGGTGTCTCATATAAGCAGAATCATACAATATTTGTCTTTTTTGGTGACTGGCTTATTTCACTCAGCATAATGTCCTCAAGTTTCATCCATGTGGTAACATATGACAGAATTTCCTTCCCATTTAAGGCTGAATAATATTACATTGTATGGATATACCATATTTTGTTTATCTATTCATCTATGATGGACACTTCTGTAAATAGTGGATTTTATGGTATGTAAATTGTACTTCAATAAAGCTGTTCAAAAAAAAGTTTTATTTATACATCCTCCTGTCAAAGGACCTTATGGTCATTTCCATTTCAAACAATACTGCATTTAATGTCCTTCTTCAGAGCTCTTTGTGTACAACTATTGAGAGTTTTTGCAGCAGCGTACAACCTTAGAAGAGACATGTCTAGTCAAATAGTATGTTTATTTTCTATTTTACTAGAAAGTTCTGCTAACTTTTTCTCCAGAAGGGTGGTACCAATTATGTACTGGTACATGAAAGTTCTCTTTTCCACAGCTTCATCCATTTCTTATATTGTGAAACATTTATATTTTTGCTAATCTGTGAGACATGATACCACTATGGTTTTATTTTTATTTCCTTCAACATTAGCGAGACTGAGCATCTTTTGATTTGCTCTTGGCTCTCTGGGTCTCCCCTTTTGTGAACTTCCTGATCCTATCCTTTGTTTGTTTTTCTATTTCATAGTTCTATTGTGCTGTTCTCTTTTTTCTTATTGATTTATAGGAATTCCTTACAGGCTGGATACTAACCTGTTGTCTATGTTGCAAGTAAGCAGAACAGATTAATAGATAAGAGTCAAGTCAATAAAAGGCAGAGATCAATAGGAGATAGAAAATGGAGAGCCTGAGATCAGGACCACTGCGATATTCATTGTTGTTATTCTCCGTGTGCTTCCCACAGGGCCTAAGAATAATCATAACAGTATCAAGTTATTTATTGAGCACTTGCTATGTGCCAGGTATTACCCCCATGATCTAGCTTGATGCTCAGAACAAGCTGGTGAAGTAGACATTATGGTCCCTCTTTCACACATGAAAAACTGAGACTCGGTGATAGGAGGTTATTCAAGTAAGTAGCCCAACTGAGATTCCAACCCAGCTTTATCGATTCTAATACCTTCTCTTAAAATTTTTAAAAAATTTTATCAAATAATACCTACGCATAAAGGATCAAATAATATTAAAATAGCCCTTGCTCTTTTTTTTTTTTTTTTTGGCTGCGTTGGGTCTTCGTTGCTGCATGTGGGCTTTCTCTTGTTGCAGCGAGTAGGGGCTACTCTTCGTTGCGGTGTGCGGGCTTCTCATTGCAGTGGCTTCTCTTGTTGCAGAGCATGGGCTCTAGGTACACGGGCTTCAGTAGTTGTGGCACGCAGGCTCACTAGTCGTGGCGCACGGGCTTACTTGCTCCATGGCATGTGGGATCTTCCCAGACCAGGGCTCGAACTCATGTCCCCTGCATTGGCAGGTGGATTCTTAACCACTGCGCCACCAGGGAAGCCCAACCCTTGCTGTTAACTACACGTTATACTTCCTTACATAATCAGAGTCCAAAAATATCTGCTGAATGGATGAATCAAAAATCATTACCGAAGACACATATCAACAAGATTTAGCAGCTGAATCCAGGAAGCATGGTGGGGAAAGGTTTCTTATCTGAGGCAGACCGAAGACAGAGGAGGATACTCACAACTAGAGTCCCCAAGTGCATAAAGAAATATAAGCAATAATTTTCAATGAAGTGTCATTTAGAATACCAAGAAATCAGAAAATTATATGCCCAACAACAGGCAATAGGTTCAATGCATCAAGGTGCAGCCCTACTATGAAAGTCCACAGAGTTGTTATATGTGGCATTAAGGAAAGATGTTCCTGATATATTGCTAAGTAGAAAGTGCAAGTTACAAACAGTGAGTATAATGTTAAAAAAAATACATTAGTATGTACTAAATATAGAAGTATGAGTATATGTGAATTTTAAAAAGCCTACCAAGATATTTAACATTAACAGGGCTAGAATTATGATGGATGTGGGGTTTTTGGTTGTTTGACTTTGTTTTTCTTATTGGTAGTTTCTAATTTTTCTATACAAAGCAAGTATTACTTGTATAATAATCATTCCATTCTTACCTCTTTTTTAAAATGGGCAAAGGTCAAGAGTCCTTTAAAGGAGTGGGGTTTAAAAGCAAGAGATCTCAAGAACAGATTCCAGATCCAAAGGGCAGGTGAGGCAGGCTCAGGGTCTGGATCCAGACTGAGCTAACGCAGTTCAGTCTGGGTGGGAGGGCAGGAGCCAGCAGGGGCCAGCAAGGGCACTGCAAACAGCCTGCAGGGGCAGGGGTGGGCTGCAGCCTCCATCATTTGGGTCAAGAGTTGATTTCCTGGAGTGGTTAAGGGCTGAGCCTTAAAGTCAGAAGGACAGGTTGGCATCCTGGCTCTGCCTCTAACTAGCTCAGCAACCTGTGTGTGCAAGTAAAGTTGTTCATTCTTTCTAGTCTGCAGTTTCCACATTTAAAGAATGATAAGAACACCACCTATAGCACAAGGCTGATCTTGAAAATCAGTGAGACCTTGTAAACAAATGTTGAGCATCACAGAACCTGGCATAAAGGAGACACCTCATAAATGGTAGTAGTTATGTTCCTAAGGATGTGGTCTGGTGGCAGGGGGGATCAGTATGTCCTGATGGGCAGGGTGGACAGTCAGCAAATAGTAAAGAAATGCAGACCAGGAACTCATAGGAGAACTTAAGAGTACAAACCAGAGATCACCAGTTGGTGAGATCTAGCTTACAAATGTGCTCTGTTTGGCACGCTGTGTTTAATCTTTTTGAAAATTAACTGTTGGTCTTCCCTGGTGGCACAGTGGTTAAGAATCTGCCTGCCAGCAACTAAGCCCACACGCCACAACTACTGAGCCTGCGTGCCAAGCATGGGTTCTAGGCACACGGGCTTCAGCAGTTGTGGCACATGGGCTCAGTAGTTGTGGCTCACAGGCTCTAGAGCGCAGGCTCAGTAGTTGTGGCACGTGGGCTTAGTTGCTCTGCAGCATGTGGGATCTTCCCAGATCAGGGATCGAACACGTGTCCCCTGCATTGATAGGTGGATTCTTAACCACTGCGCCATCAGGGAAGCCCAAAATAAATAAATTTTAAAAAAAAGAAAGAAAGAAAATTAACTGTCAAAAGTATTTTAAAAATTAATCAGGACAGTTCATGGTAAAATATGAATTGGGGGCTTCTATTGAAAACTCAGGAGGTATGGCCACACTGAGCCCATGTTCTGCATGGTGACGATCAGTAGGAAATGAGAAACGTAGCAGCTGCCCCTGTAGTGCGTGAGCTTCTGTGGTGGCCACAAGGCCCTACCACTCCCTGGTGTCTCTTTATTGTTATTCCATGCCTGTTTCATTAGCTACTTGGCCCTGCAGCCCTTTGAATGTTTTTCCCTTAAAATAAACAGTGCTGATGTCCTGGGTGCAGTAGGTTGAATAATTACCCCACAAAGATGTCCAGGTCCTAATCCCCAAAAGCTGTGAATGTTACCTTACACAGCAAAAGAACTTTGCAGATGTGATTAAATTAAGGATCATGAGATGGGAAGCTTATCCAGGTGGGACCAATGTAATCACAATAGTTCTTACAAGGGAGGAAGGAGGGTAAGAGTCAGACAAGATGTGATGATGGGAGCAGAGGTCAGAGTGATACTATCGCTGGCTTTGAAGATAGACGAGGGCTATGAGCCTAGGAATGTGCAGCCTCTAGAAATGGAAAAAGGCAAATAGATAGATCCTCCCCTAGGTCCTCCAGAAGGAACACAGTCCTGCAGACCCAATTTAGACTTCTGAACCAGAGATATTCTATGCCCTGCGATTATGAGTCCTGTGTAAAACAAAACAAAGCAAAACAAAACAAAACAAAAACCTGCCTGAAGCCTAAGTATTTTCAAATATCTCACTGGATGTTTATTAGGTAAAAAACTGTTTACAATGATCTGAATCTAAAACTTAGCTCCATTTAATATATAAACACAAAGTCTTTCTGCATGGTTTTAATATACATTGATTTTTCCAGAAGAGCAACTATCATGTATATTAAGAGAAAATTGTACCATGTTTTATTCAGAACCTCAGTTTCTAACCATTTCAGAAAATCATATCACCAAGGACAATATCACTTACAGGATTTGAGTGACTGACATAACACATATGACTCTGCCTTTTGTAGCTGTTGTGTTCATTGTGAGTCTATGCATAGGTGCAAGCAAGTGACCACCTCATAATACCTTCTAGTGTAGTTTTATTTGAGCTTTGAAAAAGGAAATACATGTTACCTATATTACAAATGATTTTTATTTTCTTTCTCATTTATATTATAGCCCACTATAATATAAATGGGCACTATATACATATATTTGAAATTATTGTATGGATAGATTACAATGATAGTGGCCCCTAATTGATCATGCCTCCTGGGTCCATGCCCCTTAGCAATGTGACTCTGCTACTTCTTCTACATGGAGTCCATTTCTTGCTCACTGTTGAGTTGCTTTGTTGAGTTGCTGGCCTTGTGAGCTGTTTTGAGCAATGCAATGCAATGGAAGTGATGCTGGAGTTCCAGAGCTCCGGCCCCACACTTCTGCCTTCGGCCTTTTGGAAAGCTGCCCTGAAAACAGCAGGCTGTGAAGGAGCTGGTCTGGTCAGCTGGAGGACGAGAGCCAGGCAGAGAGGAGCTGAAGAGCCAAGAGCCAGCACTGAGGCCCCAGACAGGTGACTGAGGGCAGCCTGGACCTCCCGGTGCAGCCTCGACACCAGCTGAAAGCAGCCACATGGGTGAGTCGAGGTGAGACTGACAGAAGAACCGCCAAGTCTCACTGGCAAAAAGAAATAATAAATCATTGTTTCTTTCAGCCATGAAGTTTTCAGGTGGTTTACTGTCAACAATACATCAATCAGGTAACTGATAAATAGGTAGCAGGACTAAGCCTTTCATTTCAGGATAGGTAAGAAGGGCACTATAATATATGATGATAAAGGGAGAGTGGGCCCACCAGGCTTGAGAGCCATCGCTCTGATGAATTCCCATTGCTCTCAAAATAAACCCCACACCCCTCACTGGCCTACACGATACGGCTGCGCAGAGTGACCTTGCCGCCCTCACCTCCCGTCTCGTTCGCTCACTCCGCTCCTGCTCTGTTGGCCACCTTTCTGCTTTGTCCCTGGAAGAGGCCACTGAATTTGGCGGTACTGGGTCATTAAGGAAACTTGAAAAGAGTTGAACCAGAGCATTGTTGGTGCCAGAGGGTCACACATTAAAGAGAATGAATGGTAAAAAGTTGGAGATGAGGTGGTTTACACAGTGTGCCAGTGACCATGAAGGAGACAAAGAAAATCACCTAGACAGGGCAGCAAGGTCAAATAGATGGGTTGGAAATTGTTATTTATTTATAACTTCTATTTTTTCTGATTACAAAAATAAGTCATTAGTATTTTAAAATTTTCAAATACTACTGAAATACTGAAATATAATATAGGAGAGCAAAGGCTCCAAAGTGTCATCTCTCCCCCAACTTACATGTGATTTTTCATTTATTGGCTAACAATTTGGATACTATGATCTACATTCAGGAAATGCCTGTACAGTATCTATTATCGGCCCACAGATATGCTTCTACCAGCTATTTGTACAAACTAACCATTTCCAGTCATTACCTTTCACAGAGTATAGCTGTTTAACAACATATAAACCACTGCTAGCACCCAGCTAATTTCACAGCAAAACTAAGAGGCTCATCGACTTTATTTATAGGTGGTCAGTGTAATGCCCTACAGATGCCACTTAAATTTTCTCTATGACCTTTTTACACATAGTTGAAAACAACCTTCTGGGAAAAGATTAAAGAAATCTATTTCACTTGCTGAATTCATATCATGAAATGAGCAGGGTCTTCATTTACTTCTAAGGCTGACATAACTCATGGAAATTATACATTTATGGTTTAGTCCTCTAATTGTATTCTCTAAAAATTAAGGAATAGAGGAATATCTGGTTATTAAATAATCTGAATTTTATTCTGAGCATTTGAAAGATT